>NC_067246.2:335726173-336050062 GCF_019359855.2 Lolium perenne
TTCATAAATTTTTTTGCAGAGACAAATATAGTGGAACATGTAAGAGGAAGAAATCATGCGTGTAGGCAATATGTTTTCAAGTGTCATTTAATGTCAGTGTCAACATTTATATTTGAACCCGTTGAAACGCACATGCACTTTGCTAGTTCTCTCTAAAGGTCTATTTTTTTATTACAATGAAAAGAAACTATGTCAACGGAGGCAGAAGCATGGGAAGAGTTGATTACAGTAATAACTAGGATATACTCCAGTCCAGATCAGTGGCAAACATAGCCTAGCAGCGATAGATAAACAGAACCTAGCTAGATAGTAACACCATCCTTCCTCCAGCTAGATTTGAAGATACAACTCTTTGTCAGTCCTCATCGTCGTCATCATAGAACACCACCATCACCTCCCCGTCATAGTCATCGGGACAGAACTCCATATGGCTGTAGTCCTTGGGCACTATCCCCTCGTAGGGATCAAAATCAGGTTCTTCCTCCATGTAACCCTCCAGGACCTCGACGTAGCCCTTGGTGAGCAGATCCACACGGACCTTGTCCACAACCACTGCACTGTCGCCAGCCTTCTTCTTCCCTAGCTGGCATTCTTCCTCTAGCTGCTCCCTTCTAGCATCGAGCCACCCCGGCGGGAACAGCCCGCCGGCGCCGACACCAGGGAGCTCGTCGACGGTGGGGGCATCGATCAGCCGCAACAAGAGGGCGATGTCATCATCAGTCATCCGGACCATGCCTGGGGCGGCCAGAGACGCGGTCTCGGGCTTGGACTCCTTGACGATCCTGCCGACCGCGTCCTCTAGCTGCTCCGCGCTCAACGCCGCAGACTCGGGGAAGGATAGCAGCATGAACTTAACAGTCTCCCGCAGCTCTGCGTCATCCGGGAAGAGGTCGACGGCAGTAGGCTCCACGGCGATCCCGTTCTGTAGCTTGTCGTTCCCATCTGCGGCAACGTGCACGGTCCTACAGAGTTGGCGAGCCCAGTGTCGGATGGGGGACTCCTGCGCCGGGAACATGTCGAACGCCTCACATTCCCCGGCCGCCTTCCTTTTCCGCGCACCCTCGTCGCCGTCCTCCACCGCCATAGGTTTGGTGGATCTTTCTGATCGGACTGCCGGAGCAGTCGCCGCGGAACGATTACGGTGATTGTGGGGATTTGGGGTGAGTTGTGGTGCCGTCCCCGTCTATTAATTTAAAGCCACAGCCGAATACGAGTCCAGATCGAGTCGGGATCTAAGAGCATCTTCAGCCGCGTTCTCAAAACGTCTCCAAAAGGGATTTAGGGCGTGGGATAAAAAACGTTTCAGCCACGGGTCTTAAAGCCTCTTTTTGTCCGACGTGGCCCGATACGGTGTCCGGCGAACCGAGCCCGTCCGGGACGCTCCAGGCATGCCGGACAAAACGAAAAGCCGGCGTTTATTGCATCCAACGACCCGCTGCCGCTTCGTCTGCCGCCGCTGTACATTAAGAGCGCTCCGGCGGTTCTTGTTCATCCCAATCTCTCACCGCTCCCAAATTTTCTCCTCGCCGTTCCAACCTCTACCCAATGTCGTCGTCCTCCCGCAAGATCGCCACGGCGAACGGCTTCGTCCGCGGCAGCCTCACCGTGGCAGAGGCCCACGCCTTACCGAAGCCGGAGGTGAAGGAGGAGCAGGACGACGAGGCAGCGTGGAAGGCGGCGCTGCCGGCGGAGTACGAGCGGCAGCAGCGACGACCCTGAGGACTGTCCAGGGCTGCGAACGGCGTGCTTGGCGTCGTTGAACGAAAAGGACGCCTGGAGCGGCGACCTCGACACGGCGGTCGCCATGTCCATCTGTGCACCGGGAAGCTGCTCATGGACCTCACTGACGACGGTGAGGCTGAACCAAGCGGCCTGGTGAAGGACGAGCCCGTCGACGAGCCCGACAAGCGCGTCAAACAGGAGGTCGTCACCAACGACATGTACAACTTTCACCAGTACTACGACGCCTCTGGCCGTCGCAAGTACTTCTAGATTAGGGTTTAGTTTAAATTTAATCGAATTTCGTTCGAATCTATGTAATATATAGCAAGTTTGGATGAATTCGCTCAAGTTTTAAATTTTTGAAATTTTGTTTGGAGACGTGATTGGGAAGCGACGTCCCCTAAACACGGCACGAACAAAACACGCCCTTTAAACACTCGATCCGGCGCTATTTAGGGTATGGTTTGGGAAACGCTACTGAAGACGCTCTAATCCAGATCGAGTCGGGGTCTAGTCCAGTCCGTCATGCATTGCAAACCTCACCCGACCAGATTTTACCCAACGACACACTCGTTTTGGTTCAGCACTTTGGTATGTGCATGTGCGCAAGGCACTAAGTTACAGGGAGACACTACACGGATCGCCGTCGTGGACGCAAGACATGCATATGTGTTGTCGCCGCTGCCGATGCGCTGGTATGCAAGTCATGCTGGGCGTTCGGGTTTACCCGAAAGTTCGGGTCGGGTTTTTCGGGTTAATTTTTTTTCGAGTTTTTGAAATCAGAACCCGAAGTTTCCCTCAAATTCTGGAAACCCGGAGATTCGGGTACCCGAAGGTTCGGGTTCGGGTTCGGGTAATCCCGAAGTACCCGACGTGCATAGCAGTGAAACAAAATCCCATTAAACAAACATGATTCTGCAGAAAGTTTGACAGCACCTCGCCAGTATTTTAGCACTTCTGGAGCAAAATAACATCAAACTAGCAGAGTACATAGTAGCAGTAGACTAGTAGTACCAAATTGAGATAGTTTGTACTTTGTACCAGTACCAACTACCAAGTTACCAAATACCAACGTAGTAGGCTAGTAGCAGAGTAGCAGTAGTATCAGACTATCAGTGTATCACAATTCACATAACAAAGTAACAAACAGAGCTAAGCCTCAAGGAAACACAATTACACAATGATACTGATAGCCAGACGTAAATGGCTTCATCAAAATGCAACGCTTCCTTCAACTTCAAGAGTTCCAGGTCCAGCCAAATGCCCAAGTCCAGTACATGCTTGCATGATCATTTTCCATGCTTTCATTGTCGACTCCAAGTCCAGCACTAACAGCAGGGAAACAACTAGGAGTGAATCAAGTGAACTACTAGGTAATTCCTACAAAATAATGGACAACCTTCAAGTGAAAATATAAATACGCTTGTACCTTTACGAAGATGGACCGGGTCTGGAGATACACATGCTTTCAACTTCAACAGATTTTGCACCCTTAGTGTTACCAGCCTTCCCTTTACCTTTGGCAATGTGTAGGCCGCCAAATTCTTCAATTAGCTCTAAGAAGTGTAAAGAATGGAATGCAAGTATTATGCAGGGGAACAATTACAAAATATTGTCATCATGAAAAAACAAACACAAATTTAAATTTACCTTTTTCCATTTGAGTTAATTCCTCCATATTCTCCTGGATATCAATAGGAGTAGTCCTTCGCAGCCAATCTTGTGTACAAACAAGAGCTTCCAACATGAATGGAGTGAGTGAGGTGCGGAAATCATCTAAGATACGTCCACTTGTGCTGAAAGCCGACTCCGAAGCTACTGAAGTGATTGGTATGGCAAGAACATCACGTGCCAAGTGAGCTAAGATGGGAAAGCGAATTGCATTGACCTTCCACCAACCTAGAATGTCAAACTTGACTTCTTGGTCCTCACAATCTTCAGCAAGATATTTGTCAAGTTCTGACTTGGCATTGCTACTTGTACCATTGTTCTTCTTCAATCTTTTGGCAATAACATCCTGCAGCTTGCTTCCTCTTACCACCTTTGATGCTCTTGTGTCATCCACTTCAGCTGTTCCTTCAGTTGGAGCATACATCTGCCTGTAATCTTCAAACAGATCGTTGAGACAAGTGACAGTTGCTGCCCAAACTAGCTGCCCTTTTTCAGGCCCAAAAATTTCTTCAATGACAACTTCGGTATACGCAGATAATTTATATCTTGGGTCAACAACTGCTGCAATAAAAATCAGCAAGTTAATGTTCTCTTTCTCCTTCTCCTCTTTCTCCTTTCCTTTCCCTTCTTGCCTTTCTTCCCATTTCCTTTCTCAATCTGCGCTTCAATGACAACATTGTCAATCTCAGTCATGCTCTCCTTGTTGTTGATGTGCCAAAGGCCCCAATATTTGTCAAACTTGTCTTTCATTCTCTGGCCCATAGAAACTTGCAAACTGTCTTCGCTCTCCAACCAGGATTGAATCAACAAGTGTACTTCTGCAATCTCATGGAAGAAAGTATTGGAAGTGACAGTGAGACTAGCTGATACACGAGTTGTAAGATCAAAGAATTGACCCAAAAATTCTTCCATCTTCTTGGCATTCTCCCAATCTATTTCATCGGGGCAACCCAATCCATCATTCTCTTCGGATAGATAAAGCTTGTAGCTTAAATCCTCTTCAGCCAACCTCGTGAACACCTTCTCATACACATTTGCAGCTCTAAGCATTATGTAGGTGGAGTTCCACCTAGTTGGGACATCGTTCTTTAGAAATGCTTTGCTCTCCACCTTCTCTTCTTCTAGAATTTCCTTGAACTTGACAATTCTGTTGCCACCATTTCTAATGTATCGAACAGCGGCTCTCACACGCTGTATTGAGAGGTCGACTTCCTTTAACCCATCTTGCACGATCAGGTTCAAAATGTGTGCAGCACACCTCATATGCATAAACTTTCCCTTAGCTATGTTCCCTGATGTTTTGTTCAGCTGCTTCCTCACATACAGAATACCACCATCGTTTGCACTTGCATTATCAACAGTTATGGTCAGAACTCTCTCCATACCCCATTCAGCCATGCATTTCAGCAAATTTTTTTCAATATCGTCACCCTTGTGCCCTTTTACCAAGAAGAAATTGATCACTTTCTTGTGCAGAATCCAGTTCTCATCAACAAAACTTGCTGTCACGGTCATATACCCATCTTGTTGCTGAGATGTCCAACAATCTGTGGTTAGACAAACCCTTTGACAAGAGTCTTTGAAAAACTTCTTCAGCTTGGCTTTCTCTTCAAAGTAACAACGCACAGCATCTCGGGTGGTGGTTCTTCTAGACGGTACACTGAAACGCGGGCAGGCCATGGCCATAAATTTCCTAAAGCCCGGCTTCTCACCAAAAGCTAATTTTCTGACGAGCGTAGTGAGGCCCGTCGCCGGTAGGTTTGAGCCGAAGCGTAGCGGAGTCAGAAGTTAGCCCATACGTCGTGCCCTGCAGGGACGCCTGCGAAGGGGGTGGGGTGGGGGGCAGCCCCCCGCGGTACGGTACGGATCGTTGGTACCGCCTATATATACATCTTGTAAGCCGCCGGCTAGGGTTTATCAGATTATAAGATAACCCACGGTGTTTGTAAACACTCCCCGATATAGTGAAGTTTTGCTGGTTAGCGCCCGTGGTTTTTTACCCTTCTGTGTTGGAAGGGGTTTTCCACGTTAAATCTCGTGTCTCCGCTGTGTTTTCCTTGATCGTTTTTCGTTATTTGCTTGTTGCTTTTATAGCAACAATAGGTTAGACATAGTTGATATTTCACGCTGCAACTCATGACTAGCAATAATCACGATGCAAATCTAACGGGTGGAGCATTTTTCTTAGTTAGATCTTCATTTGCAACTAAAAAATCCTCAGTTGCAACTTACTTGCAATTGAAAAAGAAAATCGATTGCAACCCAACTTGTAAAATATATGCACGAATCAGTTAAACGGTGTAGGATTTAACCAAGCACAAACTTACTAATCCAAACATAGATTTCTGTGAGGCCATCTTAGTAAAACTGGCAAAAAGAAGTTTTAAATTCGTGGTAGATTGAGTACGATGTTAACATTGCATTCTCGGTTTAGTCAATGCCAAACTGCAACAAATCGATGTTTCTATCCATTATCGTCTCTCTCATTAATCTTATCTTTCCATCATCACCAAAAGTTCTCACATTCCAAATAATCCCTGACATTATCAATATTTTAACTATTTTTCGTGTTCCTTCTTATTAAAAACAATCTTCACACATCTCATAACCAATGATTTCTTGTTACAATTCCTTTTTGTAGAAACAACTTAACTCAATTTATTAAATAATTCATCTTATTTACCCAAACCAAAATTATTATTATCAGATCACAACTCTCTAATATCAACACTATCAATATGTACTGGTGAGTTACGTTCATTTTCCTCAAATAGTTTTCAACCTCATTCATCATAACGGCATATCTGGCTTGTTCTAATTTTCTCATAACAACAATATTAGTAGCTAACATATCTAAAGAGCAATGCAAATCAACCAACTTTACTATCCATATCAGTTGAATGAATTGCTTGAATTTAGAACATAAGAATATTTGAATTCACGATAATAGTCTTTAGCGGGACCTCTTTGTTTTTTTGCATACCTCCACATTTGAACTCTCTCTGTCCTTGAACCTATCACTTCTTCCGAGACGGTCCTATCTGTTTTAATGCCTTATTCGGTAACATGTTTTCTAGTATTTGTCCCCAGTCTAGCAATAAAGGTTCAACTGATTTGTGACTCTTGTTGTAACCCAGTATTCTTTATCCACTTCTTTCTCTTCATTAGTATTTTTTTTATCCATATTGTGTGATCCAACTTGTTCAAAATTAACTATCTCCATCACTTTCTTCAGTCCATATTGTAATGTTTATCCTGCTTCTGAATTTTAAGTTCTAGGGCTTTCTTAGTTGCCTCAGTTTCCTACAAGTTTTTTTCCCATCACTAGTTATTATGCTTCTCTCGCAATCTCTTACCGCATCATTTATAATGTCTTCAACACCATTATTGTGTTCTTTATTTCATGTTGAGTCTTCTCACAGGTTTTATCTTTGATGAATAATGATTCAAGATGTACATTTTTATTATGTACTTTATGCATTGTTTTGAATTGATCCAGACATTTTTGCTTCCTAAACTTATTTCCTCTCTATCGGTCTCTTCATTCTTTTCTTATTATTAACCATGTCTCCTTGATCACTTATGCCTTGATAATTTGCTTCTATACTTGATTTATCTCCTCTCTTACGCGTGTTGTTGTACCATCCTTGTTTCATTAACGATTCTAGCTCAAAGAAAATATCATAAAAAATACAAATATTTGTAGTGATCTTTTTGTTAATGCTAGAATTTGGTGTATATCTCCATATAAATGTTGAGAACATGTCTCAAAGCATATCATATCTCACACATGCCAAGATATTGTTTCACGCATTTTGGTACATTTCCAACTTTTACCGTCACAATGTTTAGTTTAACTTTTTTTAAAAACTTCAGAGTCTCTAGTCACCTTAATCACAATATGAGTGCCAACATAATCAATTCACATGGGCTCCAATAGTTTATCTTTGTTATGAACCTAATCATGAAAAATGCTTCCTCTCAAGGTTAGTCGATTGTCAGTTTCCAACAGAACATACAATTGAGCTCATTTATTAGTTAAGTCTCATCATTTAGGTCGAACAGTTAGTCTCAATATGGGTCACGGTGGTAAAATTTGAACATACATCCAGCTTTGTAACCCTCCAAAATTAGCCGTAATTACATGCACCCCACAACGTATGCACTTCACACGCCGCCTTAGATCCTACCCATTTTATATTATACCAAATATTTTCACTTATATATAACTCGTATATATATATTATCTCTAAACACATACTGATTTGAGTGATACAAACCTTCAACATATGTTCTTAAATAGGTTTTTGGACTATATTTAATTAGAGATAAGATTGTAAATATTATGTATGACATTCTTTAAAATGCAGTATGAAGTAATATTCTTTTGCACAATTTCTAATGTATATCATTGGACATACAATACCATTTATACCAACAAAAATATAAGTTTCATTTTTTAAAATTTATTTTGGTGTATTTTAATATATCATTTGTGATATGGGGTGGCCCGATCTTCTCAGTAAGCGACGGGGTGATGATGATCACGGGATGATAGTAGCGGAGGAACTCGACGATGAAGTGGAAGATAACTTGTATGACGCAACGAGATCTCTCGATTGGTCCCTGTCGCCAATGCAACAGCTCTCAACCCTGCAAGATATTCGCAACTGCACACACTTGCACACGTAGCCGCCGACCACGAGACGGTAAGTTGCAATCTACTAATTCCCAATGGAACAACAGATCACACAAGACTTTCAGGGATTCCACACCAAATCAATGCAATTGGATGTAGAAATTCAATAGAGTTGCAAAGCAAACAACTATGAACTAGAGTTTATCTTAAACGTGGTCTAAAGCAACTTTGGGGGTGTCCTATGGAGTTATATAGGCGTCCAGGACGACCTCAGGTCGAAAAAGTACGAAAATAACCGACCCAGAATAGATCTGGTCGAGACAGACTCGGACTCGGCCGGTCTAGAGTCCGGTTGACCGGGCCTGGGACCGGCCGGCCGGTCCGGTTTGGACCGGATCTGGCGCCGGGCGATGACCGGACGGGGGTTCCAGGCTTACTGGATGTGCCCCGGTTGGCACAAGCCAGAAACCCGGTTGAAACCGGATGGATCCGGCGTGGGGGCCGGTCGGACCGGCCCTGGGACCGGGCGGCCCGGCGGTGCGGCCGGTTGACCGGTCCTGGCGCCGGCTGGAACATCTCCTCCTCTCGTGCATGCCTCCCGCTCCTCCCTCGCGCGTCCATGAGATGTCTTCACGTCCAGCTCCATGTCCAGCTTCTGGTCCAGCTGCTCCTCTCCTCCTCGTGCGATGCTTGCTCCCTCCTCATACTTGATCATACATAAATAATAGCACTTAGGCAGTATAAAGTTCTCATTAATCAAAGTATCGTTTAGGAACAAGTTCACCTGTTGTTTAAGTAGCTTCGCACGAGCTCGTGTCATTGGTCCAATCCTGACTTCATTGGACTTGAGCTTCACAGCAGGATCATCTTCTTGTAACGACGGAGGTAGTAGTGAGGTAGCTAGGGATGTCCTCATCAATTTGTGAAAAAAATCCTTTTAAATCTATAAGTATGAAAGAAATTCCTCCTAAAGCTAACCAAATAAAAAATAATAGGAGAAAATATTGACCCTCTATAGAGTGTATGACTACCCATTTCAATATTACTTTCATGTAATATGGTGAGTTTATATGTTTTCTACCCATTTGAATATTTCTTAAATATCATGGAGAAGGGTTCAAACTAGAGTGTATGAATGAGGCAAATATCTCCATATAAGTCTTGAGAGTGTATGACTATCAAGCTTGTCTGTACCTAAAATCCTAATACAAAATCATAATCTCTAGTACATACGTGTAACGTGTAATGCCTGTACGGGTACAGTCTAGATATGTATATGTATGATTTCTATTCTTCCTCCTGGCAGGTTGATCAGGCCGGGTCCACGGACAAACTAATCTTTATTGGTAACCTAGGCAGAAAATTAAGACGAATCGAGCTAGCGAGACAGACGAATCGTGTACGTACGGAGTAGTAGTGTGGGCAGCAAAGACGAAGCCAGCGAACGTGTAATGGACCACGGGCCGACCAGTGTATCCATTGGTGCATGCATGTAGGAATACGCACGCCACATACGATTCTTGCTATTGGCATGCCAGAAGGATCATGCTGGGCCCACGCGTACATACGATTCACGTGTGCACTGTGCGTCCGGCCAAACCATATGCTTCCCTATAGCTATCATCCATTTTGGCAGCTTCCAAAAGCACCATCCATTCTCGTTTCCACGAAATATGCTACTGGTAGAAAAATGAAGATGACATGCCTCTCAGTCTCAAAACAAAACATCAAATGTACGAACGTGATTTTTTTCTGCTTCTTTCGCAAAAAAAAAGGGGAAAAAATGAAGACCAATTAGGCCAACGTGTTCCGTGCTTTGAGCTTTCATTGGAGTAGGGAACCACCACAACTCAGCGGCAGGCAAATCAGATCATGACTCCACTATCGTGGGTCGAGTTCGAAGGTTCCCCACCAATTTCCTAGCGAGAGGCCGCTAATCTCCTCCTCGAGGTAGTTGTCGGCGCCGGTGGTGGCGGACAAGCCCGGCTGACAAAGACGAACGATGAGGGGGGCATGCCCCGATGGTCCCCTTCACGTGAAGGAGGGTTTGTCTCCGGGGCGGCATAGGTGGAACAAGGGAGGTATTGCGGTGACGGCGGCCATCGCGGCTCCTTGCGTTAGCGGTGGTGGCCAGACTCATCTGGTCAACCTTCTCAAGTTAGCGTTTCGGCAAGGCATGGAGGCAACTCCCTCCCTACGACGGCTTGGCTCATGGCGGATCTGGGAGGCGAAGTACCGTTCGATCGTGATTGCTCCGGTGTCCCCCCCTTCAGCTCCATGGTTCTAAAAAATGAGAGCCGCTCCAGGTTTTTTATTTTGATCCGTGGAGTTGCTCCAATTTTTGGTACAATATGTGTAGTTGCTTCAACTTTCGGTACAAATACGTGGAGTTGGTTCCGCAGAACACAAAAACATGGATTTGTTGTTTATTTACGTCCAACTGCCACCGATAAGTGACCAAAATATTACGCACGTTTTATCTTTCCCCCCTCATCTCTCGAGCATGTTTCCCAACGCCCAGACTCTCCCCGATTTGACCTCACCGCAGCGTGATTCACGCCTGCCGCCACCGAATCGAGGCCGCCGGCAAACGAATGAACTTACCTTCAGCCGGAGTCAAACTTGTCTGAATCATTCTTGCTGCCGCGCAAATCGAGTTGTAGCTTGTTGCCGCCGCCGCCAGAAACTTGTTGTGACCGCCTCAACCAACTTCGTCGCGGGTGAGGCGACGCGCGACGTAGTGGCGGCGAAAACAAGCTCCTGGCGGTGGCGGCAGCGAGCTACAACTCGATTTGCGCGGCGGCGAGAACGAATTGGACAAGTTTAACTTCAGCTGAAGGTACGTCGACTCGTTCGCCGGAGTCCATGATTCAGTAGCGACAAATGTAAATCATGTTGCGATAAAGTTAAATCAGTAGCAGTCGGATGTAAATTACGGCGCTCCGTGTTTTTTATGTTTGTGTACCAAAAGCTCGAGCAGCTTGCAGTTAACTTTTCAAATTCGTCTCCTCTCTTGAGCGCGTTTCAAGATTTCTAATTACCCGGTGTTTGGGAACGTCACGGCAGTGCCGGGTGGTTTAGCGCCGTCGCGATAGCCATCCTCACCGTCTTGGACAGGCCAACTCCACCGATAGAAAATACTTCGCCACGGGCCAGATGGATCTCCAGCCAAAGATTTAAGCGATCACGCGGTGCGTCCCAGTGTGGTCTGCGCATTTTTATATTTCACGAATTTAACTTCACGTAATTATACCAAAAGCTGGAGCAGCTCCAACTTTTTAGAACCGTGGAGCTAAGGGGGGGACACCGGAGCACACCCCCCGTTCGATCGGGCCTAACAATGGTAGCGCTCGTGGGCGTTGTTGCCTTGTTGGAGGCATCGTTACTACGAATATCTTGCCCACACACATGTTCTAGGGGAAACCGTAGATCTGGGTCTCCTGGATCGGGCGATGTCGACACTTTCGGTGTCGTTCTCCCTCTTAGTGGCATCGTTTTGAAACAAGCTGTAGCTGGACGGGGTCTAGGGGTTGGATGAGCCAAGATGGACTCGCCCATGGTGGAGGGGTTGTCTGGGCATCGTGGTGGCGCCAAGATGACAGAGGTGACGACTTATAAAGTAAGGACACAAGGTGCTCGCTAGGAGTATGTTAGTGTGGTTGTGTGCTCCTATTTCACCATAGGGTGACTAGGTGATACCCGGTACCTAGCTGGTGGAGTGTTGTTTGTGTTATGAGGACATATGGGCCTGAGATCGTATTTTCTTCTCCCAATATCAGGTCTATAGGTGTTGCGTGGTGATTTTAGCTCGTTTGATGTAGCCTCATACCAGTTCTTTGTTAAATAAAATGCAAATAAATATCGTAAGTTTCTTTTTATGGAGAGGCCAAGGTCTCAACTTTGTTTTGCAGAAAAAAAACGTACATACGATTATTGCTCGGTGGCAGGTCGATCTAGGCCGACCGGGACCATATACATGCGATTCACGTGTACGTTTTGGCAGCCTCCAATGTACGGAGCGCAGAGATTTCCACAAGCCTATCGTGGTAGTCCATTCTCTCTCATGCTCCGCGTTCGTTTTGTTTCTCTCATGCTTCATGTATATTTTTTGGTTGCAAGAAGAACGTAACTTTAGCTTCTTTTTTCCTAAAAAAAAAGCTTTAATTCTGTCTGGATTTATGTAAAGAGTTCGGTGTCCAAAGATGAGATTTTATTTTATATTGGCAATATATGTATGGTGCAACATGTATTTGTTTGTACATGTGATGTAGCCCAAGGCCGATAATGTATCGATGGTGTTCTCAACGGATTTTGTTTGAGAATTTCATGGTATAATATAATATGAGAATGGTGACCAGTGAACAATAAGCATAAAGATCTGGGGTCTTTTATGTACTCCCTCCTGCCCAAAATATGCTGCATATAAACTTTGGTCAAAGTCAAATTTCGTAAAATTTAATCATCTATATTGATAAAATATAAATATATACAACAAAATAATACTCATATTATATTATAGAATTTTTAGAATTTTTATGAAATATATTTTCATATTATATGCATTTGACATGGTAGATCTTTGTATTATTATCTATATTCTTGGTCAAAGTTTGCATAGTTTGATTTGCATGGAAAATTATGCGCAACATAAAATGGACAGGAGGGAGTAAATGCTAGTGACTTCAGTTGGAGAATCTTGGTGAATTAATGAATATTTTAGCGAAGTTCTAGCACGAATGGAGATGCATTGGACAGCTTGGATAGTTGATGGATGGTGAATTTTTTCACCAACTATCAAGGTGGCCCTGCAAATGCGAGGGGCATCCTCTCTAGCTTGTTGAACTTATTAATGAAATAAAGTTATCTTGTAATGGATACATGAAACATCAAATTATTTATCTTAGGATATATATAGATGGTGCAAACATTATGTGAGGTAAAATATCACATGCATGAGAAATACTTTAAGTGTTTTAGTTTGGGGCAAGTGGTTATTATGACACCTCTAAGACCTTTTTGGATTGTAGGAGTTTCACATTTTTTTATTTTTCAATACTTGATTTTTTTATATTGATTGGATTCCTATGCCAGTCTAACCATTTTTAATACTCAATCACATAGGATCAATGAACTTTTCATATGTTAGGTTCAAACGACTATTACGGTAATTTTTATGCGTTCTATAATCCTTTGTATTGCACTCGCAATGCTGCTGGAGTCTTGTGTTTGTCTTAGCTCTACATTTTCAATCATGCATCCAAAAAGGCCCTAAAAATACCACGCCATATATTATATAATTTATATGTCCTAAAACATAGGGAGTGCCATTTTACTTTTACATTTTCATTCTATATTGTACTCTTCAATGTTGGTATGACACATATTTATTGTGTCTTGGTTGTGTGCATCCTTGATGCTATTCGTGAGCATCTTGTTGGTGCAGATGCTGAGTGTAATTGGTATCTCCATATTAATGTTTTTTTTATCAAAAACATACTTATTGTTTCATTTAACAAAGACTACACCAATATTTTGAGAGAGATGAGAGATAGAGTGGTGAACCAATGAACAATATGCATAAAGATCCAGGTTCTTTACGTAAAATGCTAGGGACTTCAGTTGCAGAATCTAAGAGAACTAGTGGATACTTTTGCTAAGTTTTAGCACGAATGTTGATGTTGTTGAAGTGTATAAGTAGATTGCCTAGCCGTTTCCATAAGTTCGGACTTTTGGTTCAAGTGGGTAGTGCATGAAGCTTAACATGGTATTAGAGCCCCAGGTCTCGAGTTCAAATCCTGGCTTTCACAATTATTCTAAATTCCCCGCAGCCTCCTGCCGCGCCCGGCCTCCCGCTGCCTCTTTGCCTCTCTACACGTGTTGACTTGTCTTCTAGTCTTCCCGTCACACGTGAGAGGGAGTGTTGAAGTGTGTAAGTAGATTGGCTAGCTCTTTCTATGAGTTCGGACTTTTGATTCAAGTGGCTAGTACATTAATCTTACCAGATTCATTGGACAGTCCGAATAGTTCATAGACGGTTTTGGGTTTTCGCTAATATGTACCACGGATTCCCCCATTTTCTCGCGAGCTAGCATCAGGCATTGTCGAAAAAAATAACAGGACATGGATGTGTGAAGTGTGAACCCTCGCGACGAATCACTAGGGCAGCTAGCCCGGACGTGTATATATACACGCGAACCAACCGCTCAAACCTCATCGATCACAACGACTCTCAAGCAGGGCGAGCTCGTGCTAAACCTCTCTCACACACACTGACACACATATACCAGTCACACCAAGGTACATCCGTCGATCGACCAATCAGGAATCAGTTCAGCAGCAGCAATGTCGACCATGTCGTGCTCCTCTAACCTCTCGCTCGCCGGCACCCGGACTGTGCTGCCTCCGTGCCGGCCGGCGGCGCCACTGCCCTCGCAGCACTTGACCAGCCGTCGACGACGCTCGTCGTCCCGGCTGGTGATCACCTCGGCGCTGTCGACCGACGAAGCAAAAGCACCAGCCAAAGAGAAGCCGGCGTCCGTCATCGGCGACATGGAGCGCGGCACACTGGCCGAGGAGTCCGGGCGGTCGGACGGCCAGCTGACATCTCGGTGGCGGGAGATCCACGGAAGCAACAACTGGGAAGGGCTGCTGGACCCCATCGACACGGTGCTCCGGGGCGAGCTCATCCGGTACGGCGAGTTCGCGCAGGCCTGCTACGACTCCTTCGACTACGACCGCTTCTCCCGCTACTGCGGCACCTGCAAGTACCCACCGAAGAGGTTCTTCGAGGACGTCGGCCTCGCCGGCGTCGGCTACGACGTCACCCGCTACATCTACGCCACCTCCCACGTGCACCTGCCCAACTTTAGCATCGCCAAGCACAACCCCCTGGACGACCGGATGTGGAGCGAGACCGCCACCTTCATCGGCTTCATCGCCGTGTCCTCGGACGAGGAGACGGCGCGTATCGGCCGCCGGGACATCGCCGTCGCGTGGCGCGGCACCGTGACCAAGCTGGAGTGGGTGGAGGACGTGAGCGCGTTCCTGAGGCCCATCGGCCAGTACGGGATACCGTGCGAGGACCCGAGGGTGAAGGTGGAGGCGGGGTTCGCCGACCTGTACACCGGCAAGGACCCGTCGTGCAAGTTCTGCAAGTACTCGGCGCGGGAGCAGGTGCTGGCCGAGGTGCGGAAGCTGGTGGAGCTGTACGCCGGGAAGGGCGAGGAGGTGAGCGTGACGGTCACCGGCCACAGCCTCGGCAGCGCCATGGCCATGCTCAGCGCGTATGACATCGCCGAGACCGGCGCCAACGTGTCTCCGTCGGCCGACGTGAAGGCGCCGGTGTGCGTCTACTCCTTCTCCGGCCCGCGCGTGGGGAACACCTGGTTCGGGGAGCGGTTCGAGCGGGAGCTGGGCATCAAGGCGCTGCGCATCCTCAACGTGCATGACACAGTGCCCAAGGTTCCCGGCATCTTGACGGAGGCGTTCGTCCCCATGCCGCTGCTGCGGTTGGCGGACGCGCTGGGGCTTCCCAGCGTCTACTCCCACATCGGCGTCCTGCTAGCGCTGGACCACGAGGTGTCGCCGTTCCTCAAGCGCACCTTCGACCTCGCGTGCTACCACAACCTGGAGGCGCACCTCCACCTGCTCGACGGATACACCGGCCGCGGCAAGGAGTTCCAGCTCGGCGGGAGAGACCCGGCGCTCGTGAACAAGGCCGCAGACTTCCTCAAGGACGAGCACATGGTGCCGGCCGGCTGGCGGCAGGAGCTCAACAAGGGCATGGTCAGGACGGACGAAGGCAAGTGGACGCTGCCGCACCGCCCCAGGGACGTCGAGGAGCACCCGGATGACACCGACCTCCACCTCGCGCAGCTAGGCCTCGCCGTCGCCGCCGCCGCCACCTGACCGATGCGCCGTAGGAGAATGTTTGACTACGCGTACTTCTCGGGATTTGTATGGCTCAGACATGTTTAGAGCATATCTAGCACCATAATAACAGCTGTTTTACGAGTTTAGATAAAATAAATGGCCAATCCAGACATTGCATCAGACCCATATCAACTTTTTTTCCAGGCCAGCAAGATTCGCGCCATGGAAACCCAAGTTTCCAGGTTGGCGAAGTTGTGCGAGCTTAAACCCCATCTCTTTCTCTGTGTTGACGCGAAGGAACATTCTGCTCCTCCTCTTCCCCCCTCCCCCCACCTCCCACGACCGTCGCCACGCGCCGACGTAGATCCCGGCCACCGCGGGTCGCCCCCTCCAATTCTGCCTGGCAGAAATACTCGGGTCACTTTGTCGCGTCCGTTTCGCCCGCCGGAGTGCCCGCATCCCCAACACATCCGTCGGAATCGGCCGCAGATTCGCTGTTCTCGCGGCGGCGAGGCAGAAATACTCGGGTCACTTTGCCGCATCCGTTTTGCCCACCGGAGCGCCCGCATCCCCAACACATCCACCAGAATCGGCCGCAGATTCGCCGTTCTCGCGGACGCCTCGCCGCCGTCAAAGTATGGAACTCTCCCCAACTCCTAGTAGCCTCGGATTCGCCGCCGCCGAAATCCTAACTTCCTCGTCGTGCGCGCTTACAGATGGACCCGTGTGCGCTATTTTTGTTGGAGGATTCGTCCTCCTCTGATGACTCCGATTTGGAGGAGTTGCTCGACGACGACGTAGAGCAAATGGCGGTGATCCTCGCGGTGACGATGTATCGACTCGTCAATGCCCTACAGATTATAAACTTAGGATTTCGTGGAAAGTAAAGGGCAAGTAGAACTCAAGGGTGGCCAGACGAACAAAGACATCCAACTAGCTAGAGAAAATAAGGTAGCTATGGTTCGCAATGATTCGATCATGGGCGTGATTCTCAATATGTTGTTATGGAGGTTGCGTTTAGCGCGTGTGGCCATTTTTTGGCCCGCAAACACGTTTGGGTGGACTGGATACAGCTATTTGAGATTCAGAGTGTCTAATATGTGATTTGTCCGCAATCTCCAATTAGTGCATGTCCCACCTAGTACGAGTAGTCCTCTACAAAAGACAATAGAATAGGACAAAGGATATATGGACTTGTATAGGAGAAACTTAGTGCAGCGGTTCGTATTGAATTGTTTTCTAGTAGTTTCTTCTACCAATGTTTATTCACTGTTTTCTCACGAAAAGTCATTTTGAATCTGAGTATTAGTGCTCTCATTGTATAAAAAAATTCTAAAACAATTATGTAATAAGATTCTAAAAGTAGCTAATAATGTACCCACTAACGTATAAAATCTCAGATTTCAAATGTTCTGTTCTCTAAGCTATACAAAAATAACAAAATCTGATTTCTTTTTAGAGATTTGAATTACTATACTCAGATCCACATGTTAAATTGTGTAGCCTCTACAAAAAGACAATACAATAGGACAAAGGGCATATGGACATGCATATGAGAAACTTAGTGCAGCGGTTCCTATTTAATTATTTTCTAGTAGTAGTTTTTTCTAGCATTGTTTATTCACTGTTTTCTCATTCTTGCTTTCTTATGAAGAATATAAAGGTCGTTTTGTTCAATCCGAGTTTTGATATAAAATAAAGAAATATTTTCTGTTATATAGAACCTGAGTTTCAGATAGAACTCGAAAACATGTTTATAAAATCTGAGTTTTCATGCACTTACATAATAGGAACTTTTTTTTTGTAGAATCTGAGTTTCCCATTCATATAGAACATCAAACCTTTCATACGCTTACCAAATCCGCCCTCATGCGCCGTACATGCACTCAACAATTCATCATCATTAATTATGTGGCACAACAACTGAACGGAATAGTAGCTCGAATGTGTAGATCGTGCGTGGATATTCAATTAAGCTTACGCTATAATGTATACCAATATTAAAGAAAATACAATTTTGGATGATATATTTTTGCCAAACTGTGCCAAGTGTCTTAAAACCGGCCACACCATGGAGTCGGTTCAAAGGGAAAAAGGGCAACTTGTTCGAAACTTTCAACCATTTTTTTCTGACAATCAATACCATATACTCAGTATATATTTATAGAAGTAAATAGTACATGGTACAGGGACAAGAACACTTGTGCTCATGTGCACATGGTACTTTCCGATGGTACAGTTACCTCTTTGCTACTGTGTGCTCCGCTGAATCAAAGAAACCAGTATGGCCCCATGTTGTAACAAAACATTGCTCCAAATTTTTTTTTTTGAACAGGACATTGCTCCAATTTAGAACAGAGTAGCCCGATAACTCTATCCGCCACCCTACGGATTGAAACCCCTTCTTTCTCTCTTGTCCAAAATTTCACTTCCTAGTACTAAAATAAAATTTAGTAATTTACACATGATCAGATGATTGCAAACTAGTTCTACTCAGACTAGCTCCGCCTCTCGATCGGGTCGCTCCCGCCTGGGCGATCCTAGAGGCCTCCCCATCGCCTCGCCTCGAGCTCCCCCAACACCATCCCCGCCTGGTCACTGCCGCTGCCATCGTTGGCGCTGCTGGTGGCGGCGCCTGTCCCACCAAAGGCGGAGACGAGGGACCAGATCGGGAGCATCCTGTTGTTCCTCCATGCGGTGGGGAATGGCGTCGGGCGGGCCTGGTGGTGGTGCGGCGGAGGCGTCGAGATGGACGGGCGCTGGACGTGCGACTCTGGCGGCAGGAGCTGAACAAGGGCATGATCAGGACGGAGGAAGGGAAGTGGACGCTGCCGCACCGCCCCAGGGACGTCGAGGAGCTCCCGGATGACACCGACC
This sequence comes from Lolium perenne, assembly GCF_019359855.2. Lineage (NCBI taxonomy): Eukaryota > Viridiplantae > Streptophyta > Magnoliopsida > Poales > Poaceae > Lolium > Lolium perenne. The sequence continues at coordinate 335,744,955 of NC_067246.2, forward strand.
TCCACCTCGCGCAGCTCGGCCTCACCATCGTCGCCGCCGCCACCTGAGTGACCTGACCGATGCGCCGGACATGCACTCAACAATTCATCATGTACCACTTCAATTTAGAACGGAGTATTATTAGCTCCAATGTGTAGATCGTACGTGGATATTCGATTAAGCTTATGTCGTAATGTATACCAATGTTAAAGTGTCTTGATACAGGCCACACTGTGGGTTCGGTTCGAACCCAAAAAAAAAGGCAAATTGTTTGAAACTTTGAACAGAGAGTAGTGATGTTTTGGAACATAGGAGCATATCTTCCCTATATTTTAAAATGCATCTTACATAAATTTTAAATTTCAAAAAATTGAAACAAAAAATTCGCACGTACATCTTCACGTGTACGCGCTCACAAAGTCGTTTCATAAAAAAATCAACTTATCATGTGACGTGTGGAAAACATAAAATTCAGTGCTAAAAATAATGCTTTTCACAAGATAAATTTTCTGTTTTTTTACATAGACCACAAAAAATATTGATTTTCTATGAAACTTGATGAACGCACATATATCATAGAGACATGTAGAATTTTTTGTCAAATTTTTTTTGCACTTTAAAATATGATTTTTTGGTAGAGGGAGCTTACACACCCATGAACTGAATTAAATTTCCGTGAACAGATGAACTTTTTTTTTGGACAATCAACACCATAAACTATATTTATAGAAGTTTGCTTTAGATATTTGGCTCCACACATTTCTTTTGCCTGTTTATGCAAGTGTAAATGCACCCAAGAACTGATATTCTTTTGCTGTCTTCTTCATTCCGATCGACTAATAAACACCCGTAATATGTTTAGAAGGAGACATTACAATATTGGAAATCTCTTTGACTGCCTACTCTGCACTAATCCTCTTGAGAGCCACTGGAGTAGTTTTTTTTCCACTGCCCATTTAGCATATCATGCTGGAATTTGGTTGGCATTGTCTGGCCGAACCGGCCAACCGGGGCAGCAAGCTGGAAATGATTGAGGAGGACAAGGGTATTTGGAGGAAACCAATATTCATAGAAGTGTTCACTGTGGCATCCTAGAGCATCTGGAGGGAAAGGAATAATCTCTACTTCAACAATGTGACCCTGAATTATCATCCTGGAAGGCCCGGTTCCAGCAAGATCTCTTACTCCACGTTCATAAAACTAAGGAAGAAGTACACCCTTTTATTACTTCTTTTGTTGCTAGTCTTTAGATTCTGCCTCCCCATTCTCTCTTCATCGTAATTGGCCGCAAATGTAAAAATCCACCCTTTTGAGAGTCCTTTATATATACAGTAGGAGCCTTTCCTACTGTTCAAGGTTCAAAAAAAAAGGGTTCAAAAAAAAGTATGAGAGAAATTCTTCATGGTCATCACCCTGTTTTTGATCCAAACATGTTGAGTCGAGCCTCTTGCCAAACAACTAACCTATCTTCGGCCTCCGGAGAGGACTGAATTTGGATCGTCAACCAAACTAGTGGTGGAAACCGATGGAGGTCACACCAAACTTTCAAATTTGTACTATTTTCTAAGAAAATGCAAATATTTTGTAGAATCGATTTTGTTTCAGTGTATTTGGGTAATACCGGCGGAAGCCTGCCTTGGATTCAATATCTCCCAATATATTTTGTAGCTTCGCTACACACTGCCCGGAGAGAGCACACAAGTGCACATCCGACAATCTATCATATAGATAGTAATCGAATTATATATTAGTATCATATGAATCATGCTAGTAGACCAGCCTAACATTTGGGAGGAAGCATTTAGGTTGGTAAAAACTGGATTAAACAAATAAATGCCATTTTAACGGGGTTAAACAGAGAAATATTTTTTACGAACTAAAAAGAGAGAAATTTTGCTTCCGTGTTCGATGAGCCGGCTGGGCATTTCTCTTGGAGAGGTGCTATCCACCGAGCTGGTCGGCACTGACGCGGTTGCCGCACACCCTCACCCGCCCCGGGTTACTAGATGGGCCGCCGCCCAACATCAGGTAAGACTTTTTCCTTTTTCCTTTTTCCATTCTTTTTTCTATTGTTTCTTTTCTTTTTTAAAAAATATTTTAGAAAATAAATAATTTTAAAAAAATCTGAAATTTTTTCAGATTTTCAGATTTTCAAATTTGAATAATTTTAAAAAATAAATCATTTTTTAAAAATCTGAACACTTTTCAGATTTGAACAATTTTCAATTTGATATTTTTTAGATTGGAACAAAATTTCAAATTTGAATAATTTTCAGATTTGAACAATTCTCAAATTTAAATATTTTTAAAAATTAATCATTTTTAAATAATCTGAACATTTTTCAGATTTGAACAATTTTTAAAAAGAACTCATTTTAGAAAAACCGAACTTTTTAAGATTTGAAATTTTTTCAAGTTCATTTTCCAGATTTGAACAATTTTCAAATTCGAATATTTTTCAGATTTGAACAATTTCTAAAAAAGGAAAAATAAACAGAAAGGAAAATAAAAAACAGAACAGATAAAAAGATTAAAAGAAAGCCAACACCCGAACTGGGCCGGCCCGTATAGCATTTGCCTTTCTCTCGTCGGCCCTCTACATAGGGACTCTTCTTCTCTTCTTCCAGTCCAATTCGTCATTTCGAGCTGGGCTGTATCCCTGTCTGTATGTACTGGACTTGGAAGATTTACTCGTTTGCACCCACCTCCCCTGTTACCCTCAAAAAAAAAAAAAAACAAGCAGCTTACTACTGTTAGTAGATGAGGACATCTGAACGTGCATACGTGCGTATGTATCAGCTCTGCAATCTTATTCTCTCCGCGTTGGAAGTAGACGGATGGAATCGATGATGAGCACCGAAAGGAAGGACATACTTTCTCCTCTCCTCCCTTTTCTCCCATCTTTCTACCAGCTCAGCATCCATGCTTTAGAGCATCTCCACTCGTCTCCCCGCAGAGCCCCCCACGGCCACTTTTTTTCATCCGGACGGCGAAAAACGGCCCAGTCAGGCCCCCGGTTCCTCGTTTTGATCCGGATTTGAGCCTATTTTCGTCCGGACTCCCCATACCATCCCCGGCCCCCCGGGGAGCGCTCGGGGACTCCGGATGAAGCTAAACCAACCGCCCACGCCCACGTGTCTCCTCTTTCGTCCGGATTCCCCGAGCCGTCCTCTTTTTCCCCGAGAAACGCCGCTTGGGGAGCACACGACTGGAAATATACTGCCCCCCACGCCAAATCTTCCTCCAATCCGGACAAAAATTTCGCCGGATTTGGGCGTGGGGAGCGCCAACGAGTGGGGATGCTCTTACGCCAACATTCATCACCGGCCACTACTCAGTTGTTGTTACACGGCCACGACCAGTGCGGCTTTATTCTCTTTGCCCAAAAGGCAACTCACATCCTGTTCCTATTTTTGTTCCCATGTTCGTGTTCTTTCCTTTACTTAGTGCTTGTTACTTCTCCTTCCCCCCCCCCCCCCCCCTTGCAATCTCATGGCCCGGGATCCATGTTCAACCTTGATTTGTAAATCCCGTATACCTTTTGGCTTTTGTTTGGGTCTTAATGAACACACAAAAAAAATATTACTAATGTCGTCGTTCCGTTGACACAAATGAATTATCCATCCTTTTACGTTCTACAATACAATTTCCATCAGACTGTTGTAGTTGAAAACCAGTGTCACAAAACTAGGCCCCACATGGCACAATGTTGCTAAATTTCACCGGTTTACTAGTCATCATGCGAATGCGCACAATAGACAATGTACATAGGGTTACATGCACGCCGAAGTTTCTTAACGGAGTTTAGAAGGGCGCTGGCATATCCTATTTGTTTGTCTCTTGGAATTAGAAGGTGCTTTCATTACAACGGTCAACACTCCATCATACTACGAATGCCAGTCGACGCTTTTACATTGGACATTGTGGATGATTATATAAGATGACATCCACTATTGTGTTGTGCCAATGGCCGAGGGAGGGCAACATAAATGCATGTGATGTGGTGTTAACGTCTCATGACCATGGCCATTGATGACGCACCACGAGATTGAAACCAGGGGTAAAAGTATAGGTGGATGGACATGGTTACACGTGTCCATGGCAAACAAAAAAAGATAGCATGGGGAGATACAATAGGAATAAATACACATATTCACACCCATGCCACTGGCGAAGGCAGCCGAAGAAGAATGCTCACGACGAGATAGGACGGAACAAGAGACAACTCCAACATCGCGCGTGGAGGTGAACCGATCAACGAACTCAAAGTTTGTCGCCCACACCGTGGCTTGTTAAAGCTGATTATTCCTTAGGAATTGTGTGCGTGTCGCCTTGGTGCGACAATTTGAGTTTATTGAAGATGACCTTTATTGAAAATCGTAGGTTTTGTGTGGCGATCCGTTCGTTTGTGAGAAAAAAATAACACGCGTATCCATGAGGACCAACAAGCTGCACCCCTCAAACCCTAAGTCCTTCGCCATCAAGCCAGACCTTGCACCTCCCGACCCTAAGTCTATTGCTCCCCTCTAGCTCTCTATAGGCTCGTCATCGTCCGCGAGACTTCGACGAGCTTGGTATTTCGGTGGCGAGGAAGAGGAGGGGAAAGCAAGCGGTGCGAGAGAGAAGAGGTAGTATGTCAGTTAAATAAAATACACACTACATATTTTGGAATGTGAACACAGCCAAAACTTGTGAGGCCAAAGCCTGGTTGGTAGGCACCACCACCAGCCAGATATAGGCAAGCAATAACCAAAGTGAGTTTAGTACTACTACCGGACAAAGTATTTAGCAGGAAAGCCGACAATGGCCGTATCCTGAGCTTAACATAATCCCGGTAGAGTGACAAGTGGGACGACCAAGAGCAAAGGCGTACTGACAGCAGTAGTAGTCAGGTCGTCTGATAATAATGGAAAAAATGACGAAGCTAAGCTAAAAAAGGGTTCAAAAAGCTTGGTCTCACCCATTTCTTCCCCGTTTCCGTTCCGTCAGTTTGGTGTGTGAAAATGAAAAGTGAGTAAAGCAGCGGAGCCGGAATTATCGATCAGCTCGCCTCTCCTTTTCCTTTCCTTCGAGACGAGGAGCTCTGCGCTGCTCTCCACTGCTGCACCCACCACCATCACTCCCGTCCCCAACCAAATCCAGCCGATCTAGGGTTTCGCCACCGCCGGACCTGCCCCCATCCACCGTCTTCCCCACCGGAGCACCCGCGCGCCATTGGCATGCCCTCGGGCTGCAGGAGCACCGGCTGCAGCTAGAAGCAGCAGCAGCAGCACCGCATGGCGTCCTCGTCCGGGAGGCGGGCGGGCCCCGGCGGCGGCGGAGGCGGGGGGAGCGGGGACGCCTCGGCCTCCCCGGCCCCCGGCGGCGGCGGCGGCAGGAGGATCCTGCGCACCCAGACCGCGGGGAACCTCGGCGAGTCCTCCATCTTCGACAGCGAGGTCGTACCCTCCTCGCTCGTCGAGATCGCGCCCATCCTCCGGGTCGCCAACGAGGTCGAGGGGAGCAACCCGCGCGTCGCCTACCTATGTACGCTTGCTTCCTTCTCCACTCTTCCTCTTTTGTTTACTGCGGAGTACTTACCAAGGCACTGTGTTATACTACTAGTATTATACTCTACTGTCTACTCCACCGGACGACGACGACGCACATGAGCGAGTACTAGGCCTATCATCACATATAGTAGTTAACTGATCTGGAGTGACCATAATTCCCTAGATTCCCTTGATCTAAAATAAGAAATCCCTAGATGCCCTACAAACTACTAATACTACTACTATCTTCCTCATACATACACTACACTAATAATAGTCAACTAATTTGGAGTCACCATAATTCCCTAGATGCCCTTGATCTAATTTCCCCCCTAGATGCCCTACACACTACTACTATTTTTCTCACCACACTAATAATAGTTAACTAATTTGGCGTGCCCATAATTCCCTAGACACCCTAAAACAGACCAGTGCTAACAGTTGACTTATTTGGACGGAGTCGGCGTAATTCCCTAGCTGCACCACAAAGAACATACTAGTACTACCACTTGCTCTGCTGCCTCACCCAAGAATGACCAATGGATGTCCTCCTGTGCAGGTCGCTTCTACGCCTTCGAGAAGGCGCATCGCCTCGACCCCACCTCCAGCGGACGTGGAGTTCGCCAGTTCAAAACCGCGCTCCTGCAGAGGCTCGAAAGGGTACGTACGTGTGCATGCGCGCGATGGAAATGCGTTACTACAATACAATGCCCTATTATAGGCTTTGTAGCTTCAATTAATTCGTAGAGCTCCATCACCTCTTTTACCTTACACCTGTGCGATTAATTGCACAAAATCCAAGTGCCATATTAAATGTTTACCATATGCTTGACGTGTTACCTACCTGCTTCCTCAGGAAAATGATCCCACGTTGAAGGGGCGGGTGAAACAGAGCGACGCGCGCGAAATGCAGAGCTTCTACCAGCACTACTACAAGAAGTACATCCAGGCGCTTCAGAACGCCGCTGATAAAGCTGACCGGTGAGCACAACTCTTTTTCTTCTTCTATGTGTCCACATGCTGCTGACTCGTATCTTGCCTCACCCGCTTATTTTGCTTGCTTGCTCAGTGCTCAGCTCACCAAGGCGTACCAGACTGCAGCCGTCTTGTTTGAGGTCCTCAAGGCCGTCAATGTTTCGCAGAAGATAGAACTTGATCAATCAGTGAGTCCTACTTCACTGTTGCTCCTATCCTATGGTGGATTCTTAGCGTGTTCACCATTTTGTTTCTTTTGTCATACTGCAATTATTTTGTTTTGGTTTGTTTCGTTTCCTCAACGACAACCAAAAATACACCGCCATTCATTCCCCCGTTGTAATTGTTGCAGATTGAGGAAACTAATAAATTAGTCGAGGAGAAGAAAAAGCTCTATCTCCCTTTCAATATCCTCCCGCTCGATCCTGACAGCGCGCATCAGGCTGTTATGCAATATCCTGAGGTTCCCATCCTCATCTTCCTGCCATACTTTGGAGAGACGTTGATATGATAACAATACTGACTCATGCCATGTTTGATTCTTATGTGTAGATACAAGTTGCTTTTTATGCTCTTCGTAACACAAGGGGTCTGCCATGGCCCAAGGACCATGAAAAGAAGGCGAATGCAGATCTTCTTGATTGGCTGCAAGCTATGTTTGGCTTTCAGGTTACCCACCACTTTCATATCACAAGTATTCATGTTGATGACCTGTTTGTGAGCTCTGGCCTCAGCAAAAATCCACCACTGCTGATACATGTTCTCTCACTTCATCCACCACCTTTGCAGAAAGATAATGTATCCAATCAAAGAGAACATCTCATACTCTTGCTTGCCAACGTGCATATAAGGCAGCTTTCCAAACCTGAGCAACAACCAAAGGTATTGGCTTTCACAAAATACACGTGCGAGAGGTGTGTGCACATGGATCCTTGTGTAATGATTTTGTTTACTCACTTCCTTTTGGTAATATTTTCAGTTAGATGATCATGCGCTGGATATAGTTATGAAGAAGCTCTTTAAAAACTACAAGAGATGGTGCAAGTACCTTGGCCGCAAAAGCAGCTTATGGTATGATGTTCGATCTTCAGTGTAAATTTTAGATGTTAGTCATGATTATGTGATCTAACCCAGGCCTGCAGTTATAAGCTCTTCATGGTACTTTGATTCACTAATTAGTTGATCCTTATTTTTCTAGGCTGCCGACTATTCAACAAGAAGTACAACAGCGCAAGCTTCTCTACATGGGCCTTTATCTGCTCATCTGGGGCGAGGCGGCCAATTTGAGATTCATGCCAGAGTGTCTTTGCTACATCTATCACCATGTATGGCCAATTCTTTTCTTGTTTGTCTAACTAACATGTGATCTGTATAATGGTCCAGCAAACTGAGTTTTAAACTCTTAAAGGAGTACAATGTCTCAATCTGGTTTTCTGGTTACAACAATATTGACGCAAACGATAGTAAAACTATCTGTGTAGGTTTTTATTGTTGCCGAAATGTACCCACCAATTTTTTGGTCATGACGAAAAGTTTGGTATTTGTTTGGATGGTTGCGGCATGCCAATTTAATATATTATATTTTTCATCCCAACATTAGCCAACTCATGGGTAAGCAAAACCATGAATATTTGGTAGGACAAGCTTGGGCTCAAATGAAATACATCTTATCTAAATCTAACCTGCACAAATCGGTTGGCATCTTGTGAGGAGTCACATTCCATTCACTTCCGTGTATGGGAAAGTATTTGTTGGGTGTGACTTATCTGAGGCATAAAGACTTACCCGCAAAACTGTCTGTCTGTCTCTCCCTCTCTCTCTCTCTCTCTCTCTCTCTCTCTCTCTCTCTCTCTCATCAAACCGTAGTTTACCTACAAACTATGTCAGTACAACATTAGGCAAAGTGTGGCTTCTACGTGCATAGCTCCACTGATTATTCAGTAGCCACTAGCTAAGACTGTCGAGGTGAAAAGTCCTTGACACCTTGGCCGCATTATGCATGTTCTAAGCACTAAAGCATCAAACACTGTTTTTTACATGATAGCATATATTAGTTCTTTCCAAGGTAATCCGGTACACACCAAGCAAGAAAGTTCTCAAACAATCCCTATGTTTGCACATTCCTGTTTCTTTTAGGCGTGCCTTTAGTATGTTGGGCCATTGTAAATGGGCGAAATGTTGCATTTAATACATTATACTCCTTCCGTCCCAAAATAACTTCCTCAACTTTTTCTAGATACGGATGTACTATAACTAAAATGCGTCTATTTACTTCCGTATCTAGACAAAGTTGAGCAAGTTAATTTGGGGCGAAGGGAGTATTTCTTTGCTGGCAAAGATGATTTTATTGCTGTGTCGCACTTCCTCATCTTTTAACAACCGTGACGTGTTCATTGACCTTAGCTGTAGGTGTAGACCTTAGCTCTTGTGAAGAAATGATTTGTGGCAAGTGATGTTAGTGCCCTTTCTTTTATTTCGTTGCAGATGGCTTTTGAATTATATGGTATGTTGGCTGGAAATGTGAGCCCAACGACTGGTGAAAATGTTAAACCAGCCTATGGTGGTGCAGAAGAAGCCTTCCTTAAGTTAGTTGTCACTCCAATTTACAAAATTATAGAGATGGTAAGGTTTCTTCATTTTCATTTTAAGCCTTCCTTAAGTATTAGTTTCAAGCACATTCAACTTATATCCCTTGGAATTTCTACATAGGAAGCTGAACGGAGCAAGACAATAAAATCAAAACACTCACATTGGAGAAATTATGATGATCTCAATGAGTACTTTTGGTAAATACAATGTAATTTGATATTTTCTTACAATATTTTGAGCCAGTTCTTTTTGGAAACCCATGCACTTTTTTACATTCCTTATCAGGTCAAGAGATTGTTTCCGACTAGGATGGCCTATGAGAGCTGATGCTGATTTCTTCAAAACTCCGAACTTTGCTCTTGCTCCTCGTGATCAAATGAGTGGAGTAAGTCCACTGATATGGATGTAGCTTACTTACATAGAGATCAAGTACCTCTACTAACATTGAAATAAACAACTCAATAGTGTAATTTGGGGAAATGCATGCATTTAACGTCTGATAGAACATTTGATAGTTGATACCATACTGCATAGTTTTGTTCATGAGATGATACTTTTTTTTTATTGTGCAACAATGAGTATGATGGTAAATTTAAGCTACCTGTTTATAACCCTTCTCTATTTTTTCCAACCTCCAAAGATTCCGGGTCTATGATAAGCTTCTGTTAAATCTGTCCCCATCCAAATGATTGTAAGTTGAGTGCAGGGGTAGGTATTTTTTTATGCAGCACAACTGAGACAATTTTGCTGGGTTATGTGTTTTGGTAGTCTTCAGATGAGTTTAGAGAAAAACTTCTGTTAGTTAAAAGTTATTTATAGATTTTCCTTGCAATAAAGTCAAATAAAAGTTTCAGTTTATTTCTTCAGTATTTTTTGTTATTTATATTTCTTGTTCTATTCCAGGAGAACATACCAGCTGGTAGTGACCAATGGATGGGAAAAGTCAACTTTGTTGAGATACGGTCATTTTGGCACATTTTTCGTAGCTTTGACAGGATGTGGAGCTTCTTAATTTTATCTTTACAGGTTTCTTATGATTTCCCATCTTCGTCTTGGGCCTGTTCTTGCAATTACACTTTTGGTGTTATTTGTTTCCTTATCCACATATGGTGGCATGAATTTATTTTTATCTGTTTCTATTGAATCTCTTCTACTCAGGCCATGGTCATAATTGCTTGGAATGGTGGCACACCAAGTGATGTCTTTGATGCAGGAGTGTTCAAACAGGTTTTGAGCATATTCATAACAGCTGCAGTAATGAAATTCGGTCAAGGTATGTTGGCAATACTCCAATAATACACCTCCCCCCACCCACCTCCCAGTTAGTCTTTTTTTTTTGTTAACTCCCTCTGTTATGTACACCTCACGTTACTTATCAGATTGCAAAACCACCAATAGGGCGAGGGTTACGCATGATAGTAATTTTGATAGTTTGAATGGTTATCTTCGCCATTTACCCTAAATCTAGCATAAGTTCTGCACATTATGAGCTTTTGCTGATCTACAGGCAGTGGTATCGCAGCCAAAGTATCAAGTGCATGATCTATATCCTGTAACAAAGCTTGATGAAAGTACTCCTGTTCAGTTTGATTTTATTTTCCTCAACATAATATTCGTAGCATGAAATCGGAGGAGCATGGTGGTTGTTCAGGATCTAATATTTTTCGTACAAATTAGACATTATTTATCACTGGTTAGGTTTAATAATTGTATTTTGATGCAGCAATTCTGGACATTGTCTTGAGCTGGAAAGCGAGAAACAGCATGTCTTTCGCTGTTAAACTTCGGTATATCTTAAAATTACTATCAGGAGCTGCTTGGGTTGTAGTTTTACCAGTAACTTATGCATACGCCTTGGAGAATCCTGGTGGTGTTGCTAGAACAATCAAAGGTTGGTTCGGTGATGGGCAGAAGCAGTCATCGTTATTCGGTTTGGCTGTTGTGATATATTTGGCACCAAATATGCTGGCAGCCACATTATTCCTTTTTCCTGTCCTGAGGAGAGCTCTTGAGAGATCGAATCTTAAAGTCATAACTTTCATTATGTGGTGGTCGCAGGTAATTATCCCCTGGCAGTTGTATTGAAACTATTGATTCTTGACACCCTTTTTATGCTAAATTGTAAAACATTCTACAGCCTCGCTTATTTGTTGGCAGAGGAATGCATGAAGGCGCATTCTCCCTTTTCAAGTACGTTTGCCCATCTAAGCACCTGTTACCTTTTCTCTATTAGCTTTGCACATTCTCTTTCTAAGCATTGTTGCTTTTCTAGGTATTCAATGTTCTGGGTCCTTCTTTTGGCCACAAAATTGGTAGTGAGCTTCTACGTGGAGGTATTATTCGTAACTGATTTCATCAACATTTTGCTAGACATGGCATCTGAGTATATTTCTGCATTCTTAGAGTGGAATATGTGAGGTGTTTTGGCAATTACATAAACCCAACTCCTAAGGTCAATAGTATAGAACTCACAATTATATAACTCATCATAACTTAGTTTTGACATGGCGTGTATTTGCAAAGAAAATTGCACTGCAATTCCGTGAGCTTGGGGCATTTATATCTTGCACAAGTGACATACTTAGGTCAAAACTATGCATGTCCAAGAGCAAGATAAACTTAAATAAGTGACTGCATGTTTAGGTCCCTGCATGTCCACAAGTGACATACTTAGGTCAAAACTATTCATGTCCAAGAGCAATATAAACTTAAATAAGAGCAATATAAACTTAAATAAGTGACTGCATGTTTAGGTCCCTGCATGTCCATAAGTGATTAAACTCTATACATGCTATCGAACTATAGCTAGCCATTTGAAGGGAAATTTTATCCTTTTAAAGTTTTTGGGGCTAGGAAAAGAAACCTGTATCGTTCCCCATTGCTCGTAGATGACCTCTTGCTTGTATTATGGAGTAAATTTGTTGCTCATATGCCTGACCTGCAGATCAAGCCACTTGTGCAACCAACAAAAGATATAATGAAGACACCAATAACAACGTTTCAGTGGCATGAGTTTTTCCCACATGGTCTCTCTCTCTCTCTCTCTCTCTCTCTCTCTCTCTCTCTCTCTCTCTCTCTCTCCTGAGTGGCATCTCCACATGTTTCCTCTCCCTGGAAATGCTGTTTTTTAAAATCTTTTTTAACATGTCCTTAATTTGTTTTTATCTGCAGCAAAGAACAATATTGGTGTTGTCATTGCACTTTGGGCTCCTATCATTCTTGTATGTATTCTGTCTGTCCTCTTCATTGCTTAGAAATTACTACCTCCATTCAAAAATATAAGCCTTTTTAGAAAGCTAGTTTTGGAACGGAGGTAATGGAACAGAACAAGTTGTTCTTCCTATTTTGACTCTCCCTGGTTTAATGGTTCAGGTCTATTTCATGGATACCCAAATATGGTATGCAATTTTCTCAACGTTAGTTGGTGGTATCTATGGGGCATGTCGTCGTCTTGGTGAGGTTAGTAAAACCGACCAATATCCTACTTCATTGTTCAATAGCTTTGTCCTTTTAGGTCTGCATCAGTATGACAGTATGTGAAACTGTTCTTAGCTAAACCCGTATTTCTGGATCCAATTGTGCTCCTGTGTGGATTATTGTACAAGAGAACAAAGTAGCTTACAGAGTATGCTGTTTGTTTCACTAAAACAGATACGGACCCTAGGAATGCTAAGATCTCGTTTCGAATCTTTGCCGGAGGCTTTCAACGATCACTTGATTCCAAATGAGTCAAAGAGGAGAGGATTCCGCTCCGCTTTCTCCAGTAAACCTTCTCAGGTATATATTTCTTGATTTGGACATCTTATGTGAGACAACATTAGGTGTAGATATTCTGCCATGAGAAAGCAATGTCTTAATTTTTTCTATGCTCTCATCTGACATGTTTAAGTTACTTTAGAAACCCGAGGATGGCAAAGAAGAAGAGAAAATAGCTGCAAGATTTGCTCAGATTTGGAATCTAATTATCACAAGCTTCCGCGAGGAAGACTTGATAGATAATAGGTGTGGCATCTGACGTCTACCCTTACATTTTTAATGCCTTCCTTTGAACTTTTACTGATCTGTTTATTGTCTTTTGGTCAGGGAGAAGGACTTGTTACTTGTTCCATACTGCAAAGATCGTGAAATGGATATAATCCAATGGCCACCTTTCCTGCTCGCTAGCAAGGTACATATTCTCATTCAATTTCTGCTTGTTATTTTGGTGAATTGTGCCATGGTTTCATTTTATTTCCTTAACTGTATTTCAGATTCCAATAGCATTGGATATGGCAGCAGACAGTGGAGGAAAAGATCGTGATCTAATGAAAAGGATGAAGTCGGATCCATATTTTACTTATGCTATCAAGGAATGCTATGCTTCATTCAAAAACATCATATATGCTTTAGTTCTTGGTCTAAGGGAAAGAGAGTATGTTCTACATTGTCATTCTTAAATGTGATTCAATATTGACTTCTTTATTCTGAACAAACTTCTTGACATACATTTCAGATTCATAGAAAAGATTTTTAAAGTGGTGGATGATCATATAGCAGAAGAAACCCTGATAAAGGAGCTGAACATGAGTAATCTACCTACCCTGAGCAAGAAGTTTATCGAGCTGCTTGACATACTGGTATAGAATTAGTGATCATGGTTCAGCTCATGATTAATTTGTATGTCACCTAATTCTCATTCTTTCCGTGCAGCAAAAGAATAACAAAGAAGACCGGGGTCAGGTCATCATTTTGTTCCAGGATATGCTCGAGGTGGTTACTAGGGATATAATGGATGAACAACTCAGTGGGTGAGAAACCTTACTATCATTCTACTGTAGAAACTAGCAGCATGACCTCTATATATAGAGTATAGGGTATTGCACACACAACTCAGTGTGTGAAAGACCTAAGTATCATTATACTTTAAAAATTAGCAGTATGCCCTTCTTTCTATATAGAGAGTAAGGTGTTGCGCACACGTACACATGCTGCACACATGTGCAAGCAACTGGCTCATCAGCACATATTACCCTTAGACCTTAGTGAGTGCTCACTTCCTGTACGGTGTATATTCTTCCCAGTTAATAGATTTTTCTTACTTGCGATAGTTCACTTTCTATGCATGATTTACCATCAGCCACATGCCAGGTTGTTGAACCGATTTCTTTGGAAATCACATGCTTTAGATTCTTGGTTGTTCTTTTTGTTGTTTTTTCATTACTTATATGTATTGGTAATTCTTGATCAGGCTACTGGAAACGGTACATGGTGGAAGTAACAGGAAACATGAAGGAATTACACCACTTGATCAACAGGAACAGGAACAATTGTTCACTAAAGCTATTGAATTTCCTGTAAAGGAATCACATTCATGGCATGAGAAGGTTATGTTTCTTATTGTTTTTTGTTTGTTTGAACACTTGCTATTAAAGCCAAGCTTCTAAGATTTGTGCTCATGTTCTTTGTTTCAGATAAAAAGGCTTCACCTTCTGCTCACAGTGAAGGAATCTGCTATGGATGTTCCTACAAACCTGGATGCTAGAAGGAGGATATCTTTCTTTGCCAATTCCCTTTTTATGGAGATGCCACGTGCTCCAAAAGTGAGGCACATGCTGCCCTTCTCGTAAGTGTTTCTTCTCTCTAAAATTTATTATGTATTGTACTATGTTTGTTGATTCATTGTGTACTGTATCTGGGTTAGCTTTTGACTTGGCGCCCATTGATGGAACGACTTGTGTACTGCAGTGTCTTGACTCCTTACTACAAAGAAGACGTTCTTTTCTCTTCACAAGCACTAGAAGACCAGAACGAGGATGGGGTTTCTATCCTTTTCTACCTGCAAAAAATCTACCCTGGTACATCCATGAATGTCAAAAGAATTCCCTCTTCTGAACAAGCACTAGTAATCTGGTCTTCTGAACATCGAACTCATGCTTGCCTCTCCTCTCTTTTGCAGATGAATGGAAAAATTTCCTTGAAAGGGTTCAATGCAAGGGTGAAGAGGAACTCCGTGAGACTGAACAATTGGAAGATGAGCTTCGCCTTTGGGCATCGTATAGGGGCCAAACTTTGACGAGAACTGGTATCCCCCTTTGCCTCACCTGTCATAGGCGCTATATTTCCCTGACGAAAAATATTTCTCTTAGAACTGGAAAACAAATATTACTGTGCATGATTCTTGTTTGGTATTTTGTCTGCTTTAATAATTTTTGTACAACCTTACAGTAAGAGGCATGATGTACTACAGACAAGCTTTGGTGCTTCAGTCTTTTCTTGATATGGCCAGAGAGGATGGTATTTCTACGTAACTGAGCTTGTATACTTATTCAGTGATTCTGAACGCAGATGTTAACTGGTTTTCCTGCTTTCCTCAGATCTTATGGAAGGCTTCAGAGCTGCAGACATATTATCTGATGAATCACCATTATTGACTCAATGCAAAGCTATAGCTGACATGAAGTTTACATATGTTGTATCATGCCAGCAATATGGTATCCAGAAACGGTCTGGCGATGCTCGTGCCCAGGATATTCTGAGACTCATGACAACGTAAGTACCGATTCAAGAATAAAGCTCTGCAGAGACTATTATTATAAATTTTCCTTGTCAATCGTTTCATTGGGATATCATCTCCTCACTTCTTGAATTCATCCTAAATAGTTGGATGTCCTCTAATTCCTTTCTCTGGCGCATCTCAACTGGCATAATTTATTGCGAAGTACTCCACACAGAAAATGGATTATGATATGTAGTCAAACAGTAGAAAATTGTGTTAGGTTGCAGGATTGTCTCAGGACACAAGTATTACACCTACATTTCTCAACTTCTTACTTCTTATACATGTAGTAGATTGTCCGTTTTCCATGACTGTATACAAGATATCTTTTTGTATGCTGCTATGTCCTAATCTAATTTTGACATGCTAGCACTGGTATTCTATGATACAACTTAATATTTTCATTCTTAGTTTTGTCAATATTGATTATTGCAGTACATTCTATGAGTATAATGGTATCCAAACTCTGCACTTCATCCTTGATTCAAAAGAAAACTTTATTTTTCAGTTATCCATCACTTCGGGTCGCCTATATTGATGAAGTTGAAGAGCCAAGCAAAGATAGGAGCAAGAAGATAGAAAAGGTTTACTACTCAGCATTGGTGAAGGCAGCTGTAACCAAGCCTGATGATCCTGGTCAGAAACTTGATCAGGTACCATGAAATAGCCTTTAGTTCAATGTTGATTATGCCTAAGACAATCATTCTGTATATGTTTCTAACCACTTAGTTCCTTCATAATTTTTCTGTTAGTCTGTAATACTCAGATACTCATTATAGAATTGCATCCAAACACTTTTTTTCTATTTTTGGCTCGTGTAGCTGAATTTTCATGGCATATGTCGTGTGAGGTTATAAATATCTATGTATGTTAGGTCGCTGTAGGTTCATTGAGCAGATTAACCATGCTGCAATGTTTGAATGTTTCTAAAAAAATGTAGTATGCAGAAGAAAGAATCTAAGGAACCAGCTATTATATTTTTACATACATGGTATGCTAAAGTATGTAGTAGATGCACAATAAATGTCCCTATATGGAAGGGGTGCATTTTCTTACCTCAGTGGTGCCGAATGATATCAACTTATTTACCTTGCATCATCATTTGCTGTGTAGGACATATACAGGATAAAACTTCCAGGTAATGCTATGTTGGGTGAAGGAAAACCAGAAAATCAAAACCATGCGATAATTTTTACTCGGGGGGAAGGCCTACAAACTATAGACATGAATCAGGTAATGCATCATTGGTTGCTCTTATCCTGCTAGTATTTTTTGGCCCATTTAGTTATGTCTTGCTTCCACAACAGGAGCATTATATGGAAGAGACTCTGAAAATGAGAAATCTGCTGCAAGAGTTTACAAAGAAACACGATGGTGTGAGGTATCCATCAATACTTGGTGTGAGAGAACACATATTCACTGGCAGGTATATGTTACTGACTGGCCCTTCACCCTTTAAATTATGATCATTTTGTGACCTGTAGCCTTTCCCTACTTGGATAATTATTATTTTTATAATCTCATGCTTGCTTTTGTAGTGTTTCTTCTCTTGCTTGGTTCATGTCGAACCAAGAAACGAGTTTTGTGACAATCGGACAACGTGTACTTGCCAATCCTTTGAGGTAACTTAACATTTTATGGATCTACGATTCAAATCACAATATAGTTCATGACATTCATAAGTTCAATACTTCCATTTACTCATTTTTTGTACTCCCTCCGATCCGAAATAAGTGTCTGAAATGCGTTTTTGCAAACACACCCTCGAGCTTTATCTATCGTCAACCCGCACTCCCCAGCTGAATCAACTAAACAGTCATCGTTGACTTCGCCCATCTCAGTACGTCTTCCTCCCACCTCTCTCCTCAAAGCCGCGTCCGCCCATCCCCACCCACACCAACCTCCTCCCCAAAGCCGCCGCAGCCGCGCGCGGCCCAGATCCCTGCGCCGGCCACCGGCCGCAGCCACGAGCGGCCCAGATCCCCGCGCTGGTCACCGGCCGCCGCCTGCCGACGGCCTGCCCGCTCTGGTTCTGGTGACCCGTGCCCGTGAGGGGGCTCTGCTCCTCGCCGCCGCAGAGGATGGGATCTGACGGGATCGAGACGAGGAGTTGGGTGCCGGCTGAACCGATGGTGCTGAGGTTCTTTCCCTTGCTGCACGGGCGCTATTCTGTTCGTGGTTGGTTGCTGATCTTGGCTAGTTCTTCTTTTGATTAATTTAAAAGGGGTTTACTGTAAAATGTAATTATACTATGTCGTCCGACACTTTTTTCGGACCGGAGGGAGTATGTTTCTTTCTACGAATTCAGAAGTTATTAATTCTGGAATTAATGAAACTTCATTGTAATATTCAATTAAGTGCTAGGTTTTGTTTATTCAGCTCAGTAGGCTGCTTGGGTTTGTGTCTTTCGTCAGCATAACTGTTCACTACTAACTCGATACTTTTTTCCTGAAGAAATTTTAAAGAAAGCCTCTTTGTGATTTGTTTCCCTGAACATTATTTGCAGGGTTCGATTTCATTATGGTCACCCTGATATCTTTGATCGACTTTTCCACCTCACAAGGGGTGGTGTAAGCAAAGCATCTAAGATTATCAATCTTAGTGAGGACATATTTGCTGGTATGCTATCAAATCTTTGCTAGCTGTATGGTTCCTCAAAATATTATGCTAATAGCAAGACTGTTTTTTCTATGTCAGGATTCAATTCAACTTTGCGTGAAGGAAACGTTACACATCATGAGTACATGCAAGTTGGCAAGGGAAGAGACGTTGGTCTCAATCAAATTTCACTATTTGAGGCGAAAATAGCATATGGTAATGGGGAACAAACACTGAGCCGTGACATCTACCGACTTGGACATCGTTTTGATTTCTTCAGAATGCTGTCGTGCTACTATACTACCATTGGCTTTTACTTCAGCACAATGGTACTGTCTTCGCCCTGGACTTCCTTACTTTGTTCAGCCATTGGTTAATTCTGACCTTTACAGTTTTTCTGTTACCTTTCCAGATTACGGTATGGACTGTGTATGTATTCCTATATGGGCGCCTGTATCTCGTCCTTAGTGGCCTTGATGAAGCACTATCCACTGGAAGAAAGTTTAAACGCAATGATCCTCTCCAGGTCGCTCTTGCTTCACAGTCCTTTGTGCAGCTTGGGTTCCTGATGGCACTCCCTATGATGATGGAAATTGGTCTGGAGAGAGGATTCAGAACTGCATTGAGCGACTTTGTGCTTATGCAGCTTCAGTTAGCATCTGTGTTCTTCACATTCTCTCTTGGGACCAAAACCCACTACTACGGGAAGACGCTGCTCCATGGAGGGGCAGAGTACAGAGCTACTGGGCGCGGATTCGTGGTATTCCATGCGAAGTTTGCTGAGAACTATCGGCTGTACTCACGGAGCCACTTTGTCAAGGGCATTGAACTGATGATTTTGCTTATTGTGTTTGAAATCTTCGGGCAGTCGTATCGAGGAGCGATTGCGTACATCTTCATCACGTTCTCCATGTGGTTTATGGTTGTCACCTGGCTCTTTGCGCCGTTTCTGTTTAACCCTTCTGGGTTTGAGTGGCAGAAGATTGTGGATGACTGGACGGACTGGAACAAGTGGATCAGCAACCGTGGGGGTATCGGTGTGTCACCTGAGAAGAGCTGGGAGTCATGGTGGGAGAAGGAGCATGAGCCTCTTAAATATTCTGGAAAGCGTGGCACTGTTCTAGAGATAGTGCTCGCAGCACGCTTCTTTATCTACCAGTATGGGCTTGTTTATCATCTGAAGATCACCACACACACCAAGAGCGTGCTGGTAATTTGCTGAGCTCTTTCAGTGTTGCATGATGTGGGTCTGATCAGAGCTGTGTCTGTACTGTGGTCACGAACGTTGTTTAATGCCCTTTTCAGGTTTATTGCTTGTCGTGGGTTGTTATCTTTGTGATTTTGCTGGTGATGAAGGTAAACAAGATCTACTGCCCGTTCATTTTACCTTCAGCCCTCAATTTAATTGTCCATGCATCGGTAACATGTAAAGGCTATTTGTTGGAGCCTGTAGCAGTGTAGCTGCTATACAGACTTGGCATGCTCAAACTGTTGACTGATTCTCATTTAATACAGGGTGTATCGGTTGGGAGGCGGAAATTCAGTGCGGAGTTCCAGCTGGTGTTCCGGCTGATCAAGGGGCTGATATTCATCACATTCATCTCCATCGTGATAATCCTGATCGCTATCGCCCACATGACGGTCCAGGACATATTCGTGTGCATCCTCGCCTTCATGCCGACAGGGTGGGGCCTGCTCCTGGTAAGCTCTCATGATCCTCCTACTTTCGGTGATCTCTTTGCACTCTACTGCGGTGGTCTTAATACATATATTTGAACCAACAGGTTGCGCAGGCCATCAAGCCGGCGATCCTTAAGGTCGGGCTGTGGGGCTCGATCCGGGCGCTGGCGCGTGGCTATGAGATCATCATGGGGCTCCTGCTCTTCACCCCGATCGCGTTCCTGGCGTGGTTCCCATT
Source organism: Lolium perenne (assembly GCF_019359855.2). Lineage (NCBI taxonomy): Eukaryota > Viridiplantae > Streptophyta > Magnoliopsida > Poales > Poaceae > Lolium > Lolium perenne. Next base: position 335,765,080 of record NC_067246.2, read on the forward strand.
CGTGTCGGAGTTCCAGACCCGGATGCTGTTCAACCAGGCGTTTAGCAGGGGCCTGCAGATCTCCAGGATCCTTGGTGGGCACAAGAAGGACCGGGCGGCTCGGAACAAGGAGTAATTGGCTTGGAACAGGGATTAGTCGGTGGTAGCAGTAGGAATGTCAACTGTAGCGGTTGTGATATTGTGTAGCAACCCCGGTTGTAGTGAGTATGAGCATTATGTGTATTGTCGATGACTGCTGGCGCTGGTTCCAGTGGAGAATCATGATCTGTATTAATTGGAGATAGCAGAGAAAGGCCCATTCTGATTGATCAATCGCAGTAGCTCCATCAGCTGACTGACCTTTCTCCATCAGCAAAGTTTGTTCTGTCTTGTGTTTTCTAGACTAGATGGAATATTTTCCATGTTTAGTCGAAACACTGAAGAAGATAGCGTCTAACTCTCCAGCTCTGAAGACGGGGCACGGTTTACAGTATTTTTTGTGGGTGACTAATTCTTTTTATTACTCAATCATAGGGTTACAGTCAGCTAGCTCTAGCTGTGTTACAACTTCTGGAGTATGGCGTACCCAACAAGCAGTACTCATTCCAGTTCTACCCACAAAGCCGTTTGAATCTCGAAGTATCATCCCTGCCTCTGCCCTTCCTTTATCATCGAAAGAACCATCAATGACAATGCATTCTCCAAGAATGATTCTGAGATGGGTAATGCTAATGCTGCAGCCTGTGCTGAAGAATGATACTGAGGTGGGCAATGCTAATGCTGCAGCGGGTGCCATCCTCTTTGTGTAACTTAGCCCTACACACACTATATGCGTGGAAACTTGACTTATGCCATGTTATGCACTACGTTTGATCACAGCTCAGGAGCAAAATAGAAATGAAAATTGGTTACATAGACGTTGAGGTGTATTGTGTTTAAGTAAACTAATTCTACCCACCCATGTTTCGGTTTAAAATGAGCTCTACATGAAAAGATGTGCCTCGATGTTGTAATTTCATTCCAGTGATCAGTTTCTGGTTTCGTTGGGTGTTTGAATTTCTATTTCTTGTCGAATTTTGTAAAATCATTTAAATTTTTTTCTTCAAGTAGCAGATCCGACTTACCGTTTCACACAACTTTCATATGTTCAGCTGTTGTAGATCTACTCATCTGCGAGAATTGAAATGGAAAACTTACAACATGAAAGTTGTGCGAAACAGTGAGATGTGAGTGTGCCACAGATACTTACTCTTCGCCGCCCAAATCCTCTAACCCTAACCCGCCACCTCCCTCGCCCGCCGCCCTCCCGGGCGGCGGCGGAGGCTCCTCCCCCCCGCGCCCCACAGCCGTCCGCCACCAATCGCCGCTCAGCCGCTGCCGGCCGCGGCCCCTGCTTGCATGTAAAACTGATTTTTATTTTTCAAATAGACGTGGTATTGAAATGGGCTCCACGTTTAATAAAGTGAAAATTTATGTGTTGCCGCAAAGAAGAGGCAAGTGCAGAAACAGAAACAAGTATCATGTCAACCTCACTAGGGGTGAGTTTGGTTGCTCGCATGAGATTTTTCCTCTTTGTGTAACTTAGCCCTACAAACAACGTATGCCTGGAAACTTCTATTTCGTGTTCATGTTTGGAGTTTTTTGATGAATTTCGGCAAATCATTTGAAATTTTCTCTGAGCAGTAGCTTCAACTTAACGTTTCACACAACTTTCATATGTTGAAACTTTTCTGTTGTAGATCTACTCATCTGCGAGAGTTAAAATGGAAACTTACAACATGAAAGTTGTGCGAAACGGTAAGATGTGAGTGTGCCTCACGGAACAAGTTCTAGAGCAAATAATCACCTAGGCAGTAGAAGTTTCTCACTTTTAAGGTGCTTAAGAAGCGATGTTTTTTTTCCAGTGGGCAATCAAACACGTGATTTTTGATCTGAGCACGAGAAATGGGTAAGCGAAAACTAAACTGGCCCTAGCAACTTCACTAGGATTAGCTAGTGTGCTTGCATTATTTTACTTGACATGTGCTGTAAGAAGACAGAATACTATATAGATGAACTTTCGCAGTATTTATGTGATGACACCAGACAAAAATCAGAGATCGAGGTGAGCTTCGTGCCTGGTGCGGAAACGGGTCACCGATCGATGCAGTGTTGTGTTCGTGATAACTGTCAACGTACAACGACAACAACAGGTAAAGTCTACTACTGGGTCAGAACAAATGAAGGTGAATCCATGACCATGAGAGGTTGGTCAACTCGCGCCTTGATGTGCATATACGCAGACGCGATACCAATTTATTTTTCTATCCTGTTCAAACTCTGCATCTGCGGACCAACAGCAAAGCAGGCAGGGCATTCAGGCAGGAGGAAGAATTAGTTGGAGAACAGGTCCATGTCTCCGTCAAGTTGACGTAGTTAGTTATCTGCATTCATGATCCATGCGAGTTTGCGACCATGCATACATAACGGAACATGAGAAAGCTTACGTGATTCCTAGCTTGAATTGATTTGAACCTCCCACATAACAGTACACAAGACCATAATACAGACACAGAAATGAATCAATGTAGATCACACTGAACCAACATTGTTTATTCTGACTGCGACAGATCAAAGCATAGGAAGCACTGAAACTGCAATTGTACTGCCTCCACCCTAAAATATAAGCCGTCTCAGATTGGTCAATAGTTAAATCTTCTAACTTTGATAAAAAAAATTAGAAAAAAATCCATATCTACAATATTGAATGGATACTTTGAGAAAACACTTTATGGGAAATCTATTGATATTGATTTAGTATTATAGATATTTATATTTGTTTGTAAAATCTAAGTAGGAAAACGTTGACCTTTTGCTAACCTATTATTATTATTATTATTATTATTATTATTATTATTATTATTATTTTCTAGATGGAATTTTTTTCATTAATCATAATGTGCAGCAAAAATCGCTGGCAACCAGTAACTGGAAAAAGGTAGGAACTCGATCCGGCCATACGGCTTGGGGCTCCGATACCATCTTTGCACCAAAGCTGGCTAAAGCGTCAACCATCTTTTCTTGCTCAACAGGGTGCTGGCCAAGGCTATTGAGCTGTGTATCCTGCGACGATTGGCGCAGCGTGACTTGGTGACGTCAGTTTTGCTTTATGCGGAGACGTGGTGATCTTCTGCCACCCGGATGTGACAGAACTGCCGTGCTGTCCGCGGCATTCTTGAGCTCTTCGAGCAGACCTTCGGATTACGCACCAACTTTGCCAAATACTTAGTTACTCCTATTGCGTGCTCGGATGAGGAGGCCGTTGGCGCTGCTAAACTCATGGAGTGTCAGCTAGCGCCGTTCCCGGTGAAGTACCTTGGCATCCCGCTTTCCACCTGACGGCTGACGGCTGCATCTTTCCAGCCCCCGGTGGACAGGCTAGCTGAGAAACTCCCGACCTGGCGGCCTTCTATGATGCTTGGGCAGGGCGTCTGGCGTTGATCCGTGCGGTGCTTGCGGCGATCCCGCTACACAGCTGATGGTACTAAGTCTCAACAAGAAGACGCTCAAATAGGTCAACAAGATCCTACGGGGGTTTCTATGGGCCGACAGGGCGGAGGCCAATGGGGGCCACTGCCACATCAACTGGGTATGCTGCCCGCAGTGTCTCAGAGGCCTCGGTATCCCTGATCCCGCACGCACCGCGATCAGCCTTCGGGTGCGCTGGATTTGGAGGATGCGTACTGACCCGAAGCGACCTTGGTGCGGGCTCAACATGCGGTTCTCGAAGGCGGAGCTGAACATCTTCGCGGCCTCCACCTCTATGGTGCTTGGCAACGGGGAGTCCGTCCTCTTCTAGGAAGACATATGGCTGGATGGCTGGTCCGTCAAAGGGATGGCGCCTGAAGTGTACGTGCTGGTACCTAAACGCCGCCGAAATGCGCGTACGGTCCGCAAAGTGCTGTTAGACCACACTTGGATCCCCGACATAGTTGGTGCACCGAGCGCCCTTGCACTGTGGCAGTATGTGCAGTTATGGGGCAGGCTCAGAGGCATTCAGCTTTCGCCGGACCAAGATAAGATGGTTTGGCGCTGGTCAACGGATGGTCAGTACGCCTCCCGGTCCTGCTATGACACCCTCTTCCAGGGGGCGATCATCTCAGGATCTTGGGAGCTGAACTTAAAACCTGGGCGCCACCAAGGGTGAAGTTCTTCATCTGGCTAGCCTGTCTTGACAGGTGTTGGACTAGCGAGAGGTTGGCGCGACGCGGCTTACCGCATGCGCCCAGATGCCCACTCTGTGACCAGTCCATGGAGACCATGACACACCTACTCGCTGGGTGCTCCTTCTCTAGGACGGTCTGGTATGAGGTCCTCTCGTGGATCTGATCACCTCAGGACCTCCTACGGTGGAGGGTGACTTCGCGGAGTGGTGGTCGCTGGTGGTGCGGACCACCCCTCGCCAGCTGCACAAGAGCACTTCTTCGGTTATCATGCTTACGACATGGGGAATATGGAAACACCGAAATGCTACGGTCTTTGATAACGCGCAACCTTCGATGTCATCCTTGTTCAACGACATAAAGACCGAGGCGCGGCAGTGGGCGGACACGGGAGCCCGGGGTGTCCGCCAACTACTCCCCTAGTTTTGTTTATATTTTCTTGGGTTGAGTTGTAAAGCGGGGTGTCCGTCCTCTTGAGAACTTGTAACTATAACCTTCTTTTCTATCAATGCATCGAAACGCAAGGCTTTGCGTTTTCGCGAAAAAAATCGCCAACCATCTTATTACAAGATCTGGAACCGTACGAAATTGAAAAGTATCTAAAATTTTAAAAGGCCAAAGTCTTTATATCCACAAAAAGAACACCATTCGGGGCTAGATCCTGCACATTTGAATTCACCGCTTGAATAAGAAGTTGGGCATCAGTTTCCACTTGAATCTTGACTATACCGCTTTGGTGGGCAAAAGACGGCTCTAGAGTTTCATGATTTTTTCAGCAAAGCAGAGTACGCAAAAAAAAAAAAACAGTATCAGAGGCAAAGTGGAAAGTTCCTAACCCAGATGTTGTTAAGCTAAACATTGATGGTAGGTTTTTGGCTGGCAATGGTTCAGGAGGCTGGGGCTTGGTTGCTAGGGACTCTGACGGCGATGTATGTGGCTCTGGGGGTGGGAGATTGGAGATTGGAGCACGTCCAGGATGCTTTACATGCAGAAGCCGAAGCATGCATTCAGGCCTCGATCTCCTGATTTGTGCAAGGACTTGATCATGTAAGAAAACTTCCCTTCAAAGTTGATCTTATTCGTGTGTTCCACCAGCTCCAACACAAGGAAATACTTGACATTTTTGGTGCATGCACATGGCATCTCTCCTCTCCCGCCGGCACCGTGCACATCAATCCAATTCAACGCCTTATATTTTAGGATGGAGGGGGCTATGTTAAATTTGGTGCCGAAAAAGGAAGCATAAATGTGAATGAGATGATCAGGGAAGGAAGGCGGTAGGAAAGAGCTAGCTCCGAATTCCGATGTACGTAGGCAGAAATTACGGTTGATCAGGAGAAAGAAAACAACAACACTCCAAATATATGCAGAAATCTAGTAATGAGAGTCTAAGAATTGAAGAATCGCCATGACCGGGCATTTTCAAGCTACAGTTGCATACATCGGCCACAAGAAGCTACATCAATGGCGCAAGGAAATAATAATGCGTCTCCTGTTCTTTGGGGGTGTTGAATTGGATTGATGTGCACGGCGCCGGCGGGAGAGGAGAGGTGCCATGTGCATGCACCTGCACCTGGACTTGTACCCCGACCACAACATCCGCAGTGTTGTAAGCCATCTGCCTGCCACGTCCACACACTAGCACTGTCAAGGAAAGTTCCATTTTTGTGGTCCTTTTTATTTCCATTTCCGTTTCCTTGCTTGAACATGAGACTGCACTTAATTTATCAATCTACCCGGCTTGGCCGTCGATCACTACACTCTCTCTTTAATTTCAGATAGCGACGCCACATGTAAATGCAGGCAAGCACCACAAAACCATGCATCACCTCTGAATCTCTGATGCATGCTACATGTCTGCTAGCTAGATGCTTCCTATTATACATGTATCAAGATATTTGCTTCTACATATTGCCAAATTACATAGTAGTACTATGTTGACAGAAATATAGCTAGCAAAGAAACAACAATGTCAGCTCGCAGGTGGGTCGCATGGTAGTGATGTTTTTTTGACGAGGACGGATAGAAGAATCTTCATCTGAGAGCGTCTATGATTCACGTCTATGTCAATTTTGAATCCCGGTATCCAGAGGCATGCTTGATGAGTGCACACAATCAACTTTTTTTTTAAAAAATACCGGTCACATGATTGAATCACCGGCAAGAATTTTCATCAAATTCAAAATCATGGGTCATGAGGCTCATGATGGCAACACTAATAAACAACTATATTTGTTTCATTGGAAGCAGGACATATATATATTTTTACAATAAGCTTACAATACCGCCGGAGTGGGAGTGCAGACTTTTAGAGCACGGCCATCAATGAGCTTTTCTTTTATAAAAATTCAAAAAATGGCTCCTGGATTACAAAAAATATCAAAAAATCCAAGATATAGCCAACATGTATCCTCATATTTCGAAAACTTCAAATTTTTCAGATTGTATCATTTTTTGTATAGCCAAAAATACAAGGCATTAGCAGATCCCTTGGGCGCCAATCCTTTCTTGAAGGCATTGTTGAGGTGAAGCTCTCATCCCTCCACCTAGCAAGGGATCTGCTAATGCTCCCAAGGGATGTGCTAGTGCCTCGTATTTTTGGCCTATCGCACACCAGCCAGTCCAAATGCTCGCACCAACTTTTTGGCAGAATGAGGTCGAATATATAGGTAGCTAATAATTGCAAGACATTTAAGATACGAGATACATGTTACATGAAAATATATTTCATCATAATTCTAACAATATAAATTTTGCATTGTGATAAGCGCAAAACGAGAAATTTCTGCATTGTAGGCGCGCCGAACAATGTCCCCATGAGAAAAAAAGAGCGCGGAGCTCCGCCATTGTCTGAGCGAGGAGGCAAGCACTGCATTGACAATGCATTCGGTAAGGTAACGATGCACCAGATCTAGGGTTTCTTTCGGAACGGCCTGAGAGAGGAGGCAAACGTTGCAGAGACGATGCACCAGATCTAGGGTTTTCTCAAACACATATGCAGTTATATTCCATTTGTAACGCAACGTTCACGGATGCTGGTATAGTGGTATATCGGTAAGTCGCAGTAGCATAATGTCAACTTCATTAGGAAGCTTCTGGTCTACCACGTCTCAGATGTCGCATTCACTCGTTGGTTCTTTCAGGATCAATAAGCTCGCTCTAGTGAACTAAATTGCACTACCACTTAATATGGATAAGAAGGACTTTTTGTAGAGAAAGAATATATATGAGTGTGTGTTAGTGACGGATTCAGAATTTCAGATTCAGCTAGGTGAGCTTCCTGGCTAGTGCCATAACTTCAACGTACAATAATAAGTAGTACTATGCTACCTAGAAGAACAAAAGCTGAATTTATCTACGTACGCACGAGAGATCTCGAGAGAGGTTGGTCAATGTATGTGTGGCGGGCATATATACGCTTGCAGACTCAAGTACTATTCAATTATTCATGCTTGTGGTATCTACATCTATAGACTGTTCAAAGTCTGCATCTCAGGACCAACACAAAATCAAGCAGGAAGGATATGAAGAAGAAGAATAATAATAATAGTAAGAAGGAAGGAAGACGTATTAGTAGATAGTTGGAGAATAGGTCATGGTCAATCTCTGTCTGACCAACATTTCTCTTTCCATCTATGTCAATGCTTAACTATAGGCACGGATTAAGCGAAGCTTCCGTTGGTGATTCCTTGCATTTGTTGATTTGAACCTCACCGATGCATTATGCATATGGTTCTTGGAGTAAGTTGGTCATGCAGATAGAAGTGAATCAGATCAAATGTTTCAACTATATAATCAATGAACGGCAGACATTGCATCTCTGTGGACATTTTGTAATCTTGACTGAATCAGATCAAAGCAGAGGAATCAAGCATCGAGACTGCAAGTCTGCAACAAGCATGCATCTGGGAGGACCCGGCATCTGAAGAAATAAATACGAGCTGGATGAATGGGCGGATTTGAAGAACTAAATATGTTATGAGATGAAAGGAAGGAGGCACGAAAGAGCTCCGGTGGACCGAAACTATGTGGCGATGACAAACTGATCGAAGATATATGAAAAAGACGATCATAAATATATATACATAGTACTGATGAGAGCAGCAGAGGAAGACTCGCTCGCCATGAAGGGGCTTTCGAGCTACAGTTGCATCCGGGTATATCGGCCACTAGCTAGATATATAGCTCGGCAGGGCAGGCATCTGGTATTATACTAGCTAATTCCGTTTTGGAGGAGCGTTCAATTGGATTGATGTGGATGGCGCCGGCCGGAGATACGATTAACCTGGACTTGCACCACGGCCCTAATATCTGCAGATGCACGTAGGCCATCAGCAGCTGCTGCTGCTGCTGCAATGCAGCCACGAACCTTCCTCTCTCTTTTTTCCATCTCCTGGAAGCTTCCATGGATTAATGCATGGACCTAATGAGCAACAACAAAATGGGATAGTGTGCAACGTTTGTTTCTCCATGTCCCCTTGTGGTACTTTGCACTGCATTTTTCTATATATGTGGAGAAAAGAAAGACGGGTGCTCTGCCATTTCAAAATAGCCTTCTTAGTTGGCTGGCTCCAACCAGCATCCCCATTTTGTAGCACGTTCTTTGCTTTATGGTGTAGTAGATCGATGGTGATGTATGTCTTAATAACAAAAACATTGGAGTATTTTAGATGGCATTTTGGACAGCCCTACCACGATACTTGCTGGTAGTATGCGATATCTGTGGAAAAGATTACAATTATTTTAAGGAAGGAAGACCATGGGGCTGCTCTCTGCTTTGAGAATTGAGAGCACCGCGGAAAATTCCAAGAAAAAAAAAGAGGATTTCAATATTCAAGGCAGCTGTCAAACAATATGCCTTCCATGTCCATTGACCGTGGCAGCTTTGGTCGATCATTCAACGGCTGGTCAATGGTACACTACTTGACTAATTCTTAGATGCATCGCCGCCAAAGGATCCATGTTCGACGTGCCTAGTATTAGTACCTATCTAGGTTGGTAGGCACACATGTCCTCCATGCAACGGTACACCTGGACCTGGTTTAGCTACAATGGAAATGTATGTTTTACTATTTTTAAACTACTCAATTTATTTTGAAAGAAATGGATTTTTCATTGTGCTGAGAACCACTCATTGCAAGAATATTTCACTATAGATATACACGGGGTTTGAGACTTTGAGTCACGGATGGACTGGACCTATAACCAACCTTTTAACCATCAACACACTTGTATTGGTTGTCATCGCCATATTATCTGAAAAATGAGCATGCCATTTTTACGTACACGAACTTGGCTTTAGCACGAATTTCAATACAAGCTCAATTACCCGCCAAAACACAAGATATTTCTCTAGTGGTGAAATCCTGACAGAAGAGACAACTTTACAAGACTTAACCGAACATGAGAAAATCTTGAAGTAGTGATGAAACAATTCAACATTTCTTTTCAATGTTCCATGTTGATTACTTGTTTAGGGGATTATACGCCTCACTTTTAGCTTCCGAAACCAGATCAACACCGCATGTATGCATTAAATGATGCAAATGTTGGGGTTATAAACTTATAATCCCTTTTTTAAAAGGGGGTGTCTTCTTTGAAAGGGCAATCTTCATGGGTGCTACTTATACCTGGGCATTCTTTGGGCCGGGCTGGGCTTTGGGCCGGGCCTAACAAAGGCCGACGCAAAAAACCCAGGCCCGGCCTGGCCCGACCATCGGGCCTAATTTTTAGGCCCAAGCCCAGCCCATCACTACGGAAGCCCATTGGGCCTCGGGCCAGGCCTCTTCCCTATTTCATGCATTTCTCAAGCCCAGGCCCGGCCCATCATAGTCATCGGGCCTAAATTTTTAGCCCAGGCCCGGCCCACAAACATGCTCGGGCTGGCTCAAACCCAGAAATTTCGGGCCGGGCCGGGCTTCCCATGGCCAGGTATGGCGCTACTACAGAAGGAATAGTTTACACTGCTAATTAATCACCTTCCACTAATGGCTCTAAATCCTCTCATTATTTAGTAGTGAACACCATTGGAGCGGGGTAAGGTAAGTCCTGGCTTCAACTCACAGGGTGCTACAAATGATGTGTCGTTGGTGGAGTTTATTCCCCGTAGATGGTGACTAATTCACAACTAACTACTTGCTTCTTATTTGAGCGATTTTAAAGAAAGAGACCATTACGAAAGAATTGTTGGGTATCCTCCTCATGTGGGATGTGAGGAGATGGTCTATTGAAGGTTCTTAGGCGGCCTAAACAGATGTAAGACGCCACTACCCACTAGGGTTATGACCAAGGGTCATTTTGGATACTGCACATCAGGGAAGGGAGATGATAAGCCTCCCATCCAGCCACCACTCACTAGAGTGATGAAAAATCAGGTTATCCTCCATTGACGAAGAAAACCAAGAGAGAAAGAAAAGTGAGAAGTTGAAGGAAGAAGCTACATCAAGCGCCGGGCTTTGCCCACAAGGTTTTGAAGACCAGATCTGCAGCCTTGTCTCCTTCAAGTTGTTGTTCCACTATCTTTGGTGAGATTGCTCCGATCCATAGTTCTTATGCCACAAATCTTGTTGTTCGCATCTAAGATCTGCTTGTATATTGATGTCTGAGATCCTCTAGTGCTCTCTAGAGACGAACTTGTTGTATTCCTAATAACCCCCAAGTGTAGGGGATCATCGCAGTACAAGTCGATAAGTATTTGAGCGTCGAACCCACGAGGAGCTTAAGGTAAACTATCTATTCTCTAAATCCCTATAACCCACTTATATGTCCTTGTGTGCAAAGCTAGGAGATATGGTGTGTGTGTAGAGGTTTCTACTATAAACTATATCTGCTGAAATTAAAATGCAAGACAAGTAAAGTTCAATAAAAAAACACAATGAGATGAAGGGAAGTAAAGTGGAGTAACTCAAGAGAGCAAGTGTTCAGCCAAATTGCTATTTCATTTGTGTGGTTGAAGCTCGTTGTAGTCTTTCTAGTGTTTCTTCCACAGAGGAGCCATAGATAGGTGTAGCCATGGACATGAGCAAGTACACCCCCTAGTGATTGATGCTAAGGACATTGTCATGAGCAAACAAAGGAATCATTAAGACATCAAGTCCAACAACCGCTGTAAGTTTAAAGGTCCCCATATATGGACCCTGATGTCTACGCACGCTTCTATTCTTGTAGACAGTGTTGGGCCTCCAAGTGTAGAGGTTTGTAGAACATAGGCAAGTTTCCCTTAAGTGGATCACCCAAGGTTTATTGAACCTAGGGAGGTAAAGGTCAAAGATATCCCTCTCAAGCAACCCTGCAATTACGATACAAGAAGTCTCTTGTGTCCCCAACACACTTGTCAGGTGTGTAGGTGCACTAGTTCGACAAAGAGATAGTGAAATACAAGTAATATGGATGATTGTAAGTAGTAATTGCAATCTGAAATAAAATGGCAGCAAGCAGTCATGTAGCAGAAATGGTTGTAAACGGTGTTTCAATGCTTGGAAACAAGGCCTAGGGCTCTTACTTTCACTAGTGGACACTCTCAACAATAATATCATACTTGAATACATAGATATTATCTCTTCACTACGCTACTCTGAACCATTCTCCGATTTGATAATAAACACAAATTCACTGCGTAGGGTTGCATAAGCATTCCTTAAAGTTCACATTCTCAATCTATGGAAACCCCACACTGTCACTTTGAGCAGACAAAGATGGTACTAACTAGACATCACATTTCATAAGTATTTTTGTAAATTAAGCTTACGAAACAAACACGGTGTGCACACTGTCACCTTCACACCGTTGGACATGTGATGAGGACATCCCTACTACACTACTACCTCCGTCATTGCAAGGTGAAGACGATGCTGCTGTGAAGCTCAAGTCCAATGAAGTCAGGATTGGACCAATGACAAGAGCTCGTGCGAAGCTACTCAAACAACAGGTGAACTTGTTCCTAAGTGATACTTTGATCAATGAGAACTTTATACTGCCTAAGTCCTATTACTTATGTATGATCAGGTATGAAGAAGGGGCAAGCATCGCACGAGGAGGAGAGGAGCAGCTGGACAAGAAGCTGGACGTGAAGTTGGACATGGAGCTGGCCATGAAGCTGGACATGAATACATCCCATGGAAGCACGAGGGAGGAGAGGGAGGCATGCGCGAGGGGAGAAGAAGAAGTCCAGGCCAGCGCCAGGCCCGGTCAGACCGGCCGCCACGCCGACGCGCCCGGTCCCAGTCCTGGTCCAACTGGGCGCCCGACCGGCCCAGCCCGGCGCCGACCGGATCCCCAGCTTGTGCCAACCGGGCACTATCCAGTAAGCCTGGACGCTTAGCCTGGTCACCACCCGGTGCCAGACCCGGTTGAAACCGGATGGCCCGGTCCCAGGCCCGGTCGACCGGCTGTATGACCGGCCGACTCCGAGTCTGTCTCGACCAGATCCGATCTGGGTCGGTTTTCTATGTATCTTTTCGACCTGAGGTCGTCCTGAACCCCTATATAAGTGCCTAGGACGCCCCCAAATTAGGTTTAGACCACGTTTAAGATAAACCCTAGTTCATAGTTGATTGCTTTGCAATTCTATTGAATCTCTACACCATATTGCCATGCTTTGGTGTAAACCCCTGAAAGTCTTGTGTGATCTGCTGTTCCATTGGGAGTTAGATGGTTGCAACTTACCGCTTCGTGGTCGGCGGCTACGTGTGCAAGTGTGTGGAGTTGCGAATATCTTGCAGGGTTGAGAGTTGTTGCATTGGCGACAGGGACCAATAGAGAGACTTCGTTGCTTCATACAAGTTATCATCCACTTCATCATCGTGTATCTCCACTGTGTTCATCCCGTGATCATCATCACCACCGTTGCTTACTGAGAAGATCGGGCCTCCCCTTATCATCTTGGTATCAGATTTCAGTGTTTCCTCGGTAAGCCATCCACAATCCACCCCATAGTTGAGTTGTGAGTGTTTTCCTATCCAGAAAAAGCCAAAAATATTAGGGTTAGGGTTTGCCATAGCCTTAGATTGCACTAATTTCGAGTTTTAGTTGCTTTTCGTAGTTGTTTTTGCGTATCTTTTTCTTCCATCTAGTATTGTTAGGGTTTATGTCTCCGCTATCATCTAGTTTCAGTCTTTGTTTACTCCGATTCCACATAGCGTACAGTGTGCTTGTCCCAACCATAGACACAGCCTTTCGATATATGTGACTAGGAACTTCCCCAGAAGAGACTAGTTTTACCGCTCGACAGGCTGCTCGTTAGGTTTTCAGTGCTTTGCAATTTCTGTTGGCCGTGTTACAAGGAGAAGAGTCGTAAAATCAATTTTTTTTTACTGTAGCTACAGTAACCGTGAGAAATAGAGAAAAAGAAAAGGTGATTCAAAAAAAAAGTGTGAAAAAAATGAAGTGATAGTAGAATCAAGTGAAGGCCTAAGTTTACTTTACTGCACCTTGATGACCCACAAGTATAGGGGGTGTATCGTAGTATCTTCGATAAGTAAGAGTGTCGAACCCAACGAGGAGCAGAAGGTGTTGACAAGCAGTTTCGATGTAGGAATCACTGCAGATGCTCACAAACAAGTATTCAAGAGGTTTTAATGTAACAGATGAATAAAGTACGAGTAAGTAAAGTGCGAGAGTAGCAATTGCTACGAGTGGCCCAATCCTTTTTAGCACAAAGGACAAGCTAGTTTGTTTACTTATAATGACCAAACGTTCTTGAGGACACACGGGATTTTAGTCTAGTGCTTTCGCTACATATAGCTGATTAATCTTCATTGTTTTGATAAGTGTTGTGTGGGTGAACCTATGCTAATGTACCACCCTTCCTAGGACTAATATATACTTGTGATTATACCCCCTGCAAGCATCCGCAACTACAAGAAAGTAATTAAGAATAAATCTAACCACAGCCTTAAACTCTGAGATCCTGCTATCCCTCCTGCATCGATATACCAACGGGGGCTTAGGTTTCTGTCACTCCGGCAACCCCGCAATTAGCAAACGAGTACAAGATGCATTCCCCTAGGCCCATAAAGGTGAAGTGTCATGTAGTCGACGTTCACATGACACCACTAGAAGAACAACACCACAACTTAAATATCATAACATTGAATATTACCCAACATACTTCACTACTAACATTTAGACTTCACCCATGTCCTCAAGAACTAAACGAACTACTCACGAGACATCATATGGAACATGATCAGAGGTGATATGATAATGAATAACAATCTGAACATAAACCTTGGTTCAATGGTTTCACTCAATAGCATCAACAACAAGTAGGAATCAATACCGGGAGAGTTTCCCCTATCAAACAATCAAGATCAAACCCAAATTGCTACAGCGGTGACGAGGTGCTGCGGTGGAGACGGCGGTGATGATGATGAAGAAGATGATGATGATGGTGGAGATGATGTCCAGCTCGATGACGGTGACGATGGCGTCGATTTCCCCCTCCGGGAGGGAATTTCCCCGGCGGATTTCAGCCGCCGGAGAGCTCTTTTCTCTCTGGTGTTATCCGCCCCGCAGAGGCGGCTGTAACTCTTCGCGAGGTATCCTCTGTGGCTTAGGTCTTCGGGACGAAGGGTTTCGCGAAGAAAAGGAGGCGGAAGGGGCTGTGGGGCCCCCACACCACAAGGTGGCGCGGCCAGGCCATGGGCCGCGCCAGCCTGTGGTCTGGCCCCACCTTGGGCCTTCTCAGCTCCTCCTTCTGGCTTCCTTCGTTATCTTGAAAAATAGGATTTTTGGTATAATTTCCTTCCACAGTTGATCTTCCGAAATATTGCATTCTGACGGTGCTTTTTCCAGCAGAATCCTGGCTCCGGTGCTTGATCCTCCAATAATGATGAAACATGCAAAATAGATGAAATAACATAAGTATTGTGTCCCAATATGAAATATATCAATGAATAACAGCAAATTATGATATAAAATAGTGATGCAAATTGGACGTATCAACTCCCCCCAAGCTTAGACTTCGCTTGTCCCCAAGCGAAACTGAACTCGGTAAACAGGACCACATGTTTATGGAGTGAAGAGTCGATAAATAAAATACGGACAAGAAGCATCATATTCATTCACACAAATCATTCTAGTAAACAACTTTCTCATATAATTCAACTTGAAACAAGTATAAGGTAATCACAAATAAAGGTGCATAAGAAATCATAGTTGGTGATGGCAAACTTTGTTCTTGGTCAGAGAACAATTAACAGGTTATACTTATCTATTGAGCAATGCTCTCATATTTAAAGCTTATGGTAAACTTGCATACTCAATCATAATGATTATTGATAACTTGCAAAGTTATATTCATTCAGATAAAACTTGTACTAAACAAAGAAGAGTAAAAGACATGATAAAGTAAATCACAATATAGATGGTTTGATCACAACAACTCAAATGCTTGCATAAGATGGAGGGAAATAGGTTTACTGACTCAACATAAAGTAAAAGATAGGCCCTTCGCAGAGGGAAGCAGGGATTAAATCATGTGCTAGAGCTTTTTCAGTTTTGAAATCATATAAAGAGAATGAAAGTAATAATTTGAGAGGTGTTTGTTGTTGTCAACGACTGGCAGCGGGTACTCTAACCCCCTTGCCAAACAGACTTCCAAAGAGCGGCTCCCATGAAGGATGTCATCTCTACCAGCAAGGTAGATCATCCCTCTTCTCTTTTGTTTACACATGTACTTTAGTTTATTTAAGGATGACACTCCCCCCAACCTTTGCTTACACAAGCCATGGCTAACCGAATCCTCGGGTGCCTTCCAACAATCTCATACCATGGAGGAGTGTCTATTGCAAAATTAAGTTGCTTACTGATGAATCAGAGCAAAACATGTGAAGAGAATTACTAATGAAAGTTGATTAATTGGGGCTGGGAACCCCGTTGCCAGCTCTTTTTGCAAAATTTTAGGATAAGTGGATGAAGCCACTAGTCCATTAGTGGAAGCTGCCTAACAAGACTGAAAGATAAAACACCACATGCTTCCTCATGAGCTATAAAACATTGACACAAATAAGAAGTAATAAATTTTGAATTGTTTAAAGGTAGCACATGAAGTATTTACTTGGAATGGTAGACAATACCATGTAGTAGGTAGATATGGTGGACACAAATGGCATAGGTTTGGGTTCAGGTTTGGATGCACGAGAAGTATTCCCTCTCAGTACAGGTCTTTGGCTAGCAAGGTTAATTAGCAAGCATAAGAGTTGATGGAAACAAACAAATATACATGTGATAGACATAATCATGCATCTTCCTTGTAAGCACAGATAATTTTAACTTCCGAATAATAAGCTATGAGCTAACAAGAAAGAAAGACAATGAAACAACTACATGTATTTCTCTTTTCTACTTAAACTTCAAAGTGTTGTTGCTACTGACCAATGCTAAGTTTGCCAAAACCAAATAGATTTATTCGATGCTCCCAAAGTGATACCAATACTAAAATCAAGATCAATCATATAATATAATTGCAAACTAAAATAGGATGTGCAATATGTAAATGATAAGACTTCTCATTAATATTCCATAACGATAACTCACACCAAGGGATACATAGACAACCAACTAAAGGAGAGATACTTCCACACTGCAACCCATCTTATATGATAACTTCCCTACTCATGATATGACACTACTTGACAGTAAAAAGTAAAAGATAGTGATGATGTGATACCGCGGCACTCCCCCAAGCTTGGAACAAACCAAGGGGATGCCAATACCGATGATGAATCACTCCTTTGGCGATGGTGGTGATGAACTCCTCCCGCGCTTCTTACAGAACTCCTTCAACTTCAGTTTCTCAGCTTGGCAATTCTGCACTAAGACTCGAAGAGATTCATTGTTATCTGAAGTTGGCGATGATGACCTTGTGATGTGAATCGAGTGGTATTCCAGCATTCTTCGGAGGCGGCAATTCTCCTCCTGGAGTATCTCCACTTCTCTTCTTAGAGCCCGATATTGATCACAAAACTCATCGGTAGTTCGTAGAACTTCTTCCAACACAGGGAAGGAGTCGAGGCTAAGAGCGGGTGGTAAAGGTCCCTGCAAGTTATGAGAAAAAGAACGTCGAGTGTCAACAGATCCCACCAAGATTTGCTTGCTCCCAACGGCTTGCTGCTCTTGTCATGATGGCACCCTCTTCACTTCTTCCTCCGAAAACCCCTTGCCCTTGTTGTTGGAGGCCATGGTGCTTCTAAACTGAAAACAGATCCTGGCAGAAACAGCTCGAAACAAAACACGTCGAGAAAACGATATACGGACCTCCAGGGGTCAGGGGATTATATAGAATAAATTTTTACAACAGACGGAAAGTACCAGGTCGAACCAGAGTCGGAAAGGGGCGACGAGGCGGTGCCACCATAGGGCGGCGCGGGCCCAGGTCAGGCCGCGCCGGCCTGTGGTGGCACGCCCTCGTGCGTCCTTTCCACTCCGTTTCGCACTCGTAATTTTTCATATTTTCCAAAAACAGCGAAAATATTGTCCGGAAAGTAAATTGCGTACTTTTCATTACCAGTACTGTTACCTATTCAAAGTCGAGTTCTGGCGGACTGTCAATTTGTCCTTTGATAAAAGCCTCCGGTGTTTCCATTTGAATAATATCAACATCAACATTATAAGAATCACCTGAGATATAATGCTTGAGTCTTTGTCCATTCACCACTTGCGTGGCATTGCCTTGGAGAGAGCTAATTTTAATTGCTCCTGAACGATACACCTCCTCAACAACATATGGTCCTTCCCATTTCGAGAGTAATTTCCCTGCAAAGAATCTGAGACGAGACTGATACAATAGGACTTTATCCCCAATATTAAATTCTCTTTTGATAATCCTTTGATCATGCCATTTTTTAACTTTCTCTTTAAAGAGTTTAGCATTTTCATAAGCTTCACTTCTCCATTCATCTAGAGAACTCAATTGCAACAACCTCTTATTACCGGCAAGTTTAGGATCTTTATTTAATTCTCTAACAGCCCAATAAGCTTTGTGCTCTAATTCTAAAGGTAAATGACAAGCTTTTCCATAAACCATTTTATAAGGCGACATTCCCATGGGGTTTTTATAAGCAGTTCTATAAGCCCATAATGCATCCTTCAATTTACTAGCCCAATTCTTTCTAGTTTTATTAACAGTCTTTTGCAAGATAGATTTAATTTCTCTATTTGATAGTTCTACTTGCCCACTAGTTTGAGGATGATAAGCAGAAGCAATTCTATGATTAATGCCATATTTAGCAAGAGTTTTTCTAAAACCACCATGAATAAAATGAGAACCTCCATCAGTCATAATATATCTAGGAACTCCAAATCGAGGAAAAATAATATCTAAGAGCATTCTTAAAGAGGTTTCACCATCAGCACTTTTTGTAGGTATGGCTTCCACCCATTTAGTAACATAATCAACAGCAACAAGTATATGAGTGTTACCTTCTGAAGAGGGAAAGGGTCCCATGAAGTCAAATCCCCAACAATCGAATGGTTCAATAACAAGAGTATAATTCATAGGCATTTCATTGCGTCTGGAGATATTACCAACCCTTTGGCATTCATCACAAGATAAAATAAACTTCCTTGCATCTTTGAAGAGAGTTGGCCAATAAAAACCTGATTGTAGAACCTTTTGCGCGGTTCTTTCTCCGGCGTGATGTCCTCCATAAGCACTCCCATGACATTTACTCAATATTTCCTGTTGTTCATATTCGGGAACACATCTTCGCAGAATACCATCCACTCCTTCTTTATATAAGTGTGGGTCATCCCAGAAATAATGCCTCAAGTCATAAAAGAATTTCCTCCTTTGCTGAGCTGAAAAGGTCGGAGGCAAGTACTTGGAAACAATAAAGTTAGCATAATCAGCATACCAAGGACTGTCTCGCGAGCTCACCTTTATTACAGCCAATTGTTCATTTGGAAAGCTATCATTGATAGGAATAGGATCATAAGAAATATTTTCCAATCTAGACAAATTATCAGCAACAGGATTATCAGCACCTTTCCTATCTACAATATGTAAATCAAATTCTTGCAACAGAAGCACCCATCTAATAAGCCTTGGCTTAGCATCTTTCTTTTGCATAAGGTATCTGATTGCAGCATGATCAGTATGAATAGTAACTTTTGAATCAACAATATAAGATCTAAACTTATCACAAGCAAAGACTACAACTAACAATTATTTTTCAGTAGTAGCATAATTTCTTTGAGCAGCATCAAGAGTTTTACTAGCATAATGAATAACATTCAATTTTTTATCTACTCGCTGTCCAAGAATAGCGCCTACAGCAAAATCACTAGCATCACACATAATTTCAAATGGTAAATTCCAATCAGGAGGTTCAACTATAGGAGCAGTTGTTAGGGCTTTCTTTAGAGTTTCAAAAGCTTCCTTACAATCGTCATCAAAAACAAAAGGTACATCTTTTTGAAGAAGATTAGTAAGAGGCTTTGAAATCTTGGAGAAATCTTTAATAAACCTCCTATAAAACCCAGCATGACCAAGAACACTACGAATACCTTTAACATCCCTAGGATAGGGCATCTTCTCAATTGCTTCAACTTTAGCTCTATCAACTTCAATACCTCTCTCGGAAATTTTATGTCCCAATACAATTCCTTCATTAACCATAAAGTGGCATTTCTCCCAATTAAGAACAAGGTTAGTTTCTTCACATCTCTGCAAAACTTTATCAAGGTTCCGCAAACAATTATCAAAAGAATTCCCATAGATAGAAAAATCATCCATGAATACCTCTACAATACTCTCGCAAAAACCATGAAAAATAGCAGACATGCATCTTTGAAAAGTAGCAGGAGCATTACATAAACCAAAAGGCATACGTCTATAAGCATAGGTTCCATAGGGACAAGTGAAAGTGGTTTTCTCTTGATCCTTAGCTTTAACAGCAATTTGTGAAAATCCAGAATAACCATCAAGAAAGCAAAAATGAGTATTTTTGGATAACCTTTCTAACATTTGATCAATAAAAGGCAACGGATAATGATCTTTCTTAGTAACTTTATTAACTTTACGAAAATCAATGCACATTCTATAACCTACAACTACTCTTTGAGGTATGAGCTCATCATTATCATTAGGCACAACAGTCATTCCTCCTTTCTTAGGAACACAATGCACAGGACTAACCCATCTACTATCAGCAATAGGATATATAATACCAGCTTCAAGAAGTCGTAATACCTCATTTCTTACCACATCCTTCATCTTAGGAATTAGACGACGCTGAGGTTCAACAACAGGCTTCGCATCTTATTCCATATTAATGGCGTGTTGGCATATAGAGGGAGAAATCCCCTTCAAATCATCAAGAGTGTAACCAATAGCACCTCGGTGTTTCTTCAATATTTCCAATAGTCTTTCTTCTTCAAACTCTGTAAGCGTAGAACTAATAATAACAGGATATATTTTCTTATCATCAATATGAGCATACTTAAGATTATCAGGCAAAGGTTTTAATTCAAAGACAGGATCTTCCTTTGGTGGCGGTGTTGTACCCAAATCTTCCACCGGTAAATCGTGCTTAAGAATAGGTTGGCGAAGGAAAATTTCCTCAAGCTCATCTCTTTCTTTCCTAAAAACTTCACTCTCGCTATTCTCCAAATGTTGCTGCAAAGGATTATTAGGAACAAGAACAATAGATGCACACTGTTCCATTTTAAAATCATTACTAGGCAAATCAGCTTTATAAGGAGTTTTGGTAAATTTAGAAAAGTTAAACTCATAAGATTCACCAGCAAATTTAGTCAAAATTTTCTCTTTCTTGCAATCTATAATATTTCCACAAGTATTTAGAAAAGGTCTACCAAAAATGATAGGACAATAATCACTAGCAGCAGAACCAAGTACCAAAAAGTCAGCAGGATATTTAATCTTACCACATAGAACTTCCACATCTCGAACAATACCAATTGGAGAGATAGTTTCTCTATTAGCCAGCTGAATAACCACATCAATCTCTTCAAGTTCACAAGAACCAATTCCGTGCATAATCTCCGTATAAAGCTCATAAGGAATAGCACTAATACTTGCACCAATATCACATAAACCATAATAGCAATGATCACCAATTCTAACAGATAGCATAGGAACACTAGCTTGCTTGGGTTTATTAGGATGTGAAACAATATTAGAAGCATCTTCACAGAAAATAATATGACCTTCCTCCAAATTTTCAGTCACAAGATCTTTAACTATTGCAACAAAGAGTTCAATTTTTATTTGTTCTTCAGGTTCTATAGGTTTCTTTTCACTTTTATGAACCGCACTATTTATAACAGAGTACTCCTTCATTTTAGCAGGGAAAGGAGTTTTTTCAATATAAGCTTTAGGAATAACATGATCCATAGTTTCAACTACAACGCATTTATTTATAGATGAATCAATTTTATCTTTATACGGTTCATGAAACTTATCAAAATTCTTCTTAGGCAATTCATAATGAGAGGCAAAAGCTTTATAAAGATTTGCAGCAACTTGAGAATCAAGACCATAAGTAGCACTCATATTACGAAATTTATCAGTTTCCATAAAAGCTTCAATGCATTTGTAATCATAATTTATACCTGATTCTCTTTCTTTGTCGATTTCCCATCCTTCAAAGTATTTTCCGGATCCGATTAAGAAGGTCCCTTTTAAACTCTTCCTTATTGCGCGTGAATGATCCAGAACAAGAAGTATCCAGCAAGGTCTTGTCTTCAAAAGAAAGTCTTGCATAGAAATTATCAATAATAACATTACCAGGAAGCTCATGAATGGGGCATTTGAGCATTAAAGACTTCAATCTCCCCCATGCTTGGGCAATACTCTCTCCATCATGAGGCCAAAAATTATATATGCGGTTCCGATCCTTATGAATTTCACTTGGAGGATAGAACTTAGAATAAAACCGGGGTACAATATCATTCCATTCGAGAGAATCCCCATTATCCAATAATTTATACCAATGCGCCGCTTTACCAGACAGCGATATAGAGAATAGTTTCTTCCTCACTTCATCCATAGCAATACCTGCACACTTGAATAAACCGCATAATTCATGTAAGAACAGTAAATGATCTCCAGTGGTGACAGTTCCATCCCCTGTATAACGGTTATCCACTACACGTTCAATAATTTTCATAGGTATTTTGTATGGTATCTCTTCCTCACCTGGCGCCTTATCCACTACCTTTGCAGTAGTAGTAGATTTTCCGAACAAACATTCGAGAGAAGATCTCTCCATAATGAATTATAGCAGCAGGCAGAAATAAAATCAGCACTAACAGTAAAAGTTTCCCTTACCAATTCCACTTACCAATAGCGCTTCACTCCCCGGCAACGGCGCCAGAAAATAGTCTTGATGACCCACAAGTATAGGGGGTGTATCGTAGTATCTTCGATAAGTAAGAGTGTCGAACCCAACGAGGAGCAGAAGGTGTTGACAAGCAGTTTCGATGTAGGAATCACTGCAGATGCTCACAAACAAGTATTCAAGAGGTTTTAATGTAACAGATGAATAAAGTACGAGTAAGTAAAGTGCGAGAGTAGCAATTGCTGCGAGTGGCCCAATCCTTTTTAGCACAAAGGACAAGCCGGTTTGTTTACTTATAATGACCAAACGTTCTTGAGGACACACGGGATTTTAGTCTAGTGCTTTCGCTACATATAGCTGATTAATCTTCATTGTTTTGATAAGTGTTGTGTGGGTGAACCTATGCTAATGTACCGCCCTTCCTAGGACTAATACATACTTGTGATTATACCCCCTGCAAGCATCCGCAACTACAAGAAAGTAATTAAGAATAAATCTAACCACAGCCTTAAACTCTGAGATCCCGCTATCCCTCCTGCATCGATATACCAACGGGGGCTTAGGTTTCTGTCACTCCGGCAACCCCGCAATTAGCAAACGAGTACAAGATGCATTCCCCTAGGCCCATAAAGGTGAAGTGTCATGTAGTCGACGTTCACATGACACCACTAGAAGAACAACACCACAACTTAAATATCATAACATTGAATATTACCCAACATACTTCACTACTAACATTTAGACTTCACCCATGTCCTCAAGAACTAAACGAACTACTCACGAGACATCATATGGAACATGATCAGAGGTGATATGATAATGAATAACAATCTGAACATAAACCTTGGTTCAATGGTTTCACTCAATAGCATCAACAACAAGTAGGAATCAATACCGGGAGAGTTTCCCCTATCAAACAATCAAGATCAAACCCAAATTGCTACAGCGGTGACGAGGTGCTGCGGTGGAGACGGCGGTGATGATGATGAAGATGATGATGATGATGGTGGAGATGATGTCCAGCTCGATGACGGTGACGATGGCGTCGATTTCCCCCTCCGGGAGGGAATTTCCCCGGCGGATTTCAGCCGCCGGAGAGCTCTTTTCTCTCTGGTGTTCTCCGCCCCGCAGAGGCGGCTGTAACTCTTCGCGAGGTATCCTCTGTGGCTTAGGTCTTCGGGACGAAGGGTTTCGCGAAGAAAAGGAGGCGGAAGGGGCTGTGGGGCCCCCACACCACAAGGTGGCGCGGCCAGGCCATGGGCCGCGCCGGCCTGTGGTCTGGCCCCACCTTGGGCCTTCTCAGCTCCTCCTTCTGGCTTCCTTCGTTATCTTGAAAAATAGGATTTTTGGTATAATTTCCTTCCACAGTTGATCTTCCGAAATATTGCATTCTGACGGTGCTTTTTCCAGCAGAATCCTGGCTCCGGTGTTTGATCCTCCAATAATGATGAAACATGCAAAATAGATGAAATAACATAAGTATTGTGTCCCAATATGAAATATATCAATGAATAACAGCAAATTATGATATAAAATAGTGATGCAAATTGGACGTATCACACCTGTAGTTGAGCAATCTTGTGCCTGTCCCGTTGAGCTTTGCTAGCGTCTCTCGAGTGCATTGCAACCTTTCATCCATATAGTTGCATTGCCACATTTATCGCCTTGGGTGAGTATCTTTGGTTGTCTACGGTCAGCGCTAGAGCTTGTTATTGGTGCAAATAGGTAGCACACCTACAGGCCCACATATATCCTGCTTTGTCGTGTGATTGTTCTTATACCCTTGATATTCGCTTCCCTACATCCGTGCACTACTCGTCACTACAAGTGGTAAGCAATACTAATTCACCATGGAGCGGTAAGATTTCCTTTTCTTATCAGTTTTGAGTGAGTTGTGAGAGTACCACCATATATATATTTGTTTTAGTGCACTAATCTACTAACCATGTCTTCTAGTGATGAGAAAATTGTTAACCAGAAAAACAAGGATGATGCTGATGTGATGACATGGAGGGAGTATGAGGCTCTTCGTAATGAGATGCGACGTGAATTCCGCGTTCAGGACGAAGAACTAAAGGAGACCATTGACGGGGTTTCCAAGAAGCTGGATACTACTAATGAGACTGTCAATGCTATGCAAGATCAAATGACGAATATTCAGCGCAATATTCAAGCTTTGACACTAGCTGTTGAGAATTTGACCCAACAACAGCAACACCGTGAGGATGAAGATGCTGAACTTCAAGATGAAGCACCTGGTGTTGGTCGTGGCGTTGGACGTGGTAACCGTGGTCGTGGCTTTGTTGAACTCGGACGCCATGGTCGTGGGTTTGAGGAAGAAGATGGATTGGGTAAGCCAAAGTTCTCGATACCCAAATTTGAAGGAGGTGCTGATGTTGAAGAATACCTCACATGGGAGATGAAGATTGAGAAGTTATGGCGCTTAAATAATTATACTGAAGATAAGAAGATCAAGCTTGCTTCTTCCAAATTTGATGGCCATGCATTGCGTTGGTGGGATGGACTTGTTCGTGCTTGATAACCCACAAGTATAGGGGATCGCAACAGTCTTCGAGGGAAGTAAAACCCAAATTTGTTGATTCGACACAAGGGGAGGTAAAGAATACTTATAAGCCTTAACAACTGAGTTGTCAATTCAGCTGCACCTGGAAAAGCACTAGTAACAGGGGTGATGTGAAAGCAGCAGTAATATGAGAGCAGTAGTAACAAAGAATACAAACAGCAAAGAGCAAATAATATGAGAGCAATGGCACGAGAAAATAGTTGATACTACTTCCAGTGACATGTAGAACGAGTATATGATGATGAGAGATGGACCGGGGTTCCCAGCTATCTTCACTAGTGGTAACTCTCCAATAACAAGTGTTGGGTGAACAAGTTACAGTTGGGCAATTGATAGGATTGAAATAGCATTAAGACAGAACATCAAGATTATTAATTATGTAGGCATGTTTTGCATATATAGCCATACGTGCTCGCAATGAGAAACTTGTACAACATCTTTTGTCCTACCAGCCGGTGGCAGCCGGGCCTCTAGGGAATCTACTGGAAATTAAGGTACTCCTTTTAATAGAGCACCGGAGCAAAGCATTAACACTCCGTGAAAACATGTGATCCTCATACCTAAGCCTTCCCCTCCAGTTGTCCCAATTTATGTCACTTTGGGGCCTTTGGTTCCGGACATAGACATGTGCATACAACTTGTAGATACAATCTAAGCAATAAGTATAAAGCTTAAATCTAAGATCATGCCACTCGGGCCCTAGTGACAAGCATTAAACACAACAAGATTGCAACAACAATAACTTCACAAACTTATATAGATAGACTATTCATAATGTAACAATCCATCGGATCCCGACAAACACAACACCGATTACATCAGATGAATCTCAATCATGTAAGGCAGCTCATGAGATCATTGTATTGAAGTACATGGGAGAGAGAGTACCAACTAGCTACAGCTAGAACCCGTAGTCCATGGGGAACTACTCATGGAGCATGATGGAGGCGGTGGCGTTGATGGAGATGGCTTCCGGGGGCACTTCCCCGTCCCGGCAGGGTGCCGGAACAGAGACTTCTGTCCCCCGAATTGGAGTTTCGCGATGGTGGCGGCGCCCCTGGAGTCTTTCTGGAGTTTCATCAATTGTTATCGATGTTTTAGGTCGGGACGGCTTAAATAGGCGAAGAGTCGGAGTCGGAGGGGCCACGAGGCCTCCCCACAGTAGGGCGGCGCCCCCCTTGGGCCGCGCCGACCACACGTGTGGGGCCCCCAGGGCTCCCCTCTGGTCCCCCTTTGACTTTCTGGAAGGTTCCGGGAAAAATAAGATGTTGGGTCTTTGTTTCGTCGAATTCCGAGAATATTGCCCGAACAGCCTTTCTGGAACCAAAAACAACAGAAAACAGGAACTGGCACTGTGGCATCTTGTTAATAGGTTAGTTCCGGAAAACGCATAAAAACATTATAAAGTGCAAGCAAAACATGTAAGTATTGTCATAAAACAAGCATGGAACATCAGAAATTATGGATACGTTGGAGACGTATCAGCATCCCCAAGCTTAGTTCCTACTCGTCCTCGAGTAGGTAAACGATAAAAAGAATAATTTCTGTAGTGACATGCTACTTACATAACCTTGATCATACTATTATAAAGCATATGAGATGAATGAAGTGACCCAAGGCAATGATCTATAGTTGCTAACAAATAGATAACATATAGCAAAATTTTTCATGAATAGTACTTTCAAGGCAAGCATCAAAAGTCTTGCATAAGAGTTAACTCATAAAGCAATAAATTCAAAGTAAAGGCATCGAGGCAACACAAAGGAAGATATAAGTTTCAGCAGTTGCTTTCAATTTTCAACATGCATATCTCATGGATAATTGTCAACACAAAGTAATATGATGAATGCAAATAAGCAAATATGTAAGAATCAATGCACAGTTCACACAAGTGTTTGCTTCTAAGATGAAAGGAATTAGGTAAACTGACTCAACATAAAGTAGAAGAAAGGCCCTTCGCAGAGGGAAGCAGGGATTAAATCATGTGCTAGAGCTTTTTAAGTTTTGAAATCATATAGAGAGCATAAAAGTAAAGTTTTGAGAGGTGTTTGTTGTTGTCAACGAATGGTAGTGGGCACTCTAACCCCCTTGCCAAACATACTTTCAAAGAGCGGCTCCCATGAAGGACGTTATTTCTACCAGCAAGGTAGATCATCCCTCTTCTCTTTTGTTTACACATGTACTTTAGTTTTTATTTATGGGTGACACTCCTCCCAACCTTTGCTTACACAAGCCATGGCTAACCGATTCCTCGGGTGCCTTCCAACAATCTCATACCATGGAGGAGTGTCTATTTGCAAAATTAAGTTGCTTACTGATGAATCAGAGCAAAACATGTGAAGAGAATTATTAATGAAGTTGATTAATAGGGGGCTGGGAACCCCGCGCCAGCTCTTTTTGCAAAATTATTGGATAAGCGGATGAAGCCACTAGTCCATTGGTGAAAGCTGCCCAACAAGATTGAAAGATAAAACACCACATACTTCCTCATGAGCTATAAAACATTGACACAAATAAGAGATAGTAAATTTTGAATTGTTTAAAGGTAGCACATGAAGTATTTACTTGGAATGGCAGAAAATACCACATAGTAGGTAGGTATGGTGGACACACATGGCATAGGTTTTGGCTCAAGGTTTTGGATGCACGAGAAGCATTTCCTCTCAGTACAAGGCTTTGGCTAGCAAGGTTGTTTGAAGCAAACACAAGTATGAACCGGTACAGCAAAACTTACATAAGAACATATTGCAAGCATTATAAAACTCTACACTGTCTTCCTTGTTGCTCAAACACTTTTACCAGAAAATATCTAGACCTTAGGGAGACCAATCATGCAAACCAATTTCAACAAGCTCTACGGTAGTTCTCCACTAATAGGTTCAAACTACATGATGCAAGAGATTAATCATGATCTACTTGAGAGCTCAAAACAATTGCCAAGTATCAAATTATCCAATACAATATGAAGCATTTTCTTGTTTCCAACCAAATAACAATAAGTGCAATAGCTTCCAACTTTTGTCATTGAACATTAAAAGTAAAATGAAGAACACAAGTGTTCATATGAAAAAGCGGAGCGTGTATCTCTCCCACACAAGGATTGCTAGGATCTGAATTTATTTAAACATAAACAAAATGAAAATAAACACACATACGCTCCAAGTAAAGTACATAAGATGTGACCGAATAAAAATATAGTTTCAATAGAAGAAACCTGATAAGTTGATGAAGAAGGGGATGCCTTGGGCATCCCCAAGCTTAGAAGCTTGAGTCTTCTTGAAATATGCAGGGATGAACCACGGGGGCATCCCCAAGCTTAGACTTTTCACTCTTCTTGATCATATATCATCCTCCTCTCTTGACCCTTGAAAACTTCCTTCACACCAAACTTCTCATAAACTTCATTAGAGGGGTTAGTACTAAAAAAACATTAATCCACCTTGGTCCTGTAGTGACACATTGCAAGAACTCAATAAAACATTAGCTACAGCTCTCCATGTCTAGAAAGCCTCACTTAAAGTCCACAAGAGACAATGCAAAAAATAGAGACAGAATCTGCCAAAACAGAACAACCAGTAAAGACGAATTTTTAAGAGGTACTTCCGTTGCTCAAATCAGAAAACTCAAAACTAATGAAAGTTGCGTACATATCTGAGGAACACGCATGTAAATTGGCAGATTTTTCTGAGTTACCTACAGAGCATCATACTCAAATTCGTGACAGATAGAAATCTGTTTCTGCGCAGAAATCCAAATCTAGTATCAACCTTCTATTAGAGACTTCACTTGGCACAACATTGCAATAAAATAAAGATAAGGGGAGGTTGCTACAGTAGTAACAACTTCCAAGACACAACAAAACAGTAGCAAAATAAACACATGGGTTATCTCCCAAGAAGTTCTTTCTTTATAGCCATTAAGATGGGCTCAGCAATTTTAATGATGCACTCGCAAGAAATGAGAGTTGAAGCAAAAGAGAGCATCAAAAAGAAAATTCAAAACTCATTTAAGTCTAACCCACTTCCTATGCATAGGAATCTTGTACACAAATAAATTCATGAAGAACAAAGTGGCAAGCATAAGAAGATAAAACAAGAGTAACTTCAAAAATTTCAGCATATAGTGAGGTGTTTTAGTACCATGAAAATTTCTACAACCATATTTTCCTCTCTCATAATAATTCTCAGTAGCCTCATGAACAAACTCAACAATGTAACTATCACATAAAGCATGTTTCTCATGATCCATAAACACATAATTTTTATCAAGCTCAAAAATAGTGGGATTAAAACTTTCAAACCCACTTTTATCAATAATATAACAAGATGCTTGATCATTCTCAAGAGATATGGGACTCCTAGATAAAGTCAAGACTTCTTCAATCCCATTTTAATTAGTAGTCCAATTAATATTATCAAGTAACATAGGACCATCATCTAGAGATTTATCATAAACATTTGCTAAGCAAAATTCTTTAGTACCATGCATTTCGACATCAGGCACAAACAAAGCATTATCATAAGATTTATCAAAGTAGCATGGATTATCATAGATAATAGTAGCATAATTATTCTCACAAGTTTTACTCATAGGTAATATTTGAAGAGAATCCACATGAACATGACATTCAACCTCCTTTGGTAAGCATGGAGGACAATCAAATAGTGTAAGAGATAAAGAGTTACTCTCATTAGAAGGTTGGCATGGGTAGCTAATCCATTCTTCCTCCTTTTGTTCATTACTCTCCTCTTCTTTTTCATCCAATGAGCTTTCAGGTTCATCAATTTCTTCTTCCACTGGTTCCTGCAAATTGTGAGTGCATTCTTGTGCATTAATGAGTCTCTCTTTATAATCAATGATATAAAGATTATTGCTGTAACTTTCTATGCAAAAATTAAGGATAGAAGAGACATAATCTTTAAGGTCCTTACAAACAACACAAGTTTCATAATTTTTAGCAATGAAGGATTCGATCTCAGAAGCTCCCATAAACAAAACAAATTGTTCTACTTCTTCGAACCCAAAATGAATATAGCTATTACGATTATAGTTCTTAATAAAAAATTCCTCACTAAAGCCACATTGAAATTTTAGATGTTTAGTATCCTGTTGAGAGCAACAGTTTATATCATGGCGTTTAAGCAAGATTTTAGCAATTGTATCCAACTTTTCTATCATAGCACTCATAACTTTTCCCATTCTTGATTCTCTATAATTATTATATAATTCTATAAGCTCGAAATAGGTTGTAGGTTCTCCCATAATAGCAGTTTTTAATTTTTAGGTTTTTCAAATTTTTATGGATTTTCGGGTATATAGGGAAAATAAAACAAGACAAAAAGAAACTAGACAAAAGTAAACTAAGCAAAATAATACTAGACAGAAATAAACTAAGCACAAATAAACTAGGAAAAAGTAAACTAAGCAAAACAAAATAAAATAAAACAGAGAGAGATGTAGAGTGTACTCCCCAGGTGAACTTATGAGTAGAGCTATGCCTCCCCGGCAACGGCGCCAGAAAATAGTGTTGATAACCCACAAGTATAGGGGATCGCAACAGTCTTCGAGGGAAGTAAAACCCAAATTTATTGATTCGACACAAGGGGAGGTAAAGAATACTTATAAGCCTTAACAATTGAGTTGTCAATTCAGCTGCACCTGGAAAAGCACTAGTAACAGGGGTGATGTGAAAGCAGCAGTAATATGAGAGCAGTAGTAACTGTAACACAGCAGCAGTAGCAGTAATATGAGAGCAATGGCACGAGAAAATAGTTGATACTACTTCCAGTGACATGTAGAACGAGTATATGATGATGAGAGATGGACCGGGGTTCCCAGCTATCTTCACTAGTGGTAACTCTCCAATAACAAGTGTTGGGTGAACAAATTACAGTTGGGCAATTGATAGGATTGAAATAGCATTAAGACAGAACATCAAGATTATTAATTATGTAGGCATGTTTTGCATATATAGTCATACGTGCTCGCAATGAGAAACTTGTACAACATCTTTTGTCCTACCAGCCGGTGGCAGCCGAGCCTCTAGGGAATCTACTGGAAATTAAGGTACTCCTTTTAATAGAGCACCGGAGCAAAGCATTAACACTCCGTGAAAACATGTGATCCTCATACCTAAGCCTTCCCCTCCAGTTGTCCCAATTTATGTCACTTTGGGGCCTTTGGTTTCGGACATAGACATGTGCATACAACTTGTAGATACAATCTAAGCAATAAGTATAAAGCTTAAATCTAAGATCATGCCACTCGGGCCCTAGTGACAAGCATTAAACACAACAAGATTGCAGCAACAATAACTTCACAAACTTATATAGATAGACTATTCATAATGTAACAATCCATCGGATCCCGACAAACACAACACCGATTACATCAGATGAATCTCAATCATGTAAGGCAGCTCATGAGATCATTGTATTGAAGTACATGGGAGAGAGAGTACCAACTAGCTACAGCTAGAACCCGTAGTCCATGGGGGAACTACTCATGGAGCATGATGGAGGCGGTGGCGTTGATGGAGATGGCTTCCGGGGGCACTTCCCCGTCCCGGCAGGGTGCCGGAACAGAGACTTCTGTCCCCCGAATTGGAGTTTCGCGATGGTGGCGGCGCCCCTGGAGTCTTTCTGGAGTTTCATCAATTGTTATCGATGTTTTAGGTCGGGACGGCTTAAATAGGCGAAGAGTCGGAGTCGGAGGGGCCACGGGGCCTCCCCACAGTAGGACGGCGCCCCCCCTTGGGCCGCGCCGACCACACGTGTGGGGCCCCCAGGGCTCCCCTCTGGTCCCCCTTTGACTTTCTGGAAGGTTCCGGGAAAAATAAGATGTTGGGTCTTTGTTTCGTCGAATTCCGAGAATATTGCCCGAACAGCCTTTCGGAACCAAAAACAACGTAAAACAGAACTGCACCGTGGCATCTTGTTAATAGGTTAGTTCCGGAAAACGCATAAAAACATTATAAAGTGCAAGCAAAACATGTAAGTATTATCATAAAACAAGCATGGAACATCAGAAATTATGGATACGTTGGAGACGTATCAGTGCTCAAGAAGAAGATGGCAAGCTTCCTATTATCACATGGCGTGCTATGAAGGCGGCAATGCAAGCTTGTTTCGTGCCCACTAATTATTTGCGATCAATATATGATAAGTTGACCCTATTGTGATAAGGTGTGAAGACAGTTGATACTTATTTCATGGAGATGGAGATGCTTATGCAGCATGGCCATGTCCGTGAGTCACTTGAGATGATAATGCAACATTTTCTACATGGTTTGAAGTATGATATCAAAGGCATTGTTCGTCATCACAGTTACACCACTATGAATGAGTTGCTACATCATGCAAGAGAAGCTGAATCACAGTTGGCTGAAGAAGCACAAATTAAAGGTCGTGCTACGGGAGCTGGGTGATAGCGTGTATACACACGTCCATTGGGAACCCCAAGAGGAAGGTGTGATGCGTATAGAAGCAAGTTTTCCCTCAGTAAGAAACCAAGGTTATCGAACCAGTAGGAGCTAAGAAGCACGTTGAAGGTTGATGGCGGCGGAGTGTAGTGCGGCGCAACACCAGGGATTCCGGCGCCAACGTGGAACCTGCACAACACAACCAAATTACTTTGCCCCAACGTGACAGTGAGGTTGTCAATCTCACCGGCTTGCTGTAACAAAGGATTAGATGTATAGTGTGGATGATGATTGTTTGCAGAGAACAGTAGAGCAAGTATTGCAGTAGATTGTATTCGATGTAAAAGAATGGACCGGGGTCCACAGTTCACTAGTGGTGTCTCTCCGATAAGAATAAGCATGTTGGGTGAACAAATTACATTTGGGCAATTGACAAATAAAGAGAGCATAACAATGCACATACATGTTATGATGAGTAGTGTGAGATTTAATTGGGCATTACGACAAAGTACACAGACCGCTATCCAGCATGCATCTATGCCTAAAAAATTCCACCTTCAGGTTATCATCCGAACCCCTTCCAGTATTAAGTTGCAAACAATAGAAAATTGCATTAAGTATGGTGCGTAATGTAATCAACAAATACATCCTTAGATATAGTATTGATGTTTTATCCCTAGGGGCAACAGCACATCCACAACCTTAGAGGTTGCTGTCACTCCCCCAGATTTAATGGAGGCATGAACCCACTATCGAGCATAAGTACTCCCTCTTGGAGTTACAAGCAATGACTTGGCCAGAGCCTCTACTAGCAACGGAGAGCATGCAAGATCATAAACAACACATAGATAATAGATTGATAATCAACATAGCATAGTATTCATTATTCATCAGATCCCAACAAACACAACATGTAGCATTACAGATAGATGATCTTGATCATGTTAGGCAGCTCACAAGATCCAACAATGATAGCACAATTAGGAGAGGACGACCATCTAGCTACTGCTATGGACCCATAGTCCAGGGTTGAACTACTCACACATCAATCCGGAGGCAACCATGGCGGTGTAGAGTCCTCCGGTAGATGATTCCCCTCTCCGGCAGGGTGCTGGAGGCGATCTCCTGAATCCCCCGAGATGGGATTGGCGGCGGCGTCTCTGGAAGTTTTTCCGTATCGTGGCTCTCGGTACTGGAACTATCTTCGACGAAGGCTTAAGTAGACGAAGAGGTAGGTCAGGGGGCCTCACGGGGGCCCCACACCACAGGCCGGCGCGGCCAGGGCCTGGGCCACGCCGCCCTAGTGTGGCGGCGCCCCGTGGCCCCACTTCGTCTCTCCCTAGGTCTTCTGGAAGCTTCGTGGAAAAATAGGACCCTCGGCGTTGATTTCGTCCAATTCCAAGAATATTTCCTTACTAGGATTTCTGAAACCAAAAACAGCAGAAAACAGCAACTGGCTCTTCGGCATCTCGTTAATAGGTTAGTGCCAGAAAATGCATAATAATGACATATAATGTGTATAAAACATGTGAGTATCATCATAAAAGTAGCATGGAACATAAGAAATTATAGATACGTTTGAGACGTATCAAGCATCCCCAAGCTTAGTTCCTACTCGTCCCGAGTAGGTAAACGATAACAAAGATAATTTCTTAAGTGACAATGCTACCAACATAATCTTGATCAATACTATTGTAAGCACATGTAATGAATGCATCGATTTGAAACAATGGTAAATGTAATGAGTAAACAATTGAATCATATAGCAAAGACTTTTCATGAATAGCACTTTCAAGACAAGCATCAATAAGTCTTGCATAAGAGTTAACTCATAAAGCAATAGTTTCATAGTAAAGGTATTGAAGCAACACAAAGGAAGATTAAGTTTCAGCGGTTGCTTTCAACTTATAACATGTATATCTCGTGGATATTGTCAACATAAATTAATATAACAAGTGCAATATGCAAGTATGTAGGAATCAATGCACAGTTAACACAAGTGTTTGCTTCTCGAGATAGAAGGAAATGGGTAAACTGACTCAACAATAAAAGTAGAAGAAAGGCCCTTCATAGAGGGAAGCATGGATTGCTATATTTGTGCTAGAGCTTTTATTTTTAAAACAAGAAACAATTTTGTCAACGGTAGTAATAAAGCATATGTATCATGTAAATTATATCCTATAAGTTGCAAGCCTCATGCATAGTATACCAATAGTGCCCGCACCTTGTCCTAATTAGCTTGGATTTACATGGATTATCATAGCATAGCATATGTTTCAACCAAGTGTCACAAAGGGGTACCTCTATGCCGCCTGTACAAAGGTCTAAGGAGAAAGCTCGCATTGGATTTCTCGCTTTTGATTATTCTCAACTTAGACATCCATACCGGGACAACATAGACAACAGATAATGGACTCCTCTTTAATGCATAAGCATTCAACAACAGATAATATTCTCATAAGAGATTGAGGTTTGTTGTCCAAACTGAAACTTCCACCATGGATCATGGCTTTAGTTAGCGGCCCAATGTTCTTCTCTAACAATATGCATACTCAAACCATTTGATCATGATAAATCACCCTTACTTCAGACAAGAAGAACATGCATAGCAACTCACATGATATTCAACAAAGAAATAGTTGATGGCGTCCCCAGGAACATGGTTATCGCTCAACCAGCAACTTATAAGAGATAAGATGCATAAGTACATATTCAATACCACGATAGTTTTTAAGCTATTTGTCCCATGAGCTATATATTTCAAAGATAAAGAATGGAAATTTTAAAGGTAGCACTCAAGCAATTTACTTTGGAATGGCGGAGAAATACCATGTAGTAGGTAGGTATGGTGGACACAAGTGGCATAGTGTTTGGCTCAAGGATTTTGGATGCATGAGAAGTATTCCCTCTCGATACAAGGTTTAGGCTAGCAAGGTTGTTTAAAGCAAACACAAGTATGAACCGGTACAACAAAACTCACATAAAAGACGTATTGTAAGCATTATAAGACTCTATACCGTCTTCCTTGTTGTTCGACTCTTACTAGAAAATATCTAGACCTTAGAGAGACCAATTATGCAAACCAAATTTTAGCAAGCTCTATGTATTTCTTCATTAATAGGTGCAAGGTATATGATGCAAGAGCTTAAACATGAGCACAACAATTTCCAAGTATCACATTATTCAAGATATTATACCAATTACCACATGTAGCATTTCCCGTATCCAACCATATAACAATTTAACGAAGCAGTTCAACCTTCGCCATGAATATTATGAGTAAAGCCTAAGGACATATTTGTCCATATGCAACAGCGGAGCGTGTCTCTCTCCCACACAATGAATGCTAGGATCCAACTTTATTCAGACAAAACAAGAAACAAAAACATACAGACGCTCCAAGTAAAGCACATAAGATGTGATGGAATAAAAATATAGTTTCACTAGAGAAACCTGATAGTGTTGTCGATGAAGAAGGGGATGCCTTGGGCATCCCCAAGCTTAGATGCTTGAGTCTTCTTGAAATATGCAGGGATGAACCACCGGGGGCATCCCCAAGCTTAGAGCTTTCACTCTCCTTGATCATATTGTATCATCCTCCTCTCTTGACCCTTGAAAACTTCCTCCACAACAAACTCGAAACAAACTCAATAGAGGGTTAGTGCATAACCAAAAATTTCACATGTTCAGAGGTGACAATCATTCTTAACACTTCTGGACATTGCACAAAGCTAATGAAAGTTAATGGAACAAAGAAATCCATCAAGCATAGCAAAACAGGCAATGTGAAATAAAAGGCAGAATCTGGTAAAACAGAACAGTCCGTAAAGACCAATTTTTTAGGGGCACCAGACTTGCTCAAATGAGAAAACTCAAAACTAACGAAATTTGCGTACATATCTGAGGATCACGCACGTAAATTGGAATGTTTTTCTGAGTTACCTACAGATGTATTGACTCAATTTCGTGACAGCAAGAAAACTGTTTCTGCGCAGTAATCCAAATCTAGTATGAACTTTATCATTAAAGACTTTACTTGGCACAACAATGCAATAAAATAAAGATAAGGAGAGGTTGCTACAGTAGTAACAACTTCCAAGACTCAACAAAATAGTAGAAAAATAAAAACATGGGTTATCTCCCAAGAAGTGCTTTCTTTATAGCCATTAAGATGGGCTCAACAATTTTGATGATGCTCTCGCAAGAAATAAGAGTTGAAGCAAAAGAGAGCATCAAAAAGCAAATATGAAACAAATTTAAGCCTAACCCACTTCCTATGAAAAGGAATCTTGTACACAAATAAATTCATGAATAACAAAGTGACAAGCATAGGAAGATAATACACAAGTAACTTCAAAATTTTTAGCATGTAGAGAGGTGTTTTAGTAACATGAAAATTTCTACAACCATATTTTCCTCTCTCATAATAATTTCCAGTAGCATCATGAACAAACTCAACAATATAACTATCACATAAAGCATTCCTATCATGAGTCTCGTGCATAAAATAATTACTACTCCCAACATAAGCATTGTCATTCTTATTAATTGTAGTGGGAGCAAATTCAATAAAGTAGCTATCATTATTATTCTCATCATCATAATCATCAAATGTAGGAGGCATATTGTAATCATAATAAACTTTATCCTCCATAGTAGGTGGCACCAAAATACCACTATCATCATAAATGGGAGGCAAAGTATCATCAAAGTAAATTTTCTCCTCCATGCTTGGGGGACTAAAAATATCATGCTCATCAAAACCAGCTTCCCCAAGCTTAAATTCTTCCATAGCATTAGCAATAATAGTGTTCAAAGAGTTCATGCTAATAACATTGCTACAACTATTTTGCAGACAAAGTTCCATGGGTTTTTTAATTTTCTCTTCAAACACCTCATTTCCTAACTCAAGATAAAGTTCATAAAGATCTCTCATATTTTTGTTGTTTTCCATTATGCCTAACTAGTGTAAACAAGAAAAAAAAAGATGCAATTGCAAGATCTAAAGGAAATGGCTTCGAGCACTCACAATGGCACCAGAAAATTGTTTGGTTACCTGGGACCGGAGTGTGAGTGCCTTTTACCTTTCCTCCCCGGCAACGGCGCCAGAAAAAGAGCTTGATAGCATGTATACACACGTCCGTTGGGAACCCCAAGAGGAAGGTGTGATGCGTATAGAAGCAAGTTTTCCCTCAGTAAGAAACCAAGGTTATCGAACTAGTAGGAGCCAAGAAGCACGTTGAAGGTTGATGGCGGCGGAGTGTAGTGCGGCGCAACACCAGGGATTCCGGCGCCAACGTGGAACCTGCACAACACAACCAAATTACTTTTCCCCAATGTGACAGTGAGGTTGGCAATCTCACCGGCTTGCTGTAACAAAGGATTAGATGTATAGTGTGGATGATGATTGTTTGCAGAGAACAGTAGAGCAAGTATTGCAGTAGATTGTATTCGATGTAAAAGAATGGACCGGGGTCCACAGTTCACTAGTGGTGTCTCTCCGATAAGAATAAGCATGTTGGGTGAACAAATTATAGTTGGGCAATTGACAAATAAAGAGAGCATAACAATGCACATACATGTTATGATGAGTAGTGTGAGATTTAATTGGGCATTACGACAAAGTACATAGATCGATATCCAGCATGCATCTATGCCTAAAAAGTCCACCTTCAGGTTATCATCCGAACCCCTTCCAGTATTAAGTTGCAAACAACGGACAATTGCATTAAGTATGGTGCGTAATGTAATCAACAAATACATCCTTAGATATAGTATTGATGTTTTATCCCTAGTGGCAACAGCACATCCACAACCTTAGAGGTTGCTGTCACTCCCCCAGATTTAATGGAGGCATGAACCCACTATCGAGCATAAGTACTCCCTCTTGGAGTTACAAGCAATGACTTGGCCAGAGCCTCTACTAGCAACGGAGAGCATGCAAGATCATAAACAACACATAGATAATAGATTGATAATCAACATAGCATAGTATTCATTATTCATCAGATCCCAACAAACGCAACATGTAGCATTACAGATAGATGATCTTGATCATGTTAGGCAGCTCACAAGATCCAACAAAGATAGCACAATTAGGAGAAGACGACCATCTAGCTACTACTATGGACCCATAGTCCAGGGGTGAACTACTGATAACCCACAAGTATAGGGGATCGCAGCAGTCTTCGCGGGTAGTATTACCCAATTTATTGATTCGACACAAGGGGAGACAAAGAATACTTGGAAGCCTTAACAGCGGAGTTGTCAATTCAGCTGCACCTAGAAACAGACTTGCTCGCAAGAGTTTATCAGTAGTAACAGTTTTATAGCAGTAGCAGTAGTGAAATAACATCAGCAGAGTAGCAGAAACAGCAGTAGTAATTATAGTAAACAGCAGGATTAAAATACTGTAGGCACAAGGACGGATAACGGGCGTTGCATGGATGAGAGAAACTCATGTAACAATCATAGCAGGGCATTTGCAGATAATAATAAAACGGTGTCGAAGTACAAAGCAATCAATAGGCATGTGTTCCAATTATAGTCGTACGTGCTCGCAATGAGAAACTTGCACAACATCTTTTGTCCTACCAGCCGGTGGCAGCCGGGCCTCAAGGGAATCTACTGGATATTAAGGTACTCCTTTTAATAGAGTACCGAAGCAAAGCATTAACACTCCGTGAACACATGTGATCCTCACATCACTACCATCCCCTC
This sequence comes from Lolium perenne, assembly GCF_019359855.2. Lineage (NCBI taxonomy): Eukaryota > Viridiplantae > Streptophyta > Magnoliopsida > Poales > Poaceae > Lolium > Lolium perenne. The sequence goes on from NC_067246.2 coordinate 335,804,287, forward strand.
CGGTTGTCCCGATTTCCGTCACTTCGGGGCCATTGGTTCCGGACAGCGACATGTGTATACAACTTGCAGGTAAGACCATAAACAATGAATATCATGATGAAATAACATGTTCAGATCTGAGATCATGGCACTCGGGCCCTAGTGACAAGCATTAAGCATAACAAGTTGCAACAATATCATCAAAGTACCAATTACGGACACTAGGCACTATGCCCTAACAATCTAATGCTATTACATGACCAATCTCATCCAATCCCTACCATCCCCTTCAGCCTACAGCGGGGGAATTACTCACACATGGATGGGGGAAACATTGCTGGTTGATGGAGAGGCGTCGGTGGTGATGGCGGTGATGATCTCCTCCAATTCCCCGTCCCGGCGGAGTGACAGAACGGAGACTTCTGGCTCCTGCGACGGAGTTTCGCGATGTGGCGGCGTTCTGGAGGGTTTCTGGCGACTTCGACTTCTCCCCGTGCGTTTTTAGGTCGAGGGCGATAAATAGTCCGAAGGAGGGCGTCGGAGGCCGGCCGAGGGGGCCACACCACATGGCCGCGCGGGCCCCCCCTGTGCCGCGCCGCCTCATGGTGTGGGGCCCTCGGGCCTCCACCTTACTTGTCCTTCTGGCTCCCTCAGTATTCTGGGAAAATAGGGCCTTCTGCATAAATTCCGAGGATTTTCCCGAAAGTTGGATTTCTGTACAAAAACGAGACACCAGAACAGTTCTGCTGAAAACAGCGTTAGTCCGTGTTAGTTGTATCCAAAATACACAAATTAGAGGCAAAACAATAGCAAAAGTGTTCGGGAAAGTAGATACGTTTTGGACGTATCAACTCCCCCCAAGCTTAGCTTATTGCTTTTCCTCAAGCAATTCAGTTAACAACTGAGCGATAAAAGAACTTTCACGAACACATTTGCTCATATGATGTATATATTCTCATGCTATGGCTAATACTTAGGCAGTTCATAATGAGATGCATGCAAATAAAATCATCTAACAGCTATGTCAATCATGGAGAGGTACCAACAATTAATAATAAGCATCATGAATCATGTATATAAGCAGGATTGCAATGTTCATAAGAAAATATGATAAAGTGGTATCTCGCTTGCCTGTATTTGAACAGCAAAACATAAATGCCCAGGCACCTCTAAGGTTCATAGAAAGACTAGAAATAGAGATTGTCAAAGATAAAAGCATCAAAGTTATACCATAATCAATAATATTTTGAGACAAGCATATTGTACTAAGAATGACAGTTGTGCTCTCAAGAAAGTGCTCAAAGAAAGGATGGAGACACAACATAAAAATAAAAGATTGACCCTTCACAGAGGGAAGCAGGGATTAACATGCGCTAGAGCTTTTCATTTTTGAAATCAGGAGTAAAATTATTTTGAGAGGTGTTTGTTGTTGTCAACGAATGGTAATGGGTACACCAACTACCTCGCCAACCGGACTTTCAAGAGCGGCTCCCATGAATTATTTGCATATTTATATGGCACTCCTTCCAACCTTTCTTACACAAACCATGGCTAACCGAATCCTCGGGTGCCTGCCAACAATCTCATACCATGAAGGAGTGCCTTTTTATTTTAGTTTTATTATGATGATGACACAACCCCCAACCTTTGCTTACACAAGCCATGGCTAACCGAATCCTCGGGTGCCGTCCATCAATCACAAACAATGGAGGAGTGTCTATTTAAGTTAATTAATTCGGGACTGGGAATCCCATTGACAGCTCTTTTTGCAAAATTATTGGATAAGCGGATATGCCACTAGTCCATTATGAAAGTCCGTCAAGAGTAAATGACAAGGTTGAAAGTTAAACACCACATACTTCCTCATGAGCTATGAAACATTACACAAATTGAGAAGCATTTTGAAGGTTTTAAAGGTAGCGCATGAGAATTTACTTGGAATGGTTTGAAATGCCATGCATAGGTATTTATGGTGGACACTTTGGAACAACTTGGTTTTCAGGTGTTTGGAAGCACGAGCAGCGTTCCCGCTCAGTACAAGTGAAGGCTAGCAATAGACTGGGGAGCGACAAATCAAGAGAGCAGTAACTGTCATAATCATGCTTGCGGCAAAATAAATTAACTGAGGCATAAAAGTGGTACAAGAACTCTGAAGCAAATTAAATCATCGAGGCTTAGTTGACTTTTGTTCAGTCATATGCATGCGTGAGCATGTGCCAAGTCGATATAAATGAATTATTCGGAGGAGTATACCACAATGTCATACCTACTTATGAATAAAACAATGCAAGCAAACATCCATGACATGCTACTCATATTAATAGATTGGAGCTAAACATGAGAGATCATGAACTACTAGACTTTCTCAAATGACATATACCTCACATGAACCAACTAAGCATGCTCACATGGATGAGTATATGTACAAAAATGAAAACAAATAGAGTTCATACCAGCCTCTCACCACAATCCAATTGTCGTAGATCGTCATTATTGCATTTTACTTGTGTAGATTGGATAATATGAAATGAAAACCACGCTCCAGCCACCGAAGACCATTGAACTCATAATGAACTTTACAAACCAAAGAAGAAAAGCAAATATTTTTGGTGTTTTCTATTTTTGAAACAAGCACAAAAGGAAACAAGCAAACAAAGCAAAATCTTTTTGGGTTTTCTTATAGCAAACTAGCAATAGCAAATAAGGCGAAACAAATGCAAGAAACCAAAACAAACAAATGGTGAAGAGAAACAACAGAAATATTTTTGGTCTTTTTATGTTTTGGGAAAGAAACAAAGCAAAAACAAGAAAATGAAAACTAAAAGAAACACATAAAAGCAAGGTGGCAGAAATCTGCCAAAACTTGACAGCAGTACAGAAATCGATTTTTACAAAAATCTTCCGTTGCTCAGCTCGAAAAGTGTTCAACTAATGAAAGTTAGATAACAACCTGGGGAGCATGCACAAAAATTGGCTTCGCAAAATAACGTTATGGCTGTTTTTGAGAATTTTTATGGTGACAGCACAGAATCTGTTTTCAGGCAGCACTTCCCCAAATATCATCCACCTCTCATTAGAAAACCACTCAAACAAACTAAACAAGTATATACAAGTATCCAGCAATCATAATATGAAAAGAATGAGTGATGCCGGTATACCTTCCCCCAAGCTTAGGCTTTTGGCCCAAGTGGAGTTCAATCCCATGGCGCCCATGAAGTAGCGCCTCCGTAGTACGACGAAGATGGATCATAGTCCGGGTATGTGCTGGAAGAAGCACCCGGATACGTGACGGTGTAGTCGTAGGAGGGCTCGGTGTCCTCGGAGTCATGCTGCTGGTGGAAGTCTTGTATCTTCATATGTTCCTCCACCTCCTCCTTAGTGCGAGACCATGGTTGCCTGTCAATACTAAACAAACCTGGCTGGGGAAGAGGAATTTCCTTCTCATCCCCGTCAGCAAACAACATTCTATAGACAATATTATCTAAAGTGGAATCAATGGTAACAAAATGATGGCTTTTCATAGCAGCAATATCAAGTCTCCTAGGAGTTAATGGCACATCATTAGAATCAAGAGGAAGCCTTAAATGTGTTAAAACGCGCAATGCAATGATTCCTCCAAAAATAGGCCCCCTGCTAGACAGGCGGCGAGCAATAAGAGAACCAAGATGATATGGTGTCTCTCCAGTAAGTGCAGCAATTAAGAAAGCAAGATGGTAACTTGAAATATTACTAGTGTTCTCCCTACCAAGAATGCTAGTAGCAATGTAATAGGCAAAATACTTAATGGCGGGGAGTTGGATATTTCTTATCTTGCCACGCTGAATGGTGCGGCAATCATCATTGGTGATCCCTCGGTAGAGCTCCAATAAGACCCGGAGGTTGTCCTCAATCTTCCTTGATGTACCTACAGGAGCAATACCCAATGCAACACAAAATTCTTCCAATTCCATAGTAATGGGATTACCATAGATCTTGAATGCAACTGTCGGCCCATATTGCTTGTTGTGGAACTTGAGGCTCTCGACGAAGATTTTGGTGAGCATGTAGTATTGCTCCCTTTCATCTCCTACGTAGGCGGCTAAGCCCGCCCTGTTGACGAGGGTGAAGAAATCATCCAACAACCCTGCATGTCAACACCCGGATTTTTAAGTCCGAATGCCTATTATGTCATACATCGCAATCCCAGGAATATTGTTGTTGCGAGGCATAATAGTTAAGTAACACAGTCATCATTCATTACAAACCATAAAGTCTTACAATTGGAATCACATCATCCATATTACACGAATAGTTGATCTATTGATCAACGAACACACAGAAGTTCATAGCGGAAGCGTAAGATACAAGGACTCTCTAGTCCACAGGCCAACGCTTGACGTCGGAAGACTCCTAGTTGTCGTAGGCATCCTGCTGGTCATCTCCTTGTTCATCTTCATACTCTGGCCATTTGAATAGCCAGGGACAAAGCCGTGAGTACTTTAGGTACTCGCAAACTAATACTAAAGTAAGTGCTAGACAATTCTAGTAAGGTTTACTAAGCTCTAGTTTATTTGCGGAAAGCTAGTTTTAGTTCACAAACATTTTGGTAAACAACTCTTCATGTGCTACTAACTCAAGTGGGAACATTAGTGTCATTCCCACCATTCAAGTGGTGATTTCAATTCAATTCACCACAAGTCATTTCACCATCCTCTTTCAACATCATTTTCAAAAGTATGACATTGGACCACTGTATGGCCTTTCCAACCGTCCGTAACCGTGGACGCAGCTATTCGAATAGGTTTACACTCTGCAGAGGTTGCACACTTGTGCCACAACATTTGATTTCATCCGTCGGGATTTCCCCGAATCATCGTAACTCAGTACGCGGATCATCAACCATAACCTTTCACTTACATACCCTAGTATGAGCACCTCTCCCCATGAGCTTGGCCTCCCAGTGAAGACCAACTGTCAACCTGGGAACTGCACAGGGCTTGGGCCGGACATTCACCTCATTCGCATCATATCATATCGTTTCTTTTGTTGTAGAGGCAGCTTTCGGCATAACCCCGATGACGCTTGTTTAGAGGGAACCCATACTAAGATGCATAAATTTCCAGTTAAGCCCTACCCATAATCAGGTATTGTGGGGGTACTCAAAAATTGGAAAGGTATCGCATCCAAACCAACATCATGTTTTATCAAAAATCACCATCTTCTCTTGGTCATATTCACCTTCAAAAATCATTCAATGGAATGAATCATCATTCCAAGGTTTCAAATTCATTTCCAAAAGTCACCTTGTTCCCATCTAGAGTAGTCAAGTTTTATTTCATTAGCACTAGCTCTACATCATGAGGGGTGCTATCTTGCTTGGCTTGGAAGAGACTAACTTCACTACTCTAGTAACCAACTTGTACTTTGACCAAAGTTAACTATAAAAGTAACTCTTTAAGAAAACAAGTAAAAACTTGTAATGTAATAAACTTGGGATAGGGTTATGTAAGAAAAGGAAAGACTATGGTGCCTTGCCCCAAGGGGCTTTGCACTTTGCAAGAATATTAGCTTGCCTTGGTAGTTCTCAAACTGTTCCTCCTCCTCTTCTTGGTAGTATCCTTCTTCTTCGGCGTACTCTCCGATGCTACCGTCTATATTTGAATACGGGTATAATTACTCACTAATTCAATGGCTATTCCATACATCACATATAAACACACAACTATTCTATGCACACAAACCAAGTAACTAGGTGCATGGGTTGTGTTGTTTGAGGAGAATTTACTCCTTTACTATTAATATGTAAATGATAGTTTCCTTAGGGTTTGTGAGGAATAATTTCCTCTCATTGAAATCTTCTTAAGATTTAATCTCTCAAACCATCATAGATGAACTTATATTGACCTAAGTCAAATGTTCATCATCATCATTTGAGAAAAATGATTTAAATGAGGTAAACCACCTCATGCCATTTAAATAACACTACATTTGGTTTAAATCTCAAGTAATTCATATAAGAGATTTTGGACCTGAGGTACAAACATCCCATGAATTCATGTGAGACAAGTTTTAAATGAAGTATAAGACTCCACACAATTTGGTTTAATAGTTTTGGACAATATCAACTAGTTAAACTAGCCATAATATCCATTACTTAAACTAGGGCATGATCAAGCAAAGTGACCACACCATTTTATTGCATAAACAATTAGTGTAAGTCAAATGTGAGCTATTAGAGTTGGAATTAACTTAATACCTATTTTGGTTGATTTTTAAGAATTATTTGAATAGGGAAAAGTCCCTGTCTTGTTATTTTTATCACATTAATTCTACAAAGAATCTGGTCATGGGACCAGTGGCATTGGAAATAGAATTTCTCTAGCTTTCCAACAATATCAAATTCACTAAATTTGGTTTAGCCAAATTGAAACTATTCAAATTCCAATTTTGTACTGTGAGGAAAAGTCTGAAAATTGTTTAAAACGAATTTGAATTAAAAGGGCCGGGAAAAGCTAGCTGGGCCCTAAGGTTTAAACGCAGCCCAAACCAATCCAGTCCAGCCCAGCCACACGGTCTGATCACGCGGGCTGCCTGACAGGGGGGCTCCACCAGTCAGCGACGTGTAAACGCCGAATCGGTACGGGGGTTTGTGGTGCGTTGGATTAGAACGCAGATCAACGGCCCACGCTCGTCGTCGTCGACGACGAGAGAGAGGCTCGCCGGCGGCTCAGGTAGGGGGTGGGAGAGCTCACCGCGGCTCCAGCTAGGGTTGGCAAGATGCGCGATGAAGTTGTGGACGACGGCGGAGCTCCAGGTACTGGTGGCGTCGCCTGAGGTGGCTCCAATCGACGGCGAGCTTCGGCGGCGATCACGGGCAGTGGTGTAGCAATTGAGCGGCGGCGGTGGCTAATCGAGGCAGTGGAGTGGCTCAGGTGGTCGAGTGAGAAGAGGGGAAGACGATGGTGTGCTCAGATGGCTCAGGGGAGTGCTCTATTTATAGCTGGGCGAGGGTGCTGCGGGGTAGAGGCGAAGTCGACATGCGCGCGGCGTCTCCGGCGAGCTGTCGAGCTAGGCGGCGATGCTGTCGGGTCCTCTACGTCCAGGCGAAGCTAGGAGTGGTGCTGGCACGGTCGGGCGGCGGCTGGTTTGGTCGCCTCGCGTCCATGTCTGCAGCGCCCGCGGCGGACCAGGGTTGGCTTCTCCGGCGACGGCGGGTGCGGGTCGCGGTCGAGGGCGTGTCTGGCGGCGTTGCGGTGTCACGGTGAGGCGGGTGGTGAAGAAAGGGGGGCCAGGGGGTGCGCAGAGCGTCGAGGCGGCAGGTGGCCAGATGGTGTCTGTGGCGCGCGCGTGTGCGACGTCCACGGCATGCTGGCAGATCCTGGGCGCGCGATCTCCGGCCAGGGTCGTCGTCCTCCTCGACAACGGCGGGGCTAGGCGTTGCTAGGCGAGGTGGTGGCGTGCTGTGGCGCAGGGGCCAGGGTTGGGAAGCAATGGGAGAGGGGGAGCTTGTCGGGTTGGGCGCCATGGCCGGCATGGCCATGCCCTAGCTGCCCTCCTCCTCTCCTTAGCATTGCTATGCAGCACTTAGGGTTAGAGGGGACCAGGGGACACAATGGTGTAGGTTGGGGTAGATTAGGTTGAGTAGATTCACTATTTGCAACTATTGCAAATAGTGCCCAAATTTGGAAAATGCAAAAATCTCCAAATTTGAAAATATTCAAATGGTGAAAGTTTTTGAAAAGTGAGTGTTGATACAAGTTGTAAATGACCAGAGGTGAATTGAGGTGGTGGTGGAAAAGTTTGAAATCCAAATTTGGCAAAATTGGCTAAGTGTAGATTGTTGCATATGTGAGAAAGTTGGAACTTTGGATGAGCATAGCTCATGATCCAAGATGAATTTGGCATGATGGTCTTCACCAAAATTGTTCACCTTGATGTTGACTTTGAAAAGGTGCAAAGAGTTAGCAAGAGTTAGTTTGGGAAAATTGAATGGCAAGGGCTCAAAGTGGTGATCAGACTAGAATTGTCAAACTTGACCATTATTCTATGTGAGCTAGTTTTGTGTTTGAAAATCATGTGCAATTTGAATCCTTGATTCCAAAAGTTGTAATAAGTGTTTAGAAACATTATTCAACTAATGGTGAAGACCAAATAGGTCTAGGATCAAAATTTATAAAAATGCCATAAGGCATATGTGAGGGTTTTTAGGGTTTTGCAATTATTGGAATTTCTTCCTCTTTGCTTATTTGGTTGGTGATCTTAATATGATCACAATAGGGTTGGAGAGCACATCAAATACAAGTAGTAACAATCATCCTGGCAATTCACTCAAATGCACAAGTCCTATGCATGGTACTATATGCAAATGAAAAAGTTTTTGTTGGTTTGAAATTTTGCTTTCTGGAATTCTCTAACTTTCTTTTTATTGAAATTTGGGGTGTTACAAACCCTTCCCCCTTACAAAAGATCTCATCCCGAGATCGAAAAGAAAGTTAGGTACTAAAGAGATCTGGGTACTCCTTCCTCATGAAGTCTTCGCGTTCCCATGTGGCTTCATCCTCGGTATGATTGCTCCATTGGATCTTCAGAAACTTGATGCTTCGGGTGCGGGTGGTTCGGTAAGCTTCTTCCAGAATGCGAATCGGCACTTCGCGGTAGGTCAGATCCTGGTTGATATCCACCGATCTGTGATCGATGTTCTTGAACACTTCGGTCTTCTCCGGGACTTCAAGGCACTTCCGGAGGAGTGAGATATGGAAAACGTCGTGCACAGCCGACATCTCCTCAGGTAACTCCAGTTGATAAGACACTTCACCTCGGCGGCTGAGGACTTGGAAAGGTCCGACATACCGGGGTGCAAGCTTTCCTTTCAGCTGGAATCTCTGCATTCCTTTCAAGGGGGATACCTTGAGATAGACAAAGTCTCCGATCTCGAAGGTCATCTCCCGACGTCTCTTGTCGGCGTAGCTCTTCTGTCTGGATTGCGCAGTCTTGAGGTACTCGCGAATCTTGTGGACTTTCTCTTCGGCTTCACGAAGAACATCTGGGCCAAAGACTTGGCTCTCTCCTACTTCTGACCAGTTTAGGGGTGTGCGGCATTTCCTTCCGTACAAGGCTTCAAAGGGGGCCATCTGTAGGCTGGCTTGGTAGCTATTGTTGTAAGAGAATTCTGCATAAGGTAGGCAGTCTTCCCACTTGGATCCGTATTCCAGTACACATGCTCTAAGCATGTCCTCTAGTATCTGGTTTACTCTCTCAGTCTGTCCGTCGGTCTGAGGGTGATAGGCGGTGCTGAAATTCAGACGGGTTCCTAGTCCTTCATGCACTTTCTGCCAGAATCTTGAGGTGAACTGCGATCCTCTATCTGACACTATCGATTTGGGGGTTCCGTGCTGGGCGACTATTCTGGAGATGTAAAGTTCAGCTAACTTGGGACCTTGGTAAGTGGTTTTGACGGCGATGAAATGGGCGACTTTGGTCAATCTATCGACAACTACCCATATTGAATCGTTGCCTTTGCTGGATTTGGGCAGTCCGGTGATAAAGTCCATTCCTACGGAGTCCCATTTCCATTCTGGAATCTGGAGTGGCTGCAACAGTCCGGCGGGTCGTTGATGTTCTGCCTTGACTCTCTGACAGATATCACACCTGGCTATGTAGCTACCGATCTCTCTCTTCATTCCGTGCCACCAAAATTGTTCCTTCAGGTCTTGGTACATCTTGGTACCTCCGGGGTGGATTGAGTAAAGGGTGTCATGGGATTCTTGCAGGATGACTTGTTTCAAGTCAGAGTCCGATGGTACGCAGAGACGTTCCTTGTACCAAAGAACTCCGGCTTCGTCTACGGTGAATCCGGGGGCTTTTCCTGCGGCTATCTGCTTCTTGATTCCGTCAATGCTAGCGTTGTCCTTCTGAGCTTCCTTGATTTGACTAACCAAGGTGGGTTGCAGTTCTATGCTGGCTAGGAATCCTTCGCTAACAAGTTCAAGTCTGAACTGTTCAAACTCTTGGTATAGGCTGGGCTGTTCAGATGCGAGCATGGAGTTCAACTGGCACGGCAGTCGACTCAAAGCATCCGCTACCACATTGGCCTTGCCGGGGTGGTAGTGAATCTCCATGTCGTAATCCTTGATCAATTCGATCCATCGGCGCTGTCTCATGTTTAGCTCCTTCTGGGTGAATATATATTTGAGGCTTTTGTGGTCGGAGTAGATCTCGCATCGATTACCCATGAGGTAATGACGCCAAACTTTCAAGGCTAGGACCACGGCTGCAAGCTCGAGGTCATGGGTTGGGTAGTTCTGCTCATGCTGTTTTAGCTGTCTTGAAAGGTAGGATACAACTTTACCTTCTTGCATAAGTACACATCCAAGGCCAACCTTGGAAGCGTCGCAATATACATCAAAGGGCTTGGTGATGTCAGGCATGATCAGGATTGGGGCTGTGGTCAGTCGACTCTTGAGCTGTTGAAAGCTCTCTTCACATTTGTCGGTCCACTCAAACTTCTTGTCCTTCTTCAGTAGTTGGGTCATTGGTCGGGCGATGCTCAAAAAGCCTTCTACAAATCTGCGGTAATATCCGGCTAATCCAAGAAAAGCGCGGACCTCGGTTTGGGTGGTTGGGGCTTGCCATTCCATAACAGTTTTGATTTTGGCGGGATCTACGGCAATTCCTCCTGCAGACAAGATGTGTCCCAGGAATCCCACTTCTTCCAACCAAAACTCACACTTGCTGAACTTGGCATACAACTGGTGCTGTCTAAGGGTTTCCAGGACAATCTCCAAATGCTGCTCATGTTCCTCTTCGGACTTGGAGTAGACGAGAATGTCATCGATGAACACAACGACAAACTTGTCCAAAAAGTCCATGAAGATCTTATTCATGAGATTCATGAAATAAGCGGGGGCATTGGTCAGTCCAAACGACATGACGTTGTACTCATACAACCCATATCTGGTGGTAAAGGCAGTTTTTGGAATGTCGATGGCTCGGATTTTCAGTTGGTGGTATCCAGTTCTAAGGTCTATCTTGGAGAAAACTCTGGCTCCGGTGAGTTGATCAAACAAGTCTTCTATCTTGGGTAGGGAGTATTTGTTTTTGATGGTGACATCGTTAAGTTTACGATAGTCCGTGCACAAACGATTTGCACCATCCTTCTTGTCCACAAACAAGACGGGGGATCTCCAGGGGGATGCACTAGGTCGAATCAGACCTTTGGCCAACATATCATCTATCTGCTTCTTCAACTCCACAAGCTCGGTTGCGTTCATGCTGTAGGCTCTCTGGGCTATGGGTCCAGTTCCGGGGATTAACTCGATGATAAACTCGATATCCCTATCCGGGGGCATACCAGGTAGATCATCCGGAAATACATCAGGGTAGCGACAAACGACCCTAATTTGATCCAGAGTTGGCTTGGATACACTTTGGTTGCAGGTAAATTTTCTGGGTAGTCTTTCAGAGACGTGCTCTACTACGATACCGGTGCTGCTAGTCATGGTTATGGCTTTCTTGGCACAGTCGATCAATCCATTGTGCTTAGACATCCAGTCCATTCCTAGGACAACTTCCAAACCTTTGGTTCCAAGAATGATCAGATTGGCAAAGAAGTCTACATCATGGATTTTGATGGGTACATTTTTGCAAAATTTTCTAGCTTTGGTGGTTGATCCTGGGATTTGAACTATCATAACATGCTTCAAACTGAGGGGTTGGATTTTACTTGTTGATGCAAAGTCTTCGGTGACAAAAGAATGAGATGCTCCGGAATCAAACAACACTCTGGCAGGGATGTGGTTGACAGAAAACATACCCAGTACCACATCTGGTGCTTCCTGGGCTTCTTCAGCGTTCATGTGGTAGAGGCGGCCGTTGCGGTTGTTGGGGTTGTTGGGGACGAACTTTTTGCCGGTGGAGACACGGCGTTGCTGCTGAGCAGGGGCAGCGGTGTTGCCGGCGAGCTTGGCGAGACACTTGGGACACTCGTTGGAGTAGTGCCCCACTACACCACACTCATAGCAAGTGATGGTGGACTTGTCCTTAGGGGTAACGGGGATGGCGTTGCTTCCGGTTCTGGGGGAGGTGTTGGTGTTGTTGCTGTTGTTGTTGGGGGCTCGGGGCGGAGCGCGGTTGTAGTTGTTGTTGTTGGTGTAGCCTCCTGGCTTGGAGTTTCCTCCACTCCGGTTCTGAAAACCGGGGCGCGAGTTCTGCATCGGGGGCCTATTGTTTCTTGGAGTGAAACCTCCGCTTGAGCTAGGGCGAAACTTCTGGGGGTGGCTTGATCCACTTTGATTCGCCATGCGGCGCTTGCGGTTCTCATTGGCTTGGTTTAACTTGCCCTCCATCTGGATGGCAGAGTCGACAAGGGCTTCAAGGTCTGCGAAGGGGATGTTGACGAGGACAGTCTGCATCTCATCATGCAGTCCGTTCAGGAATCTCTCCTTCTTCTTCTCAACGGTGTCGGTCTCATCAGGGGCATACCTTGACAGTGTGAGAAACTTGTCGCGGTATTCAACCACCGTCATGCGACCTTGCTTCAATTCACGGAATTCATCCCTCATCTTTTTGATAAGACCCGGGGGTACATGGTACTTGCTAAACTTCAGCTTGAAATCCTCCCAAGTCATGAATTGACCTCCGTTCATGGCACGGGTGCTTGTCCACCAAGCGCGGGCTGGTCCAGCGAGATAGTGAGTGGCGAACAAGACTTTCTCGTTGGCCTCCACTCCGGCTACCTCCAGATTGTTCTCCATAGTCTGGAGCCAATCGTCGGCGTCAAGGGGTTCTTCGGTCTTGCTAAACACTGGGGGATTGGTGTTCTGGAAGTTCTTGAGTTTGGATCCAGGGTTATCATGGTTTCCATGTCCTTGGTTGGCAAGGTTCTGCAAGGCTGCGATGTTGGCTTGGCGTTCAGCTCTCTCTGTCTCCCGGGCAGCTAGCAAGGTTTGCAGCAGTTGCATCATGGCGTCGTTGTTGCGATTGGGAGGGGCCATCTGAACATAGAGAAGATCATGAGATAAGAGGGAACATTCTATGGTTCATTTTGGTTAAGTTTGCAAAACATTTGAAAACTTGTTATCTTTTCATGACAAACACAACATTCATTCATTCATTCAACACACATTACAATCTAACTCTTAACACTTCCAATGGTTTTAAGAACCATTTTCAGGCTACGATACAAAGGACGGGATACAACTCACACCTACTATAAGTGAAACTAGTGCAACTACTCCTCATCGTCGACATCGATCGGGACATAGTCGTCGGGTCCTGCCTCCAGAAACTCGTAGTCCTCCTCCTCGGTGTTCTCGTCCTCCTCAAAGTCGTCGTCGTCGCTCAGGAAGGCGTCTCCTCCCTGAATGTTGATGCCTCCGTCGTCATCCTCCAGCTGACGAATCTGATCCTCCTGGGCCTTGACAGTGGCCTCAAGTGACGCGATCCGGGCGCGAAGGCGGCGAATCGTAGCGTCCTTCTTGGCACGCTGCTGGCGAAGGCTCCTGCGGTCGTTGTTGAGTAGCTTGATCGCCTCACCCTGCTCGGTGACGTGAGCGTGGGTCTGGTTCGCGTAAGCGCGGGAGGCGTCGAGGTCCTGCTGAGTCTGGTAGAGCATAAAGTCCAGGTGCTCAGCGTGGTGCCTCAGCTCGGGGTGGGACTGTAGCTCCATGGGCACTCCCATGGCATCACGCCTCACAAGGTGTGCGAAGCGCGACGCGAGGATGCGCACCACGTTCTGTCCACAGAGACGCGCAAGTGCCTCCTGAAGGCCACGTGCGAGTCCGTCGAGCCAGTTGCTCTCACGGAAGGAGAAGAGGATCCTCTCTGAGGTGGGAGGCTCCATCTTGCCCCTCAAGTCAGCGGTGATAATCCACTGCAACTCTCCTCCAGGAGTGTCGTCCACCTGAATCCCGTGGAACTCAGGGTGCGGGCGCTCGAGGAAGTCCGAGAGGGCGTTGAGGTCGTGCTCAAAGATCAGGCTCCCTCCGTTCCCAAGCTGGTAAAACTTGGTGTTGATGGGTTCATTCGGCTCCATCTGAAAGAGAATTGGATGAGTAAGTTAGAGAGTGCAAAGTGTGGCAAAATTTTAAGTTGATTCAAATAAGATAGAACATGAGTCACAACTTTGAAAAAGTCTCCAAGGCAAGAGGGTAAGTAAATTTTCACAAATATTCTCTTCATTTGATTTCAAAGTTAAGTTTTTCAGAACGCCCATTCTAACTAAGGTCTTCTAAGGTCAAACAATGGCTCTGATACCAACTTGTCAACACCCGGATTTTTAAGTCCGAATGCCTATTATGTCATACATCGCAATCCCAGGAATATTGTTGTTGCGAGGCATAATAGTTAAGTATCACAGTCATCATTCATTACAAACCATAAAGTCTTACAATTGGAATCACATCATCCATATTACACGAATAGTTGACCTATTGATCAACGAACACACAGAAGTTCATAGCGGAAGCGTAAGATACAAGGACTCTCTAGTCCACAGGCCAACGCTTGACGTCGGAAGACTCCTAGTTGTCGTAGGCGTCCTGCTGGTCATCTCCTTGTTCATCTTCATACTCTGGCCATTTGAATAGCCAGGGACAAAGCCGTGAGTACTTTAGGTACTCGCAAACTAATACTAAAGTAAGTGCTAGACAATTCTAGTAAGGTTTACTAAGCTCTAGTTTATTTGCGGAAAGCTAGTTTTAGTTCACAAACATTTTGGTAAACAACTCTTCATGTGCTACTAACTCAAGTGGGAACATTAGTGTCATTCCCACCATTCAAGTGGTGATTTCAATTCAATTCACTACAAGTCATTTCACCATCCTCTTTCAACATCATTTTCAAAAGTATGACATTGGACCACTGTATGGCCTTTCCAACCGTCCGTAACCGTGGACGCGGCTATTCGAATAGGTTTACACTCTGCAGAGGTTGCACACTTGTGCCACAACATTTGATTTCATCCGTCGGGATTTCCCCGAATCATCGTAACTCAGTACGCGGATCATCAACCATAACCTTTCACTTACATACCCTAGTATGAGCACCTCTCCCCATGAGCTTGGCCTCCCAAAGTGAAGACCATCATCAACCTGGGAACTGCACAGGGCTTGGGCCGGACATTCACCTCATTCGCATCATATCATATCGTTTCTTTTGTTGTAGAGGCAGCTTTCGGCATAACCCCGATGACGCTTGTTTAGAGGGAACCCATACTAAGATGCATAAATTTCCAGTTAAGCCCTACCCATAATCAGGTATTGTGGGGGTACTCAAAAATTGGAAAGGTATCGCATCCAAACCAACATCATGTTTTATCAAAAATCACCATCTTCTCTTGGTCATATTCACCTTCAAAAATCATTCAATGGAATGAATCATCATTCCAAGGTTTCAAATTCATTTCCAAAAGTCACCTTGTTCCCATCTAGAGTAGTCAAGTTTTATTCCATTAGCACTAGCTCTACATCATGAGGGGTGCTATCTTGCTTGGCTTGGAAGAGACTAACTTCACTACTCTAGTAACCAACTTGTACTTTGACCAAAGTTAACTATAAAAGTAACTCTTTAAGAAAACAAGTAAAAACTTGTAATGTAATAAACTTGGGATAGGGTTATGTAAGAAAAGGAAAGACTATGGTGCCTTGCCCCAAGGGGCTTTGCACTTTGCAAGAATATTAGCTTGCCTTGGTAGTTCTCAAACTGTTCCTCCTCCTCTTCTTGGTAGTATCCTTCTTCTTCGGCGTACTCTCCGATGCTACCGTCTATATTTGAATACGGGTATAATTACTCACTAATTCAATGGCTATTCCATACATCACATATAAACACACAACTATTCTATGCACACAAACCAAGTAACTAGGTGCATGGGTTGTGTTGTTTGAGGAGAATTTACTCCTTTACTATTAATATGTAAATGATAGTTTCCTTAGGGTTTGTGAGGAATAATTTCCTCTCATTGAAATCTTCTTAAGATTTAATCTCTCAAACCATCATAGATGAACTTATATTGACCTAAGTCAAATGTTCATCATCATCATTTGAGAAAAATGATTTAAATGAGGTAAACCACCTCATGCCATTTAAATAACACTACATTTGGTTTAAATCTCAAGTAATTCATATAAGAGATTTTGGACCTGAGGTACAAACATCCCATGAATTCATGTGAGACAAGTTTTAAATGAAGTATAAGACTCCACACAATTTGGTTTAATAGTTTTGGACAATATCAACTAGTTAAACTAGCCATAATATCCATTACTTAAACTAGGGCATGATCAAGCAAAGTGACCACACCATTTTATTGCATAAACAATTAGTGTAAGTCAAATGTGAGCTATTAGAGTTGGAATTAACTTAATACCTATTTTGGTTGATTTTTAAGAATTATTTGAATAGGGAAAAGTCCCTGTCTTGTTATTTTTATCACATTAATTCTACAAAGAATCTGGTCATGGGACCAGTGGCATTGGAAAGAGAATTTCTCTAGCTTTCCAACAATATCAAATTCACTAAATTTGGTTTAGCCAAATTGAAACTATTCAAATTCCAATTTTGTACTGTGAGGAAAAGTCTGAAAATTGTTTAAAACGAATTTGAATTAAAAGGGCCGGCGGGAAAAGCTAGCTGGGCCCTAAGGTTTAAACGCAGCCCAAACCAATCCAGTCCAGCCCAGCCACGGTCCAGTACCGCGCGGGCTGCCTGACAGGGGGGCTCCACCAGTCAGCGACGTGTAAACGCCGAAGCGGTACGGGGGTTTGTGGTGCGTTGGATTAGAACGCAGATCAACGGCCCACGCTCGTCGTCGTCGACGACGAGAGAGAGGCTCGCCGGCGGCTCAGGTAGGGGGTGGGAGAGCTCACCGCGGCTCCAGCTAGGGTTGGCAAGATGCGCGATGAAGTTGTGGACGACGGCGGAGCTCCAGGTACTGGTGGCGTCGCCTGAGGTGGCTCCAATCGACGGCGAGCTTCGGCGGCGATCACGGGCAGTGGTGTAGCAATTGAGCGGCGGCGGTGGCTAATCGAGGCAGTGGAGTGGCTCAGGTGGTCGAGTGAGAAGAGGGGAAGACGATGGTGTGCTCAGATGGCTCAGGGGAGTGCTCTATTTATAGCTGGGCGAGGGTGCTGCGGGGTAGAGGCGAAGTCGACATGCGCGCGGCGTCTCCGGCGAGCTGTCGAGCTAGGCGGCGATGCTGTCGGGTCCTCTACGTCCAGGCGAAGCTAGGAGTGGTGCTGGCACGGTCGGGCGGCGGCTGGTTTGGTCGCCTCGCGTCCATGTCTGCAGCGCCCGCGGCGGACCAGGGTTGGCTTCTCCGGCGACGGCGGGTGCGGGTCGCGGTCGAGGGCGTGTCTGGCGGCGTTGCGGTGTCACGGTGAGGCGGGTGGTGAAGAAAGGGGGGCCAGGGGGTGCGCAGAGCGTCGAGGCGGCAGGTGGCCAGATGGTGTCTGTGGCGCGCGCGTGTGCGACGTCCACGGCATGCTGGCAGATCCTGGGCACGCGATCTCCAGCCAGGGTCGTCGTCCTCCTCGACAACGGCGGGGCTAGGCGTTGCTAGGCGAGGTGGTGGCGTGCTGTGGCGCAGGGGCCAGGGTTGGGAAGCAATGGGAGAGGGGGAGCTTGTCGGGTTGGGCGCCATGGCCGGCATGGCCATGCCCTAGCTGCCCTCCTCCTCTCCTTAGCATTGCTATGCAGCACTTAGGGTTAGAGGGGACCAGGGGACACAATGGTGTAGGTTGGGGTAGATTAGGTTGAGTAGATTCACTATTTGCAACTATTGCAAATAGTGCCCAAATTTGGAAAATGCAAAAATCTCCAAATTTGAAAATATTCAAATGGTGAAAGTTTTTGAAAAGTGAGTGTTGATACAAGTTGTAAATGACCAGAGGTGAATTGAGGTGGTGGTGGAAAAGTTTGAAATCCAAATTTGGCAAAATTGGCTAAGTGTAGATTGTTGCATATGTGAGAAAGTTGGAACTTTGGATGAGCATAGCTCATGATCCAAGATGAATTTGGCATGATGGTCTTCACCAAAATTGTTCACCTTGATGTTGACTTTGAAAAGGTGCAAAGAGTTAGCAAGAGTTAGTTTGGGAAAATTGAATGGCAAGGGCTCAAAGTGGTGATCAGACTAGAATTGTCAAACTTGACCATTATTCTATGTGAGCTAGTTTTGTGTTTGAAAATCATGTGCAATTTGAATCCTTGATTCCAAAAGTTGTAATAAGTGTTTAGAAACATTATTCAACTAATGGTGAAGACCAAATAGGTCTAGGATCAAAATTTATAAAAATGCCATAAGGCATATGTGAGGGTTTTTAGGGTTTTGCAATTATTGGAATTTCTTCCTCTTTGCTTATTTGGTTGGTGATCTTAATATGATCACAATAGGGTTGGAGAGCACATCAAATACAAGTAGTAACAATCATCCTGGCAATTCACTCAAATGCACAAGTCCTATGCATGGTACTATATGCAAATGAAAAAGTTTTTGTTGGTTTGAAATTTTGCTTTCTGGAATTCTCTAACTTTCTTTTTATTGAAATTTGGGGTGTTACACTGCATTTCTCAGAAAATCATAACACGGGAAAGACGAAGCATTAGGAGCCCCATTGTCTTCCTCGGGCGCGAAGCTTGGTGCGATGATATCCTCATTGTAGGATCGCCTAAGTTGGGTGGCGGTCCTAGATGGCCTTCCGGTGCTGGTTGTCCCTCTCTTGAACAACTCTCCAAAGTTGAAGTTCTTCATCCTTTTTTCTAAAATTTTTCAACCATCATATAAAATTTGATTTGGTGACATATAATCAAGGGGAACTACTATAGGAACTTGCTAGAGTACTAATCATGCATCAAAACTAGTTTATACAACTTAGAACAAGCATGCAAGCTCACCATACATGTTACCTACAGCAGCAAAATAATCAAGATATACTCAACCAAACGAAATTCTACTTGGATCATTGGAGGAGTCACATACCAAGGAGCAAATGTGCCAAATTTCAGCAGGAAATCTGGGCTGAGCAAAGAGATCGAAAAATCCTGAGCTCTTGAGCAAAAACGCGAGTGAGAGAAAGCTGGTTCGAGTTTTTTCGGGAGAGAGAAGATTCTGGGAGAAAGAGATGACAAAGTGGGGCAAGGAGGGGCCCACACCACATGGTGGCGCCCCCCCTCCTTGGCCGCGCCGGCTGGTGGGGTGGCCCCCTGGGGTGCCCCACTGGTCATCCTCTGGTGCTCCCAGGTGCCTCGTCGAAAAATAGGACCAACGGTATAATTTTTGTGAATTTTTGAAAACTTTGAAAAATGCACATTTCTGGGTATTAAGTTTATTATTACTGGCCAGGAAAATTTTGAAATCTTAAAAACTTTGCAAAACAAAAGTGCTACAGCAAGTAGAGCAAGTGGAGGAAGAAAGAGATGTTGTTTACCCCTCTATGCATATAAAAAGTATTTGTTAACAAGGTTGATCAAGTCTTGCTACCAAATAAATTTTACATAACATATGAAGAAATAAACCTCAAATCAATCATGTTACCTTGTATTGAATTGATATGGATCCAATCATAAGAGTTTGATATTCTTCTTTAGGCTCATATATAGGACAATCAATAGTTCCAATTTTGATAGTTCTCACATTAGAGATAGTATTAACTCCACATATTTTATCAATCCTCTTGGGGAAATAGACGGTATGCTCCTTATCATCAACATTGAAAGTAACCTTCCCTTTGTTGAAATCAATAACAGCCCCTGCGGTGTTAAGAAAAGGTCTCCCAAGAATAATAGACATATTATCATCTTCAGGCATTTCTAACACAACAAAATCAGTTAATATCAAGCAGTTAGTAGTAACTTGAACATGAACATCCTCACATATATCAGTAGGTATCAACTTATCTAAATAAAGTCTCTTATAAAGAGAAAAGGGCATAACACTAACACCGTCTCCCAAGTCACATAGAGCAGTTTTAACATAATTATTCTTAATAGAACAAGGAATAGTAGGTATACCTGGGTCGCCCAACTTCTTTGGAACTTTGCCATTGAAAGAGTAATTAGCAAGCATAGTGGAAATTTCCTCATTGGGGATTTTCCTTTTGTTAGTAACAATATCTTTCATATACTTTGAATAAGGAGGCAATTTAATAGCATCAGTCAAAGGGATTTGCAAGAATAAAGGTTTCATCCAATCACAGAATTTATTATAGTGTTCTTCTTCCTTTGATTTTAGTTTCTTAGCAGGAAAAGGCATTTGCTTTTGCACCCAAGGTTCTCTTTCATTACCATGTTTCTTAGCAATAAAATCTTCTTTAGTATACTTTTTATTTTTAGCATGCTTTTCAGGTTCATCTTCAACTTCTTCTTTATCAGAAGCATCATTCTTATCATTATCTTTACCATTATCATGTTCATTACCACTTTCAGTTTCAGCATCGGAAATAGAAATACTATTAGGATCATTAACAGGTTCAGAGGATTCTACAACATTTTTATGTTTCTTCTTCTTTTTCTTAGAAGGAGCACTAGGTTCAATTCGTTGAGAATCTTGTTCAATTCTTTTGGGATGCCCTTCAGGATATAGAGGATCCTGGGTAGAGACACCGCCTCTAGTTGTTACTTCATAAGCATGTTTCTCTTTAGAATTATTTTTCAACAAGTCATTTTGAACTTTAGTGAGTTGATCAATTTGAGTTTGAACCATTTGAAAATGTTTAACAAGCATCTTAACATCATTGGAGGTTCTCTCCACAATATCATGCAAATTGCTAATAGCTTGAGAATTTTCCATTAGATGATTCTCTACTCTCATATTAAAATTTTCTTGCTTAACAATATAATTATCAAACTCATCTAAGCATTGAGCAGGAGGTTTTGAATACGGAATATCTTCCCTAGTAAAGCGTTGAAGGGAGTTTACCTCGATCATGGATGAAGGGGGAATTATCTCACATATATCTTCTATGGGAGGTAGATTCTTCACATCTTCGGATTTAATACCTTTTTCCTTGAGAGACTTCTTAGCTTCCCTCATATCTTCATCATTCAATTTAATTAAACCCCTCTTCTTCAATATTGGCGTTGGAGTTGGTTCAGGTGTAGTTCAATCATCATAATTCCGGCTTATTCTAGCCAATAATTCTTCAGCTTAAATCTGAGTTCTTTTCCTGAAAACACAATCAGCACAACTATCCAAATATTCTCTAGATTCAATGGTTAGTCCACTATAAAATATATCAAGTAGATCATTCTTTTCTAAATCATGTCCAGGTCGAGCTCTGATAAGAGAACAAAATCTTGTCCAAGCCTCAGGCAATTTCTCTTCATCTCCCTGGTCAAACCTATAAATTTTCTGTAAAGCAATATGTTGAGCACTAGCAGGAAAGTATTTTCGAAAGAAAACATCACGCAAATCAGTTGGATTTTTAATAGAACCAGGAGGCAAATTATTATACCAAGTTTTAGCATCATCCTTTAGTGAGAAAGGAAAAAATTTAGCGACAAAGTAAGTACGCATCTTGACATCATCAGAAAATAAGCTACTCATAGAAGAAAGCTCAATCATGTGTTCTACAGCACTTTCTTTTTCAGTACCACAAAAGGGTGTTTTCTCTACAATAGCTATATGAGATAGATCAAGAGAAAAATCATAATCTTTATCCTTAATGCATATAGGAGATGTGGCAAATTCAGGATCAGGAGATAACTTATGTCTAACAGTATATTGTGCGAGAAACTTTTTAATTTTTCTTGCATCAGTAATGGAATTGCATTTATCAATAAAATCATCATTAAGCTCCACATAATCCTCATCAGGATCATCACTAGAATAATCAAGTTCAGGTGAATTAACATGTGTAGTAACATTAGGAGTTTCAGCATTTTCAATTTGTCTAGACCTAGCAATTGTAGCATCTAGAAAAGATCCCAATGAACCACTATCATCAAGCACAGCAGAAACATTATCAATATTATGAGAGTTTTCAGATTCAGCAGAAGTACCAGCAAGTGAAGCTTGCGGCGGTGAAACAAGTTGACTTATCACAGATGGTGAATCAAGTGTAGCAGAGGTACTCAGAGTTGTACCTTTTCTTGTAGTGGATGGTAATATGGCGACTTTAGGATCGCGAGTTTTACCCATGATGCAGAATTTGCAGCGAACAATATCAATCCAAGTGAACTTCCAAATAAAGCTATGCTCCCCGGCAACGGCGCCAGAAAACAGTCTTGATAACCCACAAGTATAGGGGATCGCAGCAGTCTTCGCGGGTAGTATTACCCAATTTATTGATTCGACACAAGGGGAGACAAAAAATACTTGGAAGCCTTAACAGCGGAGTTGTCAATTCAGCTGCACCTAGAAACAGACTTGCTCGCAAGAGTTTATCAGTAGTAACAGTTTTATAGTAGTAGCAGTAGTGAAATAACAGCAGCAGAGTAGCAGAAACAGCAGTAGTAATTATAGTAAACAGCAGGATTAAAATACTGTAGGCACAGGGATGGATAACGGGCGTTGCATGGATGAGAGAAACTCATGTAACAATCATAGCAGGGCATTTGCAGATAATAATAAAACGGTGTCGAAGTACAAAGCAATCAATAGGCATGTGTTCCAATTATAGTCGTACGTGCTCGCAATGAGAAACTTGCACAACATCTTTTGTCCTACCAGCCGGTGGCAGCCGGGCCTCAAGGGAATCTACTGGATATTAAGGTACTCCTTTTAATAGAGTACCGGAGCAAAGCATTAACACTCCGTGAACACATGTGATCCTCACATCACTACCATCCCCTCCGGTTGTCCCGATTTCTGTCACTTCGGGGCCATTGGTTCCGGACAGCGACATGTGTATACAACTTGCAGGTAAGACCATAAACAATGAATATCATGATGAAATAATAACATGTTCAGATCTGAGATCATGGCACTCGGGCCCTAGTGACAAGCATTAAGCATAACAAGTTGCAACAATATCATCAAAGTACCAATTACGGACACTAGGCACTATGCCCTAACAATCTAATGCTATTACATGACCAATCTCATCCAATCCCTACCATCCCCTTCAGCCTACAGCGGGGGAATTACTCACACATGGATGGGGGAAACATTGCTGGTTGATGGAGAGGCGTCGGTGGTGATGGCGGTGATGATCTCCTCCAATTCCCCGTCCCGGCGGAGTGCCCGAAACGGAGACTTCGGCTCTGCGACGGAGTTTCGCGATGTGGCGGCGTTCTGGAGGGTTTCTGGCGACTTCGACTTCTCCCCGTGCGTTTTTAGGTCGAGGGCAATAAATAGTCCGAAGGAGGGCGTCGGAGGCCGGCCGAGGGGGCCACACCACATGGCCGTGCGGGCCCCCCCTAGGCCGCGCCGCCTCATGGTGTGGGGCCCTCGGGCCTCCACCTTACTTGTCCTTCTGGCTCCCTCAGTATTCTGGGAAAATAGGGCCTTCTGCATAAATTCCGAGGATTTTCCCGAAAGTTGGATTTCTGCACAAAGACGAGACACCAGAACAGTTCTGCTGAAAACAACGTTAGTCCGTGTTAGTTGTATCCAAAATACACAAATTAGAGGCAAAACAATAGCATAAGTGTTCGGGAAAGTAGATACGTTTTGGACGTATCAACTACTCACACATCAATCCGGAGGCGACCATGGCGGTGTAGAGTCCTCCGGGAGATGATTCCCCTCTCCAGCAGGGTGCCGGAGGCGATCTCCTGAATCCCCCGAGATGGGATTGGCGGCGGCGGTGTCTCTGGAAGGTTTTCCGTGTCGTGGCTCTCGGTACTGGAACTATGTTCGACGAAGGCTTAAGTAGGCGAAGAGGTAGGTCAGGGGGCCTCACGGGGGCCCCACACCACAGGCCGGCGCGGCCAGGTCCTGGGCCGCGCCGCCCTAGTGTGGCGGCGCCCCGTGGCCCCACTTCGTCTCTCCCTAGGTCTTCTGGAAGCTTCGTGGAAAAATAGGACCCTGGGCGTCGATTTCGTCCAATTCCGAGAATATTTCCTTACTAGGATTTCTGAAACCAAAAACAGCAGAAAACAACAACTGGCTCTTCGGCATCTCGTTAATAGGTTAGTGCCGGAAAATGCATAATAATGACATATAATGTGTATAAAACATGTGAGTATCATCATAAAAGTAGCATGGAACATAAGAAATTATAGATACGTTTGAGACGTATCACTGGGCGCCACACGCCTAGGGAGCCCCCATCTACGGCGCCGACGCCATCTTCGCGCTCCGCACCTTATTCTACTCCGTGTAGCAAGCCGGTCTCCAATGTGTCCAACACCAAGAAGCCAGAACCTGCTGCAAGTACGAGTGGTTCTAGCATGTCTACTATGCGCAACCGTGATATGAATTATCATACATGTGGTGGCAAGGGTCACTTCAAGAGAGATTATCCTAACCGCAAAGTTATGATTATCAATGAGGACAATGAGTATGAGACTGGAGATGATGTTGATCCATATGCTCCAGAAGATGATGACTATGACAGTGATGGTGTAGATGCTTATCCGTCTGAAGCTCGCACTATTGTTGTGTCTCAGCGTGCTCTTAATGTGTTGCCAAGTGCATCTACTCAGCGCTGCAATTTGTTCCAAACAAAGGCTTTAGTTGGTCCTGACAAGGCTTGCAAGGTCATTATTGATGGCGGGAGTTGCCGTAATTTAGCAAGCAAGGAGTTGTGTACCAAGATGAAGTTGAAGTATCTACCGCACCCGCATCCATACTATATTCAGTGGTTGAGCGACAATGGTGAGATGAAGGTAAACCACATGGTGCGTGTTGAGTTTGAGATTGGACCATATAAGGATTCCATTGATTTTGATGTGGTTCCTATGATGGTGTGTCACCTACTATTGGGTCGGCCTTAGCTCTATGACCGTTCTGTGCAACACAATGGCCGTGCCAATACATATCACTTGGAGTTCAAGGGCAAGAAAATCAACTTGCAGCCTATGTCACCACAGCAAATTGTCAATGAATCTCGTCATAAAGTTGAAGTAAACTTGGAGGATGCACCTATAGATAGGCGAGAGAATTGTAATGCCGTGAGTGATATAACGAAAAGTGAGAGAGTGAATTCCTTAGTCTTATTAGCCACCAAAGAGGACATGAGAGAATTTAGTGAGGATCCTACAGCCATGCCTCTTGTGCTCATGTACAAGGGTGAGGTTTTGGTTTCTAACGACATGACCCCTATTTCGCTTGGTGTTTCTAGTGTTTTGCAGGAATTCAGCGACGTGTTTCCGGAGGAGGTACCCGCAGGATTGCCACCATTGCGTGGTATTGAGCATCAAATTGACTTGATCCCCGGAGCTTCGCTGCCCAATAGGGCGCCATATAGGACGAAGCCTGAAGAGACGAAGGAGATACAGAAGCAAGTACAAGCGCTACTCGACAAAGGTTATATCCGCATAAGCCTTAGTCCTTGTGATGTTCCTGTTATTCTAGTTCCTAAGAAAGATGGTACATGTCTGATAAGGTATCAACTTATCAATGCCTATAGATTGTAGACTAGGGTTTAGTTGGAAGTAGAGGGCAAGTAGATCTCGAGGGTTTCAGCCGAAAAGTACTGGACGAATAGAAAACTAGGGTTTTGTTGACAATAAATCGATGCTCTCTTCGTCCCTCGACCCCCCCTTATATAGGAGGCGGGGCCGAGGGTTTCGTGTTACACAAGATTACATATTCCGGGAGACTCTCTGAGTTCGACCCGTAAAGTTACACATCTCTATATTTCCTAATACAACTCCATCTTTCGTAAATACAAATTGGGCTTCTGAGTCTTCATATTCTTCGGGTCGTGGGCCTTCAGTAAACCCTGGGTACCTTTTCTGGCAGGCCCATTGGGGATGCCTATGTCAATGTCGCATGTGTGTAGATTGTAGAGCGATAAACAACATTACTATTCGATATTGTCATCCTATTCCCCGTTTAGAGGATATGCTAGATGAATTGAGTGGTGCTGCTATTTTCTCTAAAATTGATTTGCGTAGTGGCTATCATCAAATTAGGATGAAAGAGGGGGATGAATGGAAAATAGCTTTTAAAACAAAATTTGGTTTATATGAGTGGTTAGTAATGCCTTTTGGTTTAACTAATGCACCTAGCACTTTAATGAGACTGATGAACCATGTTTTGCGTGGTTTTATTGGCAAGTTTGTGGTTGTGTACTTTGATGACATATTAATCTACAGCCGCAATGAATCTGATCATACTATACATATTCGACATGTTTTGCAAGTGTTGCGTGATAATAAACTCTATGGTAATCTTGAGAAGTGCACATTTTGCAAAGATAAGGTTATATTTCTGGGTTATGTTGTCTCTAAGCATGGAGTAGAAGTAGATGTGTCTAAAATTGAAGCAATTCAAAATTGGCCTACTCCCATGAATGTGAGTCAAGTAAGAAGTTTTCATGGTCTAGCTGGGTTTTATAGAAGATTTGTGCCCATTTTTAGTACTATGGCTGCACCTTTGAATGAATTGACTAAAAAGGGGGTTGTATTTGAGTGGGGCGTAGCCCAAGATCATGCTTTTGATGAACTGAAGAGATTGTTAACTTCTGCACCGTTGCTTGCACTTCCTGATTTCAATAAGAAATTTGAGATTGAATGTGATGCTAGTGGTATTGGAATCGGTGGTTTGTTGATGCAAGAGGGTCGCCCAATTGCATATTTTTCTGAGAAACTTTCTGGTGCTAAGTTGAACTATCATATATATGATACATAATTGTATGCTTTAATTAGAGTTCTTGAGGTTTGGCAACATTACTTGTGGCCAAAAGAATTTATCATACATTCTGATCATGAAGCTTTAAAATATCTGAAAGCTCAATCTACTTTGCATAAGCGTCTTGCTAAGTGGGTTGAGTTCATTGAGTCTTTTCCATACATTATTAAGCATAAGAAGGGAAAAGATAACATTGTTGCTGATGCTCTATCTAGGAAGAATATGCTATTAACTCAACTTGATGTTAAAATTCCTGGATTAGAGATACTATGTGATTTGTATGCTACTGATCATGATTTTGCTGAACCATATCGCTTGTGTGCTATTGGTAAAGCATGGGAAAAGTATCACATACATGATGGGTTCTTGTTTAGAGCTAAGAAACTATGTGTTCCAGAATCGTCTGTGCGTTTGCTCTTATTGCAGGAATCTCATGCTGGAGGTTTGATGGGTCACTTTGGACGTGAGAAGACGTTACTCATGCTAGCTGACCACTTTTATTAGCCAAAGATGAGGCGGGATATGGACAGATATGTGAAGAGGTGCATTACTTGCAACAAGTCCAAGTCCAAGCTGAAGCATCACGGTTTGTATACTCCTTTACCGGCACCTACTTCATCTTGGGAAGATATTAGTATGGATTTTGTGTTGGGTTTGCCGCGAACTAAGAGAGTCCATGATTCTATATTTGTGGTAGTGGATAGATTCTCTAAGATGTCACATTTTATTGCCTACCACAAGAGCGACGATGCGTCGCATATTGCTAACCTGTTTTTCAGGGAGATTGTACGTCTACATGGTGTCCCGAAGACTATTGGTTTTGATCGTGACGTGAAGTTTATGAGCTACTTCTGGAAGATGTTTTGGAGAAAGCTGGGGACGAAGCTACTTTTCAGTACTTCTTGTCATCCCAAAACTGATGGTCAAACTAAAGTCGTGAATAGAACATTGTCACAACTGTTGAGATCCATGATCAAGAAGAACCTGAAGGAGTGGGAAGATTGTTTCCGCATGTGGAGTTTGCTTATAACAGGGCGGTACATTCTACCACAGAGTTGTGTCCCTTTGAGGTGGTGTATGGTTTCAAACCCATTACTCCGCTTGATTTGTTGCCTCTACCTATACATGAGAGAGTCAATACGGAGGCATCAAAGAGGGCATATTTTGTGCGAAAGATTCATGTGAAGACTAAAGAGTTGATAGAGAAGAAAGGCAAGAGCAATGCTGCAAGGATGAACAACAAGTGCAAGGAGATATTGTTCAAGCCTGGTGATATGGTATGGGTACATTTTCGCAAGGATAGGTTCCCGAAGCTGCGGAAGTCCAAGTTGCTTCCTCGTGGTGCTGGTCCTTACAAAGTGCTTGCCACGATCAATGATAATGCATACTCTATAGATCTTCCAATTGATGAGTTTGGTGTCAGCAATTCTTTCAATGTGGCTGATTTGACACCATATGACGGAGAAGACCTTGGAGCGTCGAGGTCGACGCCTTTTAAAGGGGAGGGGAGATGATGAGGACATCCCTACTACACTACTACCTCCGTCATTGCAAGATGAAGACGATGCTGCTGTGAAGCTCAAGTCCAATGAAGTCAAGATTGGACCAATGACAAGAGCTCGTGCGAAGCTACTCAAACAACAGGTGAACTTGTTCCTAAGTGATACTTTGATCAATGAGAACATTATACTGCCTAAGTCCTATTACTTATGTATGATCAGGTATGAAGAAGGGGCAAGCATCGCACGAGGAGGAGAGGAGAAGCTGGACAAGAAGCTGGACGTGAAGTTGGACATGGAGCTGGCCATGAAGCTGGACATGAAGACATCCCATGGAAGAGCGAGGGAGGAGAGGGAGGGCGTTCCACCACATCTTAACCTCCTGGTGGCCCACTTCAGCTTATTTTGTTCGTCTAGAAAATTCCGAAGCGTGGCCCCCGACCTTGCACTTTTTGGAGTCCCGTAGCTCTTGTAATGTGAAAAACACTAAAAAGTGACGTTTTCTGCCAGACAGAATTAGAACTAGAGGAGGGGGATTGTTTATAAAATATCCTAAAACATCATAAACCATGGGAATAACATTATATAAGATAAGATGCCAATATGTAACAATATGTTGCAATAAATTGCAAAGTTCATGTATGCATTTTACAAGCATCAATCCATATTTGATTATAGTGGAAGAAGATTCGGGTAGCTTCGACTCGTGATTTTTCCTCTTAAGTTGATAGGTTTTTCACGTCAAAGAGATTGGTGTCTCTGTGTGTTGATTTTCTTATTGCTGAGCACATAGGACTTGTCCTCTCTACTCTCAAAAATCACCTATATGTGTGTTGAGAACACGTATGACTTTCCCTCTGTTAGGGTAGAGTCTATTCCTATATATTGTTGGAGATATGCCCAAGAGGCAATAATAAAAGTGGTTATTATATATCTTTATGTTTATGATAAATGTTTATATACCATGCTATAATTGTATTAACCGAAACATTGATACATGTGTGATATGTAAACAACAATGAGTCCCTAGTAAGCCTCTTAACTAGCTTGTTGATTAATAGATGATTAGTTTCATAATCATGAACATTGGATGTTATTAATAACAAGGTTATATCATTATATGAATGATGTAATGGACACACCCAATTAAGCGTAGCATAAGATCACGTCATTAAGTTATTTGCTATAAGCTTTCGATACATAGTTACCTAGTCCTTTCGACCATGAGATCATGTAAATCACTTATACCGGAAAGGTACTTTGATTACATCAAACGCCACTGCGTAAATGGGTGGTTATAAAGGTGGGATTAAGTATCCGGAAAGTATGAGTTGAGGCATATGGATCAACAGTGGGATTTGTCCATCCCGATGACGGATAGATATACTCTGGGCCCTCTCGGTGGAATGTCGTCTAATGTCTTGCAAGCATATGAATAAGTTCATAAGAGACCACATACCACGGTACGAGTAAAGAGTACTTGTCAGGAGACGAGGTTGAACAAGGTATAGAGTGATACCAATGATCAAACCTCGGACAAGTAAAATATCGCGTGACAAAGGGAATTGGTATCGTATGTGAATGGTTCATTCGATCACTAAGTCATCGTTGAATATGTGGGAGCCATTATGGATCTCCAGATCCCGCTATTGGTTATTGGTCGGAGAGAGTTCTCAACCATGTCCACATAGTTCGCGAACCGTAGGGTGACACACTTAAGGTTTGATGTTGTAATAGTAGAACTTGAATATGGAATGGAGTTCGAAGTATTGTTCGAAGTCTCGGATGGGATCCCGGACATCACGAGGAGTTCCGGAATGGTCCGGAGAATAAGATTCATATATAGGAAGTCATATTCCAAGTTTGGAAATGATCTGGTGCATTTATGGAAGGTTCTAGAAGGTTCTAGAAAAGTCCGGAAGAAATCACTTTGGAAGGCAGAGTCCCCATGGCCGGCCAACCCTAGAGGGGTGGAGTCCCAGGTGGACTCCACCAAGGGTGGCCGGCCACCCCCCTCATGGAAGGGTGGGAGTCCCACTTGAGGTGGGAAAACCACCTTGAGTAGGTTTCCCTACAACATGGAAGGTTTTGGGTTGGGGTCTTATTCGAAGACTTGTAGTCCAACACTTGGGGGTTCCACCTATATAATGAGGGGCCAAGGGGAGGGGGCCGGCCACCACAAGCCACCAAGCTGGCCGCACCCCATAGAGGCCGGCCACCCCCTCTCCCCAAACCCTAGCCGCCCCACTCCTCCCCCTCTCCCGCAACGCTTAGCGAAGCTCCGCCGGAGATCTCAATCGCCACCGCCACCACGCCGTTGTGCTGCCGGATTCAAGGAGGAGCTACTACTTCCGCTGCCCGCTGGAACGGGGAGAAGGACGTCATCTTCATCAACACCGAACGTGTGACCGAGTACGGAGGTGCTGCCCGATTGTGGCACCGTCAAGATCTTCTACGCGCTTTTGAAAGCGGCAAGTGATCGTCTACCGCAGCAACAAGAGCCTCATCTTGTAGGCTTTGGAAATCTTCAAGGGTGAGTCTCAATCATCTCCTCGTTGCTCCCGTCTTCTAGATTGCATCTTGGCTTGGATTGCGTTCTCGCGGTAGGAAATTTTTTGTTTTCTATGCAACGAATCCCTACAGTGGTATCAGAGCCAGGTCTATGCATAGATGGTTGCACGAGTAGAACACAATGGTTTTGTGGGCGTTGATGCTTATGTTGTCTTTAGTTTGAGTACTTTGCATCTTTGTGGCATAGTGGGATGAAGCGGCTCGGGCTAACTTTACATGACCGCGTTCATGAGATTTGCTCCACGCTCGACATGCAACTTTTATTGCATAAGTGGCTTTGCGGGTGTCTGTCTCTCCTACTATAGTGAAGATTCAATTTACTCTTCTATTGACAACACTAGTATCACCGTTGTGGTTCATGTTCGTAGGTAGATTAGATCTTACTCGAAAACCCTAAACCACGTAAAATATGCAAACCAAATTAGAGACGTCTAACTTGTTTTTGCAGGGTTTGGTGATGTGATATGGCCATAATGTGATGATGAATATGTATGAGATGATCATTATTGTATTGTGGCAACCGGCAGGAGCCTTATGGTTGTCTTTAAATTTCATGTTGAGTAGTATTTCAAAGAAGTTGTAATAGTTGCTACATGGGAGAACAATCATGAAGACGGCGCCATTGACCTTGACGCTACGCCGACGATGATGGAGATCATGCCCGTGGATGATGGAGATCATGTCCGTGCTTTGGAGATGAAGATCAAAGGCGCAAAGACAAAAGGGCCATATCATATCACATATGAACTGCATGTGATGTTAATCCTTTTATGCATCTTATTTTGCTTAGATCGCGACGGTAGCATTATAAGATGATCCCTCTCACTAAAATATCAAGATAATAAAGTGTTCATCCTTAGTAGCACCGTTGCCAAGACTTGTCGTTTCGAAGCATCTCGTGATGATCGGGTGTGATAGAATCAACAAGTGCATACAACGGGTGCAAGCCAGTTTTTGCACATGCGGATACTAAGGTTGCCTGGACGAGCCTATCATGTACAGACATGGTCTCGGAACACGTGATACCGAAAGGTAGAGCATGAATCATATGATTGATATGATGAACACTTTGAGTGTTCGCCATTGAAATTACATCTTGTCTCGTGATGATCGGACTTGGTGTGGTGGATTTGGTTCGTGTGATCACTAAGACAATTCGAGGGATATTGTTTTGAGTGGGAGTTCACCTAGTTTTTAATTTTGTTGAATTAAAATTTGAACTCAATTTTTAATAAACTTAGTCTAAACTATTGCAAATATATGTTGTAGATATGGCATCCCCAGTCAATTTTAACCAGTTCCTAGAGAAAGAAAAGCTTAAGAGAAACGGTAGCAACTTCACCGACTGGTTCCGTCATGTGAAGATTTTCCTCGCTGGCAGAAATCTGCAATATGTGCTTGATGCACCGCTAGGTGACCCTCCTATAGAAACTGAAACCGATGAAGTAAAGAATGTTTACGAGACTCGGAAAACTCGGTACTCTCAAGTTCAGCGTGCCATCCTGTGCAGTCTGGAAGCCGATCTTCAAAAACGTTTTGAGCACCACGATCCTCATGAGTTGGTCAATGAGCTGAAAGCTATCTTTGAAACTCATGCGGCCGTGGAATGCTATGAAGCATCGAAACACTTCTTCAGCTGCATGATGGAAGAAGGCAGCTCCGTAAGTGAGCACATGCTCGCCATGACCGGGCATGCGAAGAAACTCAGTGACTTGGGAATAGTGATTCCTAACAGACTGGGGATTAATCGTGTCCTTCAATCACTGCCACCTAGTTACAAGAACTTTGTGATGAACTACAATATGCAGAACATGAACAAAGAGTTACCTCAACTCTTCGCCATGCTAAAATCTGCTGAGATTGAGATCAAGAAAGAGCACCAAGTGTTGATGGTCAACAAGACCACCAGTTTCAAGAAACAGGGCAAGTCTAAAGGTAAATTCAAGAAGGGTGGCAAGAAAGCTGCCACGCCTCCTATGAAACCTAAGACTGGCCCTAAGCCTGATGCTGAGTGCTATTACTGCAAGGAGAAGGGACACTGGAAGCGTAATTGCTCCAAGTATTTGGCGGATCTGAAGAGCGGCCTTGCCAAGAAGAAGAAAGAAGGTATATCTGATATACATGTTATAGATGTTTATCTTACTGGTTCTCGTACTAGTACCTGGGTATTTGATACTGGTTCGGTTGCTCATATTTGTAACTCGAAACAGGAACTAAAGAATAAACGAAGACTATTAAAGGATGAAGTGACGATGCGCGTTGGAAATGGATCCAAAGTCGATGTGATCACTGTCGGCACACTTCCTCTACATCTACCTTCGGGATTAGTTTTAAACCTCAATAATTGTTATTTTGTACCCGCGTTGAGCATGAACATTATATCTGGATCTTATTTAATGCAAGACGGTTATTCATTCAAGTCTGAGAATAATGGTTGTTCTATTTTTATGAATAATATCTTTTATGGCCGAGCACCTGAAAAGAATGGTTTATTTCTGTTAGATCTCGATAGTAGTGATACACATATTCATAACATTGATGCTAAGCGAATTAAATTGAATGATAATTCTACTTATATGTGGCACTGTCGTCTTGGTCATATTGGAGTGAAACGCATGAAGAAACTCCATACCAATGGATTACTTGAATCACTTGACTTTGAGTCACTTGATAGATGCGAAGCATGTCTAATGGGAAAAATGACTAAGACTCCATTCTCTGGTATGATGGAGCGAGCTACAGACTTATTGGAAATCATAGATACCGATGTATGCGGACCAATGGGTGTAGCATCGCGCGGTGGTTATCGTTATGTTCTAACCTTCACAGATGATCTGAGTAGATATGGGTATATCTATTTCATGAAACATAAATCCGAAACTTTCGAGAAGTTTAAGGAATTCCAAAGTGAAGTAGAAAATCAACGTAACAAGAAGATTAAATTTCTACGATCTGATCGCGGAGGTGAATATCTGAGTTATGAGTTTGGCATGCATTTAAAGAAATGCGGAATACTTTCACAATTGACACCGTCGGGAACACCACAACGAAACGGTGTGTCCGAACGTCGCAATCGAACTCTCTTAGATATGGTTCGTTCTATGATGTCTCTTAGTGATTTGCCGTTATCATTTTGGAGTTATGCATTAGAGACAGCCGCATTCACTTTAAATAGAGCACCATCAAAATCCGTTGAAACGACACCGTATGAATTATGGTTTAATAAGAAACCTAAGCTGTCGTTCCTTAAAGTTTGGGGTTGCGAAGCCTATGTAAAAAAGTTACAACCGGACAAGCTAGAACCCAAAGCGGAGAAATGCGTCTTCATAGGATACCCTAAGGAAACTATAGGGTACACTTTCTATCACAGATCCGAAGGCAAAATCTTTGTTGCTAAGAACGGAACCTTTCTTGAGAAAGAATTTCTCACTAAAGAAGTGACTGGAAGAAAAGTAGAACTCGACGAGATTACTGAATCTTTACTCATTGATCAAAGTAGCACAGTACCGGAAGTTGTTCCTGTACCGCCTGCACCGGCAACAGAGGAAGCTAATGATAATGATCATGAAACTTCAAATGAGATAGCTACTGAACCTCGCAGATCGACAAGGGAACGTGCCACTCCTGATTGGTATGATCCTTGTCTAAATGTCATGATTGTGGACAACAATGATGAAGACCCTACGACGTATGAAGAAGCGATGATGAGCCCAGATTCCAACAAATGGCAAGAAGCCATGAAATCCGAAATGGGATCCATGTATGATAACAAAGTATGGACTTTGGTAGACTTACCTGATAGCCGCAAGGCTGTCGAGAATAAATGGATCTTCAAAAGAAAAATAGATGCTGATGGTAATATTACTGTCTATAAAGCTCGACTTGTCGCAAAGGGTTTCCGATAAATTCAAGGTGTTGACTACGATGAGACTTTCTCACCAGTAGCGAAGCTAAAATCCGTGAGGATTTTGTTAGCAATAGCTGCATTTTTCGATTATGAGATTTGGCAGATGGATGTCAAAACAACATTCCTTAATGGAGACATTGAGGAAGAGTTGTATATGGTACAACCCAAAGGTTTTGTCGATCCTAAAAATGCTGACAAGGTATGCAAACTTCAGCGTTCAATTTATGGACTGAAGCAAGCATCAAGAATTTGGAACCGACGCTTTGATAAGGTGATCAAAGACTTCGGGTTTATATAGTGTCATGGAGAGGCCTGTATTTACAAGAAAGTGAGTGGGAGCTCTGTAGCATTCCTGATATTATATGTAGATGACATATTATTAATTGGGAATGATATAGAACTATTAAGCAGTGTAAAAGGTTATTTGAATAATAGTTTTTCAATGAAAGACATTGGTGAAGCATCGTACATATTAGGCATCAAGATTTATAGAGATAGATCAAGACGCCTAATAGGGCTATCACAGAGTACATACCTGGACAAGATTCTAAAGAAGTTTAGAATGGATGAAAGTAAGACTCAAGGTCCGGCTACGGCAGAAGAAAGAGAAAGGATGAGTCAGATCCCCTATGCCTCGGCAGTAGGCTCTATCATGTATGCCATGCTATGTACTAGACCGGATATAGCACATGCTGTTAGTTTGACTAGCAGATATCAAAGTGATCCAGGGATGGAACACTGGACAACGGTCAAGAATATCCTGAAGTACTTGAAAAGAACTAAGGATATGTTTCTTTGTTATGGAGGTGACCAAGAGCTCGTTGTAACAAGTTACACCGATGCAAGTTGGAACACTGATCCTGATGACTCTAAGTCACAGTCTGGGTACGTGTTTATATTGAATGGTGCTGCCGTAAGCTGGGCAAGCTCGAAGCAGTGCACGGTGGCGAAGTCTTCAATAGAATCAGAGTACATAACGGCTTCAGAGGCTTCATCAGAAGCGGTATGGATGAAGAGGTTCATTGTAGAGCTCGGTGTGGTTCCTAGTGCATTGGACCCACTTGTCATCTACTGTGATAACATGGGTGCCATCGCCAATGCAGAAGAACCAAGGTCACACAAGAGGCTGAAGCATATCAAGCTGCGTTATCACTCGATTCGCGAGTATATCGAAGATGGAGAAGTAATGATTTGCAAAGTACATACTGATCTGAACGTAGCAGATCCGTTGACTAAAGCTCTCCCTAGGGCACAGCATGACCAACACCAGAATGCCATGGGTGTTAGGTACCTTACAATGTAATCTAGATTATTGACTCTAGTGCAAGTGGGAGACTGTTGGAGATATGCCCAAGAGGCAATAATAAAAGTGGTTATTATATATCTTTATGTTTATGATAAATGTTTATATACCATGCTATAATTGTATTAACCGAAACATTGATACATGTGTGATATGTAAACAACAATGAGTCCCTAGTAAGCCTCTTAACTAGCTTGTTGATTAATAGATGATTCGTTTCATAATCATGAACATTGGATGTTATTAATAACAAGGTTATATCATTATATGAATGATGTAATGGACACACCCAATTAAGCGTAGCATAAGATCACGTCATTAAGTTATTTGCTATAAGCTTTCGATACATAGTTACCTAGTCCTTTCGACCATGAGATCATGTAAATCACTTATACCGGAAAAGTACTTTGATTACATCAAACGCCACTGCGTAAATGGGTGGTTATAAAGGTGGGTTTAAGTATCCGGAAAGTATGAGTTGAGGCATATGGATCAACAGTAGGATTTGTCCATCCCGATGACGGATAGATATACTCTGGGCCCTCCCGGTGGAATGTCGTCTAATGTCTTGCAAGCATATGAATAAGTTCATAAGAGACCACATACCACGGTACGAGTAAATAGTACTTGTCAGGAGACGAGGTTGAACAAGGTATAGAGTGATACCAATGATCAAACCTCGGACAAGTAAAATATCGCATGACAAAGGGAATTGGTATCGTATGTGAATGGTTCATTCAATCACTAAGTCATCGTTGAATATGTGGGAGCCATTATGGATCTCCAGATCCCGCTATTGGTTATTGGTCGGAGAGAGTTCTCAACCATGTCCACATAGTTCGCGAACCGTAGGGTGACACACTTAAGGTTTGATGTTGTAATAGTAGAACTTGAATATGGAATGAAGTTCTAAGTATTGTTCGAAGTCTCGGATGGGATCCCGGACATCACGAGGAGTTCCGGAATGGTCCGGAGAATAAGATTCATATATAGGAAGTCATATTCCAAGTTTGGAAATGATCCGGTGCATTTATGGAAGGTTCTAGAAGGTTCTAGAAAAGTCCGGAAGAAATCACTTTGGAAGGCAGAGTCCCCATGGCCGGCCAACCCTAGAGAGGTGGAGTCCCAGGTGGACTCCACCAAGGGTGGCCGGCCACCCCCCTCATGGAAGGGTGGGAGTCCCACTTGAGGTGGGAAAACCACCTTGAGTAGGTTTCCCTACAACATGGAAGGTTTTGGGTTGGGGTCTTATTCGAAGACTTGTAGTCCAACACTTGGGGGTTCCACCTATATAATGAGGGGCCAAGGGGAGGGGGCCGGCCACCACAAGCCACCAAGCTGGCCGCACCCCATAGAGGCCGGCCACCCCCTCTCCCCTAGCCGCCCCACTCCTCCCTCTCTCCCGCAACGCTTAGCGAAGCTCCGCCAGAGATCTCCATCGCCACCGCCACCACGCCGTCATGCTGCCGGATTCAAGGAGGAGCTACTACTTCCGCTGCCCGCTGGAACGGGGAGAAGGACGTCGTGTTCATCAACACCGAACGTGTGACCGAGTACGGAGGTTCTGCCCGATTGTGGCACCGTCAAGATCTTCTACGCGCTTTTGAAAGCGGCAAGTGATCGTCTACCGCAGCAACAAGAGCCTCATCTTGTAGGCTTTGGAAATCTTCAAGGGTGAGTCTCAATCATCTCCTCGTTGCTCCCGTCTTCTAGATTGCATCTTGGCTTGGATTGCGTTCTCGCGGTAGGAAATGTTTTGTTTTCTATGCAACGAATCCCTACATATATATGTTTGATTCATATGTTTCCTTCCGTGATGGAACAACAATCTGTGGAGTTATTGTATGAGTGGTACCAAAGTTTACATTTCATTCTGCTGCGTTTTTTCAGATCACGTTTGAGTGTGTTAAATTCCCAACTTAGTGGTATCGGAGCTCAAGGTTGCTCAGAGGTTGCTGCTCGCAATTGCCTTGGAAGAAGGCACCACCACAAGAGGCATGATAAAACTTGATTCTTCAAATTACTCATTATGGAAGCCCGTGATGGAAGACATCCTTTATTGCAAGGATTTGTACTAGCCAATTGTGAAAGACAAGTCTCTTTTGTGAATAGGACTCTAGCATTAATAGAAACAACAAATAGTACAAAGCACCTCATGAAAAACGAAAATTACAACGAGATCCTTGAGAAGCCCTTCAACTTCAATCTCCAGACAAAGCCAAGTTATAGGACGGTGTCATGGAAGAAAAATGGAGAGTGCTAAAACGAAAGGTAGTAGGTATGATTCGATTGTACACCAACCACAATATATTCCACCATGTTGGAAACACACAAATGCATATGAGATGTGGAGGAAGTTAGAGTCAATGTATGAGAGGAAGACATCTATGAACAAGGCCATGGTAATGAAAATGTCAGCTTCCAAAGCTTGAGTGCCGTGATGGGAGCAACGTGATTGAACACTTGAACTCTGATATCACTCTATTTGGAATTTAGTACACTGAAATGTGATTTGAAAATATGCAACGGAATACGAAGTAAACTTTAGCACCACTCATGTATTAACTCCATGGATCGTTCCTCTATCATGGAAGAAAGCATATACATCAAACATATTCGGAGGAACAGATTCCGCCGCAACAAGAATCACAAGCACTATTGAAAACAAGATTCTCATGCCTATGCTCTCATCAACATATTCGACAAAGCAAAGAATCACAATAATCATTATGTATACAAGTCCCATTGATGATTTATTTAATATATTACTAATATTTTAGCTCAAAGTGAGATGTTTTCAATATCTACATTTTTATATTCAAATGGTGTCGTTGCCTATTCGACGGTACTCCAGAGGAGGGATCCTCATGGAGGGGAGAAGAAGTAGGGGCCATAGGGCGGAGAGTCCTCGGGACGGTGGTACGCGATTTACCCAGCTTCGGAACACCTGCTCGAAGACAGGGCCTACTGCTGCTTGTCTGGAATTATCTGGGTGCTTTGGCGTTGTTACAATGAGTTGTGGTTGTGCCTCTAGGGCTCCCAGGATACAGCTTATAAAGGCGCACGGATCTAGGGTTTACATGGAGAGTCCTAGCTGGATTACAGGTTGCCTAACTACGGTACAATATCTTGCCGTGTACATCAAGGATCCGCCTTCCATCTACGTCGTACTGGATCCAGGTTCCTCATGGGCCTCCACGGATCCGGCCTCCTCCGAAGGTCGGTTAGGATCCGGCTCCCCGATCCTGGGCTGGACTTCATCCTTCATGATCAACAGCAACTGGGCCGCCCGATGGGCCACATGCCACATCACCGTCTGTGGGCCACCCGGGCTTGCCGGATCTAGGCACTATCGATGGTATACCCATGAAGTATACCCACAACAGTAGCCCCCAGAGTTCTCCGAGATTCACCTCTTGTTTGCGCCTTGCTAAAGCTTCGTGGCTTCCGAAAATCTCGGCAACATGGGGAAACTTGAAGAACTCCAACTTCATCTTATCTCCTTTTCCATCTTTTAGTCGAAAATACCTTTATCCCGCGGGACTTCATCCATCGACAACACTGTTTATAACGTGTCTCCGGGTTACTCCCCTGCTTGGATAAGGGATGATAGCCTTTAAATTTTTACCCGGAACCTCAAAAAGTTCAAACAGTTCCGCCAATCCTGGCGCCATTTTCGGGCAATTTGAGCGGTAACTTATCCTTAGCCATTTTCACCGCTTAGGGTTTTGGACACGTGTCAGTCATCCAACGGTGCGACGCTTGCATTCCGACCACAGGATGCGGAGCACGAATCTCCTCCCGCGGTCTATACATATCCCACCGTTCACCCTAACCCCCTCATTCGCACCCTTTTCACCTCTCTCACCAGCGCCGCCTCCGAGCTCCTCCTCCACCGCGTCGAACCCGCCAGAAGATCGCTGGAGCTCGAACGCCACCGCAAGCTGTTCTTCGTGTTCTTAAGTTCGGCGAGCCACCGCAGCAAATACCTCAGCGCTGGCGACTCCGACCACCGCAAACTCCATTCCGGTAAGTCCTCCGAGCTCGAACTTCTGGCCGTACTTGGTAGGGACGAATAGGGTGTTTGACGTTGGTATCCGGCTAAGTTAGTCATCTCGCATTTTCCTTTGTATATGTCTTCTTCGACTCCGCCTCCCTCCACCGAGCCGATCATGGCGACACCAATCTCTTCCGCCTCTCCTCCCTTCGTCCCAGTTCAGCTGGAGCCCTCAAAGGATTCCGGCAAAAACATCGAAGGGACGTCTGCCAACCCGGAAGAAACCGCGGGGGCAGAACAGATGGAAAAGAAGGTGGAGGAAGCAGCCGCCAAAAAAATCTAAGGCTCGCGCGCGAGACAGTGAAGCCAAGGGAAAGTGGTGGCCCTGCACCACCACGGAAACCGAGCTCCGCAACCTCGAGGCGGAAGGATTCTTGAAGCCCGGGTCCTAGCGGACGATTCCGGGTTCGTTGACTCCAGCTCCCGAAGCCAGAGAAATGGTGGTGACCAAGGGGCTCGTCGAGCGGGGCTTCTCCTTTCCGCCTAGCGATTTCTTCTCAGAAATTCTAAAGGCGTACGGGCTGCAGCCGCACAACATCTCGCCGAACAGGATACTGGCCATCAGCAACCACGTGACTTTGTGCGAAGGCCACCTCCGGGTAACCCCAGAGCTCTTCCTCTTCCAGTACTTCTTCTCCATCAAGAAGGAGAAGATTCCTCAAACTTCGGAGCTCGCCACCTGCGGAACAATTACATTCAAGCTCCGCCCTGGCCGCGTCTATCCTCCCACCGACCGCCACGAATCCGCACGATACTGGTTAGGAGGCTTCTTCTATCTGAAGGACGTTTCTGACCCGGCAAGCGCGAGGGTGTTGCCAGCCTTCAAAAATGGCCCCGCCAGCGAGACTCCAGCCTGGACTCAGTGCCCACATCTTTCCGAGTCTCCGCAATTGACTCGCGCAGTAAGGCGGATCTGCAAGCTGGCGGAGGACGGCCTGTCAGGGAAGGACCTTACCATGTCCTGGTTTACAAAGCGGATCCAACCTCTTCAGCATCGGGACCGCCTGATGTTCTAGTACACGGGGCGTGACGATCTTATGCGCGCCTCCAACGACAACCTTTATGCTGACGCCGTGGATAAACGGATCTGGCTTCTGATCAAGATTCCGCGTGATCTTCGGATTCACGTGTGCAATATGGATATCCACACCAACGGCTCCGGAGTCGCGGTATGTATCTTGACCTAGCACCAGTTCCCTTGTGGTTCTTGCAAAATTTGTCTAAGTGTTTGTGTGCTCAGCTGGAGGAACTAGAGGAGAAGGATCTCGGAACCTTAGTCCAAGTCCCTCACTCCGGAACCAACGACCCCGAGGCTGCTTCCGACGTGGAGGTTCCTGAAACCTCAGGTCCCGCCAAGCGGAAAAGAGCTGCTCCTTCCGGCCCTGCCCCAAAACGCGCCCGCGAGACACCAAGTGCCGCGGCTACCCGGAGGGCAGAAAAAGAAAAGCAGCGCCTCAAGCAGATCGACACCAGCAAGCAGCTGCAGCCAAACATTGACCAGTTTTTCATGACGTCTTCATGAGTACTTGATCTCCGTCTTAAATTCCTTTGCTAGCATTTAATCAGGCGTTTGCTAAGTGTTACACCCTTACTTGTATGCAGCAAAACTTCCGGAAGCAAGCTCCCCAAGAACCCCAAGAAAAAAGCTAAGCCATCTCCGGCTTCTGTGCATGTTACCCCGGAAGTAGAGGTTCCGCCCAAGGCCTCTTCCTTCGCGCCGGATCCCAAGGATGTCATCAACCTTGATGATCTCCCGGAGGAACCAACTGCCGAATCCTGCAAAGGCGATTCCGGCAAGGGTGCGTCCTCGCCTCCACCTCCGCCTGAAAAACCCGATGTTACTTCGGCTGAAGCTCCGGCTGATGATGTCGAAAAGAAGTTACTCCTAAGTCGTGCCACTGGCACGCCCCAGATACATCCTCATCTTTTTCCGATCCTGCAGAAAGTCCCCCTCTCACAGCGCCACGCGGAAATCTCCAGCATGATGGAAAAGGTGTGGGGACCCGCGGAAACGGAACAACAAGAGCTGAATGACCTTGAGAGCGATCTCAAAATATTTTTTGCCAAACACAAGAATGTGCGCCAGGTAACACCAGCCCCCAAGCGTTGGTTTACACATTTTCCGGATAATATGTGCGAGCCAATGTCTTTAACTGTGTACCTTAGCAGAAACTCGAAATTTTCCCACACTAAGGATTTTTAGCTTCGCGTCCAGCCCCCAGGATTTTGAATTTCCGACTAACTCTTACCTGCTTCTCAGAACACGCGGAAGCTGCATGAAGATGTGCGCATCCATGTGCTGGAGCAGAAGACGGAGATCGAAATGCTGCAAAAGAGGGACGCGGAAAATCAGAAGTCCATCGCGACCTTGGAGACCTGCCTCAAGAACTATGAAGGTAATGATTCCGGCTTAGCCCCCAGGTTCAATGCAACTATTTTTTTGAACTAACTATGTCTTTTTATTTCCGCCTTTCAGAACAACTTGCCAAACGACCTTCCGTCGATGAGCTTTCTGCTCAACTTGAAGTATTGAAAGCCGAGCATAACTCTCTCCAAGAATTCCTCATAGAATCCACGGAATCGGAAACTAAGAAGAAGAAGGAGCTAGAGGAGAAACATGCTCAGGCCATCGTGGAGCTGAACGACAAGCTGAAGAAGAGCAATGCGCGGATAAAGATGCTGGTCTCCAAAGCAAAAACTTCCGAGACGGAGGCGGAGGATATTGACAAGCTGATCTTCCGTAAGGACTTATTGCTGTTTTCCGGCTTCTTCACATTGATTCTGCCTTTATCGCGGAGGGAAGTAACCATTTAGTTTTACAGCGACTCTCGGATTTGAATGGAACCAGGAGACTGCTAGCAGGACAGAAGCTTATGAAGATGTGCGTAACTCCATCAACGATCTCTTCGAAGCCTGCAGCAGAATCGCAAAGTCCCTGAGCTTGAAGAGAGCCGGAACCACCGTGATCGATCGCATGACCAAGCTTATGCGGATGGTGCCGGATCTTATCAAAGACTGGCAAGCGTCTTACGCCCGCGGGGTCGCCTCTCTCACCCTGGCAACGTGTAAAGGTCATTGCCCTGAAATGGTCTTGGCGGAGGTCGCGCGCG
Source organism: Lolium perenne (assembly GCF_019359855.2). NCBI lineage: Eukaryota > Viridiplantae > Streptophyta > Magnoliopsida > Poales > Poaceae > Lolium > Lolium perenne. Next base: position 335,847,429 of record NC_067246.2, read on the forward strand.
GAGTTCCCAAAGGCACCAAAGTCAAGCTCGCCCTCGCGGAGACCCAAGGGTATGCTCGGTTGTTAGCCGAGCGAGTGAATCACTCGTTCTGGTACAACAAGTATGATCTTCCCGAAGGTTTCTCCGAAGAGGAAAATGAAGAAGAAGAAGATGTCGAGGAAGGCTCAGGCTCCAGCGCGGATCAATCCGACGAAGATTCCGGTGAAGATTCTGGCAACGCTTCCGCGTACGTAAGATCATGTCTCCGAGTAAAACCCGAAAAACAATGAAAAGCATCATTTTGGCCCCGGAGTGGGTTTGTAATAAGACTTAAATATTTTTAAGTAGCTAGGGACGAAACAATTGCATGTGGGCGGAAACTTATCCTGCGATCCTTTAAACTTATGAATGCATGTTTCGTTTGTTAAAAAAGCAAGTGCTAGTGTCCAAATTTTCCAGCTTGCTCACTTGACCTTCCACGAGCCAGAAGATCTTTAGCCGGAAACACTCGCCTGCGGCGACGAAGCCCAATGGCAATCCGTCAATAACCGCGGAAACAAGCGCCCAACCAAGGTGCCGGAAGTCGCTACCAGGAATTCATGAGTTCGCAACAGAAATTTTTTCCACCAGAAAACTTAAGCTCACGTCCTAAAGGACGATTTTGAAAATCACAACTTTCATACACGCCTAGGCGGAAATATCCAGCTCTGCGGTTTTAGTCGGAAAACATACACGATCTAAAAATGAATATGTATATGAGGTAAAAGACTCAAAGAGTGAACCAGATGCTTTATTTCATTGATCATGTATAATTATTATAGAGTATGTAACTCGAAAAAATTGCTAAGTGTGGAAAGGACGTAGCTGTGCAATATTCCAAGGATGATCTGTCTCATCATAGATGTCATCCGGATCCTCTCGTTTTCGTTTCCGGTACCAATTTGCAGGTCTATCTTTTTTCTCGCGGAAATCGACGAGGTAGTATGATCCATTGTGTAGCACTTTGCTGATGACAAAGGGTCCTTCCCATGGAGATTGCAACTTATGCTCTTTCACGTGTCGAAGGTGGAGGACCAGGTCTCCTACCCTAAACAAGCGGTTCTGAACTCGACGGCTGTGGTAGCGTCTGAGTTTCTGCTGGTAAATGGTGGAACGCTGGTCAGCTAAGTTCCGGGCTTCTTCGATCAAGTCTACAGATAGCTGTCTGGCCTCGTCAGCTGTATCTTCGCTGTAGGCGGAAACTCGCGGTGAATCGTGGATGATGTCGGAGGGTAGCACTGCTTCAGATCCGTATACTAGGAAGAAAGGGGTGAACCCTGTGGATCTGTTAGGGGTAGTTTGTAAACTCCACAAAACATCATCTAGCTCTTCTGCCCAAGCTCCGGCTGCGCGACACACCGATTCTTCAAGGCGAGGCTTGACTCCGGCTAGTATAAGACCATTGGCTCGCTCCACCTGTCCATTGGACTGTGGATGCGCCACAGATGCTAGGTCAAGTCGGATCCCTACATCGTGACAGTAATCTTTCAATTCTCCTTGAGAAAAGTTTGTGCCATTGTCTGTGATTATGCTGTGTGGGATGCCGTATCTCACTACGAGGCTGCAGACAAATTTTAGTGCTGCAGCACCATCAGCTTTTCTCACTGGCTTTGCCTCGATCCATTTACTAAACTTGTCAATAGCGACCTAGAGGTATTCAAAACCGCCAAGAGATGATTTTTTCAGCTTTCCCACCATATCAAGCCCCCAGACCGCGAACGGCCATGTGATAGGGATGGTCTTGAGCTCCTGAGCTGGAGTAGTTGGTTGAGTAGCGTAGTATTGACAGCCTCGGCAGGTTTTCACTAGTTTCTCAGCATCTTCTTTAGCTGTGAGCCAGTAAAATCCTTGTCGAAAGGGTTTAGCAACAAGGGACCTGGGAGCGGCGTGATGCCCGCAATCGCCAACATGAATCTCTCGGAGGATTTCTATGCCATCCTGATTTGAGACGCATTTCAAAAACACCCCGTTTGCGCTTCGTTTGTAGATCTGTCCATCAATTATTGTGTAGGATCTTTCTTGTCTGATGATCGGTCGTGCGAGGACCTCATCCTCCGGCAACTTTCAATCAATGAGGTAATCCAGGAACGGCTGTGTCCAGGCCGGAATGATAGCCATCACCTCCCTAGCCGGAGATACTTCCATGTCCGGGTTTTTCCGGGTTAGCGCCCTTTACCGAGGGTATCCATAAGTGCTCAAGGAAAATGCCAGGCGGAATTCGTTTCCTGCCGGATCCGAGCTTGGATAGCATATCTGCCGCTGTGTTATCGTCTCTCTTGACGTACTTGACTTTGTATCCGAGGAAGCATTTGGCGATCTCGTCAACTTCGTCTCTGTAAGCCGCCATGACGGAGTTTCTGGCGTTCCAGGTTCCGGCTACTTGTTGTGTCACCAGGTCGGAATCTCCGCAGCATATGATGTGCTTGATCCTGATTTCCTTAGCGATGCGCAGACCGTGTAGTAGAGCCTCGTATTCTGCCATGTTATTTGTAGCTTCAAAGTGAATCTGCAGAATGTACTGCAGTTCTTCTCCGGTGGGGGACTTCAGGGTGACTCCGGCTCCTGAGCCTTGATGCTGTTTGGATCCATCAAAGTGCATGACCCATGTTTCAGGTTCCGGATCCAGATCTGCATCCGGAGCTTCTGTCCAATCTGCGACAAAATCTGCCAAGATCTGGGACTTAATCGCAGTCCTGGCTTTGTAATTGATGTCGAAGGCAGATAAATCGATGCCCCATTTTGCTGTGCGTCCTGTTGCGTCAGCGTTGTTAAGGATCGTTGACAGTGGAGCCTTGCTCAGGACTGTTATTGGATGCTCTTGGAAGTAGTGTCTCAGCTTCCTGCTACCTAGGAACACGCCGTAGGCTAGCTTCTTAAAGTGAGGGTATCTTTGTTTGGATTCCGTTAGAACCTCGCTAATGTATTAGACTGGCCATTGGACTCCATATTCATGACCTTCTTCCTTTCACTCCACCACGATGACGAGGCTGATGACTTTGTTGGAAGCTGCCAGGTAAATGAGCATAGGCTCTAACTCTTCTGGAGCCGCTAGGATAGGTGGGGAGGTTAGTATTTCCTTCAACCCTTGTAGTGCTACATCTGCTGCGTCGTCCCAGACAAATTTGTCTGTTTTCTTCAGCAGCTTCTATAAAGGTAGTGCCTTCTCGCCAAGATGGCTAACAAACCTACTGATTGCTGCAACACAACCAGTTAGCCGCTACACATCTTTGAGAGAAGTTGGCCTTTTGATACACGGGATTGCCTTGATTTTTTCCGGGTTAACTTCAATGCCCCTGTGAGAGACAATGAAGCCAAGGAGTTTTCAAGCTGGAACGCCAAAGACGCACTTCAGCGGATTCAACATCATCTTGTACCGTCGGAGATTCTCAAAGGTTTCTGTGAGGTCCTTAATCAAGTCGGATCCTTTCCGGGTCATGACCGCGATGTCGTCGACATAAGCGTGTACGTTCCGGCCAATTTGGTCCTTCAGGCACCGCTGCATCATATGTTGGTAGGTGGCACCTGCATTTTCCAAACCAAAAGGCATGGTGACATAGCAGTAAGTGCCGAACGGAGTGATGAATGAGGTCGCCTGTTGGTCGGACTTCTTCATCTGGATCTGGTGATACCCGGAATATGCGTCAAGAAAACACAGAAGTTTCGCCCCTGCCATCGAATCAATGAGTTGGTCAATGCGCGGCAAGGGGAACGGATCCTTTGGACAATGCTTATTAAAGCCGAAGTAATCGATGCACATTCTTAGTATTTCAGAATTCTTTTTGGGTATAAGGACGGGGTTTGCGACCCAATAAGTATGGATAACTTCTACTACAAAACATGCGTCTAGTAACTTTGCTAATTCCATTCCTATGGTGCGGCGCTTCTTATCTCCAAAGCATCGCGTAGCTTGTTTCACCGGTTTAGCCCCCGGATTTATATTGAGGTAGTGCTCGGCTAGTTCCCTGGGTACTCCAGACATGTCAGAAGGTTGCCATGCGAAGATGTCCATGTTAGCGCGGAGGAACTTGACGAGCGCATCTTCCTATTTGGGGTCCATGCTGGCTCCGACCGAGACCTGTTTAGAGCTATCTCCTTCCTTGAAGTCGATTTTCTTGGTCTCTATCGCGGCCTTGAACGAAGTTTTCTATTCGGAGATCTGCTTCTTGGTGGTGTGCATCTCTTTTGGATCCACCGCGGCTCTGTAGCCTTGCAGCTCCTCTCCAGATATCACAGACTCTGCGAAGGCGGCTTCGCCTAACTCGCACTTGTGAGCCTTCTTGTAGTCTCCGGATACGGTAATCATACCATTGGGACCCGAAATCTTGAGGTTGTTGTAGATGTAGAACGCTCTCACATGAAACTTGTGGTAGGTGGGCCTGCCGAAGATGACGTGGTAGGAGCTCTTGAAGGGCACGACTTCAAACGTGATCATCTCTTCGCGAAAACTGTTGATATCGCCGAAGGCCACGGGAAGTCTGATGCTACCAAGGGAGTTTGCCTTTTACCCGGAACCACACCTTGAAATTCAGTGGTGCTGTGTTTAAGCTGTTCCTTGGTAAGGTGCATCCTCTCCAGAGTCTCCAGGTACATGATGTTCAAGCTGGCTCCGCCATCCATAAGGCACTTGGAGAAGTCATAGCCATCGATGCGGGGACTGACAACCAAGGCATAGCACTCTTTCGGAATGACGGTAGGATGATCCTGCCTATCAAACGTACACGGAGTTTCCGACCACGTGACGTACTGCGACACAGCAGGAACTGTGGCGTTCAGGATCCGAAGAGCTGACTTGCTGGCACGGACTGTTAGGTTTCCCAAGAAGGTGTGGTACGCGCCCACGCTCTTTTTGATGAAGGGGTTGGGTTTGTTAGCTGCGGATCCTTCCTTGGGATCCGGCGAAGCATCATCCTCATCCATTGCCTCGGAACTGTCTTCCTCCTTGTCCTTGTTTTTTCCCTTGCCTCCTTTGCCGCGTGGGCGGTGCTGCGGGCTCGTTTGTATCCTGCTTCTGGGTCAGTTTTGAGATCATTGACCCACTTGCACTTGCGATTGGTGTGAGAGGATTTTCCGGTAGCCGGATCAATGTGGGCTAAGCAAGGCATGTCTCTGTATTCCTCATAAGTTTGGGGGCGCGGGTTCCGGCAGCGGTGACCTCATCACCACGCTGCTGGCCCCTGCTGGCTCCGCCTCCGCGGCCTCTTCCACCTCCTTGACCTCCGCGCTGGAAAGGCATGGCGATCAAGTCGGATCCGCCACTTCTTTGGTCATCGGGGGGATTTTTCCGCTTGCTGCCGCTGCTGTTACCGTTATCACGGTTTTTCTTTTGCTAATGCAGGGGTATTGCTGTAGCTGCGAGATCTCCGCCTGCATCGTCGGCGGCGGCAGTGTGATCGCTGGCGATGGTGATCATGTCATCCAACGTCAGTTTGTTTGCATTGACCAAGCAAGTGAGCTTGTGCCGCAGCAGTCCTCCTCTCTGCAATCCACCTATAAAGGCGTGCATAGCTGTGCGATTGTCAACGTTCTCGCACTCGTTCCTGGTTTGCAACCATCGGGTGAGGAAGCTCCTTGATGTTTCACCCTTCTTCTGGATACATGCATGTAGGTCGCTTGTCGTGGTAGGTCTCTTCTAGGTGCCCCCAAAGTGCTTCTCGAAGGCGTTCTTCAGGTCGAACTAGCAAAAGATGGAGTTCTTCTCGAGGTTGCTGAGCCAGATCTGGGCTGGACCGACAAGGTACAACTGGAGCATGCGGCAAGCGATGTTAGGGGTTCCTCCGGTTAAGGTTACTGCATTGTAGTAATCCTCGATCCAGGTATCCGGCCTTTCGGTGCCATCATAATGCTTCAGGTTTCCGTGTAGCTTGAGGTTCATCCTTGGCTTTGGTTCCTCTCGAATCATCCTGCCAAAGCACTTTGGGCCGATGTAGTCAGATCTGTATTCATTGAGACATTCCCGCGCGTCACGCAAGCCATTGCGGGGGGATTTTGAGCGTGAGCGAGAGCTCCGGCCCCGGCCTCCGCCTCCACCTCCGCCTCCGCCGCTTGGTGGTGGGGAGGGAGATCTGCGAGGGGGCTGATGTCTACTCACGCTTCTATTCCTATAGACAGTGTTGGGCCTCCAAGAGCAGAGGTTTGTAGAACAGCAGCAAGTTTCCCTTAAGTGGATCACCCAAGGTTTATCGAACTCAGGGAGGAAGAGGTCAAAGATATCCCTCTCAAGCAACCCTGCAATCACAATACAAGAAGTCTCTTGTGTCCCCAACACACCTAATACACTTGTCAGATGTACAGGTGCACTAGTTCGGCGAAGAGATAGTGAAATACAAGTGGTATGAATGAATATGAGTAGTAGCAACGGCGCCAGAAAAGTGCTTGTTGGCGTGTAGTAAGTAAACATGCATAACAGTAAATAAACGGAGATTGCAGTATTTGGAAACAAGGCCTAGGGATCGTACTTTCACTAGTGGACACTCTCAACATTGATCACATAATAAAACCACTCTACACTCTCTTGTTGGATGATGAACACCACTAATTGTGTAGGGCTACAAGAGCGCCTCAATGCCAGAGTTAACAAGCTCCACAATATTCGATGTTCATATTTAAATAACCTTAGAGTGCATGATAGATCATTGTAATTATACCAAGTACTAACATAGCATGCACACTGTCACCATCATACTATGAAAGGAGGAATAGATCACATCAATACCATCATAGTAATAGTTAACTTCATAATCTACAAGAGATCATAATCATAAACTACGCCAAGTACTACATGATGCACACACTGTCACCATTACATCATGGAGGAGGAATAGAGTACTTTAATAACATCACTAGAGTAGCACATAGATTAATAGTGATACAAAGCTCATATGAATCTCAATCATGTAAGGCAGCTCATGAGATCATTGTATTGAAGTACATAGGAGAGAGATTAACTACATAGCTACCGGTACAGCCCTTAGCCTCGAGGAAGAACTACTCCCTCCTCATGGGAGACAGCAGCGGTGATGAAGATGGCGGTGATGTCGATGGAGATGCCTTCCGGGGGCACTTCCCCGTCCCGGCAGCGTGCCGGAACAGAGACTTCTGTCCCCCAGATCTTGGCTTCGCGATGGCGGCGGCTCTGGAAGGTTTCTCGTACCGTGGCTTATTCGTATCGAAGATTTAGGTCAGGGACCTTTAAATAGGCGAAGAGGCGGAGTCAGAGGGGTTACGGAGCCGCCACACAACAGGGCGGCGTGGCCAGGGCCTGGGCCGCGCCAGCCTATCATCTGGTGGCCCTGTGGCCCACCTCTGGTCCTTCCCGGGTGTTCTGGAAGCTTCATGGAATTCTAAGATGCTGGGCGTTGATTTCGCCCAATTCCGAGAATATTTCCTTACTAGGATTTCTGAAACCAAAAACAGCAGAAAACAGGAACTGGCACTGCGGCATCTTGTCAATAGGTTAGTTCCGGAAAACGCATAAAATCATCATAAAGTGTGAACAAAACATGTAGGTATTGTCATAAAACAAGCATGGAACATAAGAAATTATCGATACGTCGGAGACGTATCAGCATCCCCAAGCTTAGTTCCTACTCGTCCCGAGTAGGTAAACGATAACAAAGATAATTTCTTAAGTGACATTCTATCATAATCTCGATCATACTATTGTAAGCATATGAGATGAATGCAGCGATTTGAAGCAATGGTAAAGACAATGAGTAAACAACTGAATCATATAGCAAAGACTTTTCATGAATAGTACTTTCAAGACAAGCATCAATAAGTCTTGCATAAGAGTTAACTCATAAAGCAATATTTTCAAAGTAGAGCATTGGAGCAACACAAAGGAAGATTAAGTTTCGGCGGTTGCTTCCAACTTGTAACATGTATATCTCATGGATAGTTGTCAACATAAAGTAATATGATGAATGCAATAGGTAAACATGTAAGAATCAATGCACACAGTTGACACAAGTGTTTGCTTCTAAGATAGAAAGAAGTAGGTAAACTGACTCAACATAAAAGTAAAAGAACATCCCTTCGCAGAGGGAAGCATGGATTGCTATATTTGTGCTAGAGCTTTTATTTTGAAAACAAGAAACAATTTTGTCAACGGTAGTAATAAAGCATATGTATTATGTAAATTATATCCTACAAGTTGCAAGCCTCATGCATATATTACCAATAGTGCCCGTACCTTGTCCTAATTAGCTTGGATTTACATGGATTATCATTGCATAACATATGTTTTAACCAAGTGTCACAAAGGGGTACCTCTATGCTGCCTGTACAAAGGTCTAAGGAGAATGTTCGCATTGGATTTCTCGCTTTTGATTATTCTCAACTTAGACATCCATACCGGGACAACATAGACAACAGATAATGGACTCCTCTTTAATGCATAAGCATTCAACAACAGGTAATATTCTCATAAGAGATTGAGGTTTGTTGTCCAAACTGAAACTTCCACCATGGATCATGGCTTTAGTTAGCGGCCCAATGTTCTTCTCTAACAATATGCATACTCAAACCATTTGATCATGATAAACCACCCTTACTTCAGACAAGACGAACATGCATAGCAACTCACATGATATTCAACAAAGAAATAGTTGATGGCGTCCCCAGGAACATGGTTATCGCTCAACAAGCAACTTATTAAGAAATAAGATTCATAAGTACATATTCAATACCACAATAGTTTTTTAAGCTATTTGTCCCATGAGCTATATATTGTAAAGACAAAGAATGGAATTTTAAAGGTAGCACTCAAGCAATTTACTTTGGAATGGCAGAGAAATACCATGTAGTAGGTAGGTATGGTGGACACAAATGGCATAGTTTTTGGCTCAAGGTTTTGGATGCACGAGAAGTAATCCCTCTCAATACAAGGCTTAGGCTAGCAAGGTTGTTTGAAGCAAACATAAGTATGAACCGGTACAGCAAAACTTACATAAGAACATATTGCAAGCATTATAAGACTCCACACTGTCTTCCTTGTTGTTCAAACCCTCACCAGAAAATATCTAGACTTAGAGAGACCAATCATGCAAACCAAATTTTAACAAGCTCTACAGTATTTCTTCACTAATAGGTGCAAAGTACATGATGCAAGAGCTTAAACATGAGCACCACAATTGCCAAGTATCAAATTATTCAAGACATTATACCAATTACCACATGTAGGATTTTCTGTTTCCAACCATATAACAATTAACGAAGCAGTTTCAACCTTCGCCATGAACACTAAAAGCTAAGAACACATGTGTTCCTACGAACCAGCGGAGCGTGTCTCTCTCCCGCACAAGCATTTATTCAGAGAATGAAAATAACAAAACGAAAATAAAACACACAGACGCTCCAAGTAAAGTACATAAGATGTGATGGAATAAAAATATAGTTTCAATAGAAGAAACCTGATAAGTTGATGAAGAAGGGGATGCCTTGGGCATCCCCAAGCTTAGACGCTTGAGTCTTCTTGAAATATGCAGGGATGAACCACGGGGGCATCCCCAAGCTTAGACTTTTCACTCTTATTAATGATATATCATCTTCCTCTCTTGACCCTTGAAAACTTCCTCCACACCAAACTCAAGACAAACTCATTAGAGGGTTAGTTCATAATCAAAAACTCACATGTTCAGAGGTGACACAATCATTCCTAACACTTCTGGACATTGCACAAAGCTACTGGAAGTTAATGGAACAAAGAAATCCATCCAACACAGCAAAAGAGGCAATGTGAAATAAAAGGCAGAATCTGTCAAAACAGAATAGTCCGTAAAGACGAATTTTTTAGAGGCACCAGACTTGCTTAGATGAAAATGCTCAAATTGAATGAAAGTTGCGTACATATCTGAGGATCACGCACGTAAATTAGATTAATTTTCTGAGTTACTTACAGACGTAGAGACTCAATTTCGTGACAGCAAGAAAACTGTTTCTGCGCAGTAATCCAAATCTAGTATCAACTCTACTATCAAAGACTTTACTTGGCACAACAATGCAATAAAATAAAGATAAGGAGAGGTTGCTACAGTAGTAACAACTTCCAAGACACAAATATAAAACAAAAGTACTGTAGCAAAATAAAAACATGGGTTATCTCCCAAGAAGTGCTTTCTTTATAGCCATTAAGATGGGCTCAGCAGTTTTAATGATGCACTCGCAAGAAATAGTATTTGAAGCAAAAGAGAGCATCAAGAGGCAAATTCAAAACAAATTTAAGCCTAACATGCTTCCTATGAAAGGGAATCTTGTAAATAAACAAGTTCATGAAGCATAATGCAACAAGCATAGAAAGGTAAAACAAGTGCAGCTTCAAGATTTTCAGCATATAGAGAGGTGTTTTAGTAATATCTACAACCATATTTTCCTCTCTCATAATAACTTTCAGTAACATCATGAACAAACTCAAAAATATAACTATCACTTAAAGCATTCTTATCATGACTCTCATGCATAAAATTATTACTACTCCCAACATAAGCATAGTTATTCTTATTAATTGTAGTTTGAGCAAATTCAACATAGTAGCTATCATCAAATATAGGAGGCATATTGTAATCATAATCAAATTTATCCTCCATAGTATGCGGCACCAAAAGGCTACTACCATTATAATCATCATAAATTGGAGGCAAAGTATCGTCAAAGTAAATTTCCTCCTCAATGCTTGGGGGAATAAAAATATCATGCTCATCAAAACCAGCTTCCCCAAGCTTAGAATTTTCCATAGCATTATCAATAATAGTGTTCAAAGAGTTCATGCTAATAACATTGTTACAACTATTTTGCAAACAAAGTTCCATGGGTTTTTTAATTTTCTCTTCAAACACATCATGTCCCAATTCAAGATAAATTTCATAAAGATCTCTAATTTTTTTGTTGTTTTCCATTACGCCTAACTAGTGTAAACAAGAAACAAAAAGATGCAATTGCGGGATCTAAAGGAAATAGCTTCGAGCAATCACAACGGTACAAGAAAAGTGTTTGGTTAACTGGGACCGGAGTGTGAATGCCTTTTACCTTTCCTCCCCGGCAACGGCGCCAGAAAAGTGCTTGATGTCTACTCACGCTTCTATTCCTGTAGACAGTGTTGGGCCTCCAAGAGCAGAGGTTTGTAGAACAGCAGCAAGTTTCCCTTAAGTGGATCACCCAAGGTTTATCGAACTCAGGGAGGAAGAGGTCAAAGATATCCCTCTCAAGCAACCCTGCAATCACGATACAAGAAGTCTCTTGTGTCCCCAACACACCTAATACACTTGTCAGATGTATAGGTGCACTAGTTCGGCGAAGAGATAGTGAAATACATGTGGTATGAATGAATATGAGTAGTAGCAACGGCGCCAGAAAAGTGCTTGTTGGCGTGTAGTAAGTAAACATGCAGCAGAACAGTAAATAAACGGAGATTGCAGTATTTGGAAACAAGGCCTAGGGATCGTACTTTCACTAGTGGACACTCTCAACATTGATCACATAATAAAACCACTCTACACTCTCTTGTTGGATGATGAACACCACTAATTGTGTAGGGCTACAAGAGCGCCTCAATGCCGGAGTTAACAAGCTCCACAATATTCGATGTTCATATTTAAATAACCTTAGAGTGCATGATAGATCATTGTAATTATACCAAGTACTAACATAGCATGCACACTGTCACCATCATACTATGAAAGGAGGAATAGATCACATCAATACCATCATAGTAATAGTTAACTTCATAATCTACAAGAGATCATAATCATAAACTACGCCAAGTACTACATGATGCACACACTGTCACCATTACATCATGGAGGAGGAATAGAGTACTTTAATAACATCACTAGAGTAGCACATAGATTAATAGTGATACAAAGCTCATATGAATCTCAATCATGTAAGGCAGCTCATGAGATCATTGTATTGAAGTACATAGGAGAGAGATTAACCACTGTTGCGGTCAAAACCCACCGGCGGGCAGCGACGGGCAACACAGTAGAGCCGGGAACAACTTAGGGCTGCGGCTGGCCCTGGTCCCTCCGAGCGACGGCCCGCAAAGCCTCTGGTACACACGTCCGATGCTGATGCAAGGGCGTGCCACCTGACCTATACCTTGTCAGGAAGGTGATGGAGATGCCTCGCTTAGTTTCCTGCATGGCATACTCGTAAACATTAAATACGAGCCTCGATCGGCTCTCAGGTTATCCTGTGAATCGGCTCAGGGAGCCGATCCACCCATGATTCGTGCGAGGTGCCCGAATATATGGTGGTCCTGCTTGATCAAGATAAAGCTAATGCGATCTACGACGATTTAGGGCTTTCACCGCATAATCGGATCATCCTACTCACGATTGAGCCTCGCGGCCACGCACGGTGATCGTAAGCCGATCCTAGACAAGGCCTAAAAACCAACACGAGGTTGATCCCCGGAACATCCTGTCTAGGACTAGCAAACGACACCCTACGCGCCGCTGGATCCTCCAACCCTTTGTAAGGCCTAACTATTGCAGATATTAAACTAATCCTTGAAGAATCAAGGAGCAACCGTAACGGATTGGATCTACTAAATAATGATCAAGCGGGGTGCCGCCCCTACACCTAGGATAGGTATAAGGGCGGCTAGACATGCAAGGGTTGCACTACGATAGCATGCGATACGACAAACAATGCTAACCCTAACATATCTAAGATAACTACGTTGCTCGCCATCAAAAAGGCTTCAGTACGAGCAACGCATGAACAACGAGCATAAGCTTGTGCTGCCTAGATCGCAAGATGCGATCTAGGCAGCATGATGCTTACCGGTAGAAACCCTCGAGACGGAGGAGTTGGCGATGCGCCGAGATTGATTTGTTGGTTGAACGTTGGTTGTTGTTTATTCCATAAACCCTAGATACATATTTATAGTCCAGGGGACTTTCTAATTTAGGCGTGCACCTAACCGTGCACGGGTAAAACTCTATCTACGATGCGATCTACTAAATTACAGATACGCGGGCACGTTAGCCCAAACATTGTGCATAACAGGCCGATTCACGTATTCCTTCCGCATATATTCTTCAAATCCATCTTGATCGCGGCCCACCTCTGACTCGGTCAAATTCCGGTGATAACACATGCCCCCCTGGTTTTGGAATTGATAATTCCAAAATCACTCCGCTTTTCCTCGTCGGGTCATGTCGTGGTAAAACCGCTGCAGTTTCCTTCATCATGATGCCTTGCCCTCTCAACTTCTCCGCGTGACTTGGCAATTTTTTTTTCTTGGGCACCACCTCATTGGAAACTGCTGTAGCATTGAATCTCCACTATATCGCCCATATTTTAACTGCATCCTGCAGTTCACCTTTTCATCCTCCTCGCATTAGCTTTTCAAAAGCCCTCCTGCGCCACCATGTCTTCTTCTTCCTCTGCTTCATCAGGCCTCTCCATGCAGTCTTCTTCCTCCCGCGAGCCGACGCCGGAGCCGAACCAGGAGGAGGTCCACGCGGCGAACATCCGCCGCGCCATCGAAGCCGGGGAGGAGTCTAGCCATGATTTCTCCGTCTGGTCTGAGGACGACAAGTCCTCGACCGACGGGGAAAGTGACCTCCGCTTCCTCGCCGACGGGGAAACGGAGGAGGAGAGCGATGACGATCGCTTCTCCTGCGATGACTTCACCTCCCCCGAGGAGGAGGAGGAGGAGGAAGAGGACGAGGACGACACCTCCTCCGACGAGCCGCCGGCCAAACGGTTCTGCCCCTGGCCGGGGAACCTCAGCGACTTCGATAGCGACGACGACGACGCTGATGAGAAGGATGAGGACAATGAGGGCCCGGACGGCGGCCGCTGGAGCAGCGACGACGAGCCCGCCGGGAGTAGCGCCGATGGCGGCGACGACGGCGACGACGAGGGCAGCGATGGTTCATAGTTTAGGACCATTAGCATAGGATCAGTAGTAGTAGACGGGGCAACGTATCCCTTAGCACTTCCTTTTGAGAGCAATCAGCTCTTTCTGTAAGAAATCTTGCTTATTAATGAAGAATTTACCCAATTTGATCTTTGCCGATTTCCCTTGAGTCAATTTAGCCGATTTCTCCTCATACTGATTTTGCCGATTCGTCCACTTAGCCAATGCTTAATGAGCCGATAGCAACGCATCGGTCCTTTACGATCCATCCTCCAACTCTTCAACTGATGACCTTGAGATCTGGTGGATAATGTGAAGTCTTCAAGAGAGCCTTTAAATTCTTCCAACCAGGCCCAATGACCTTCTTCTGCAAAAACTCACCATTTTTGAAGGAGGTTGCGACAAAGGATCAGCCGTTGGTACACCAATCGGCTCCTAAACAGAGCATCCACCAGGCCAGCTGCCCCCCGAGCCTTAATCAAGGCGAGAACATCGGGGAGGATGCACAGATCAGACCAAGGGCCTTGAACTCAGGCAATTGAGACAACCGCTATGCAGAAGTCATACAAGCGTAGCTGAGATAGTAACACCAGAGCCGATCACCTTTCTTCCCTTGAAAGCCGATATATTTCTTCTGACAGCACTGCTGCACTGGCACAAAGGGTTGAAAATCCTCGACGAGAAGGTTCAGGCGCCAGGATCGGCTCAAGGCAGCTGAGGAAGCTCTCATGGTTTACTCCCTCGAGGAAGCATAAGGTCCCACGGCAGAACTGGACTTCAGTAGATCCTGCGTAGTCATGCCAGAGTCGATGGCTGTGCATCGGCTGTATATCGTGATGCTGATTTTTTTTTACTGGCCGATTTTTCTAATCGGCCCCCAATGTTTCACTGTACACATGTTTGTCTGCACATGTTCACATGTTCCTCTGGTTTAGGTGCCCCCCCCCCCCCGAGCCGAATCTGCCAGGTTACTGCGGATATCGGCTCTGTAGCTAGCCAAGGCACTGTCGACTCCATTAAGACTAATGTTTACTTTCATCAGCCGACGTAAAACCGCTGCCCATTAGATCATCGTTGAACGCGGGCAGAACGTATGTTGAGGATAATTTTGGCCGATTGCTGGAATCGGCCTCCACGTTGATTGAAACGCTCAATGAAGGCTTGCAATGTTCCTCCATACCTCCTTGGGGCCGATCCCAAGGATCGGCCTCGCCATGTTCATTCACAGGCTTGTTCTCGCTACTTGGTCAGGCCGGTGGATAAGACCAGCCCAACCCCATCCTTTGTCACGTTGATGCGCTCGCCGTCGTCCAACTTGAGTGCGTCGTTTAAACCTGGAGCACTAAACTCCGTTGGACTGATGAGCACCATGTTTGTGCCAGCCGATGTTTCATCATCGGCTCTCCTTTGTTTGGGGCGCCACTCTTTCTTTTGTGGCCGACCTTCTTCATCCAGGTTTCGCTGAACTTTCGCAGCCAGATCAGGTCGCGCCTTCCTTAGCGTATGCAAGTATAACCTTTCGGCTTCCTCCAGGCCGCGCAATCGCTGAACCCTGCGCTTCTGGGAACGGCTGAGTCCATCAGGGCACCACCTTGGACGGTGGTACCTGTCTTCTTCTTCTCCCTCGTCTTCTGAATCCTTGAGATCTTCCAATCGAGGGGACTCAGCGCGTTTGCTTTGAGGCGGGAGAGGCCCTAAGCGCTGGAACACGGACACATTGGCTGCCTCCTTCTTCTTCTGGTTGCATTCTGGGCAATTGCCGATTGTGGGTAATCGGCTCATTCCTGAATCCCAGCAGTGTCTGAAGAAAGGGCAGTCCCAGTGCCTAATGTTGTCGTCTTGCTCCCTTGATTTTCCTTTGGCACGGCGCTCGTACTTCTCCTCATCGCGATCATGCCGACGCTGTCTTCTGGCTTCTCTAGCCAGATGATCTCTTTCATCTTCATCGCTGGATCGTCGGCGTTGGTCATACTGACTCACATACTTGTTGAGGAGGTGATCAGAGAGGGGTCGCTGATATCTTATGTTCTTCACTTCTCCCTCTGTGACGTAGCGCTTGCCATCATGACGGAGCCGATCGCGTGGAGCGGCCTCCTCTGTGTCCTTGCTATGAGAGCAGCTGCCCTCGTCTCCATCCTTGCCAGAGTGGTGCCCAGGTCCTACCATGTTGATGCTGAACGAGGATCCTGGCTGGCAACCTTCAGGGTAAGTGCATCCCACCATGTTAACGGCGGGGAAAGGGTGAGTGTCGACCTTCATGGCGTACTGGTTGAAAATCAGACGTCCTTGTTCTATCGCCATTTGGATCTGCTGACGCCACACCCTACAGTCGTTGGTGGCATGGGAGAGCGAGTTATGCCATTTGCAGTATGGCTTTCCATTCAGCTCCTGTGCCGTGGGGAATTTGAGACCTTCGGGTATCTTCAACTGCTTCTCCTTGAGTAAAAGGTCGAAGATTTGCTCAGTTTTGGTCACGTCAAAATCAAACCCCCTGGGCGGGCCTGGTGGCTTTACCCATTTGCAGGACACGGGGGTTGCCCCCCGAGTCCATTCAGCCACTGCTACCTCTTGATCTCCCGCAGAAACTTCGTCTTCCTCCGCTTCGACCAGGACTACTGCACGCTTGAATTTGTCCTGGTACAAGTCCGGATGGCGCTGTTCATATGCTGACAGTTTCTGAACCATGTGCGCCAGTGAAGGGTAGTCCGCTTGAGAGGCCACGTCCTTGATTTGTGAGGCAAGGCCCACCACTGCCAATTCGACTGCCTCTTTTTCAGTCACACGAACCGAATAACATCGGTTCCTCAGATTTCTGAAGCGCTGGATGTATTCTGCCACGGTTTCTCCACGCTTCTGACGTATTTGTGCTAGATCGGCAAGGCCAGACTCGGAAGCGTCTGAGTGATACTGCATGTGGAACTGTTCTTCCAACTGCTTCCAAGTTCGGATCGAGTCT
Source organism: Lolium perenne (assembly GCF_019359855.2). Lineage (NCBI taxonomy): Eukaryota > Viridiplantae > Streptophyta > Magnoliopsida > Poales > Poaceae > Lolium > Lolium perenne. Next base: position 335,864,270 of record NC_067246.2, read on the forward strand.
GGTGGCAACGAAGTGTACCACCCGAAAGCCGATCCTGTGAGGGACTGTGCGAAGAACCTCACGCGTAGTGGATCCGACGCTGAGGCCGTTCCTAGCTGCGCCAAATATCGGCTCACATGTTCGATGGAGCTGGAGCCATCTGATCCACTGAACTTTGAGAAGTCAGGGAGCCGATACTTGGGTGGTAGCGGGACCAACTCGTATTCGTCAGGGTACGGCCTGGAATAGCCGATTGTCCTCCTTTTCGGCACCATGCCGAACTGGTCCCTCAGGATCGTGCTGATCTGGTCCGCGGTGCTGGCTGTAGGAGTCGAACTCTGAAGATTCACCGGGGTGGCGTACTTAGCCAGCCATGCTTGCTTTTCCAGCTCTGAGCCAACTGCAGGAGCTGTGTTATGGAGGTTCGTCAGGGTGGCGTATTTAGTTAGCCACGTCTGCTTCTCAAGATCTGTTGCTGACGTTCCTCCGGTTTTCCCAGAAGTCCCTGATGTCGCGGCCTGGTTTTTGAGCGCCCAGTTACCGCAATCTGGCACATACGTGCACATGTACCCGTGAGGGATCTCCTTAGGCGCCTCCTGCAAGAACTGGCAGTCACTAGGGTCACCATCGATCTTGTAGACGACGAATGCCGGTGAGTTCGGCACTTCTGGTGCTGCCAACGCAAATGGCAACGGTGGACGGGACTGGAGTGGCAACTCTCCTTGATGCGTCCCGAGAGCTGGTCCTGACGGCGAGTACTGGTGCCTCATGATCTCCTGGATTACCCGAAGAGCGACACGCTCCAAAGTGTTCACCAGGTTCTCAGAGTGGCGGTGCAGCGAGTGAGCCACCAAGTAGTTGATCTCCTGCCGCAGGGACCTGGTGCGTTCTTCCGATGGGGCGGATAGGTCTATCCCATCGAGTGCACCGTCAGGCGAGAACCCCTTCCACCTGATGCCATGTGAACGGGTTCTGTGAAAAGAGCCGATGAGGTCGGCTTCGAGGATTGCTTTGACCTCGTCATACTTCTTCTTGAGCTCGTCGGTCAGATCCTCGTACGTGACTGGGGTGCCGTCCGCCATCTCAGATGTAGATGGCGATGTGGTTGATGACGAAGCTTGTCCCACCGGGCGTGCCAGAATGTGTTGCGGTCAAAACCCACCGGCGGGCAGCGCGGGCAACACAGTAGAGCCGGGAACAACTTAGGGCTGCGGCTGGCCCTGGTCCCTCCGAGCGACGGCCCGCAAAGCCTCTGGTACACACGTCCGATGCTGATGCAAGGGCGTGCCACCTGACCTATACCTGGTCAGGAAGGTGATGGAGATGCCTCTCTTAGTTTCCTGCATGGCATACACGTAAACATTAAATACAAGCCTCGATCGGCTCTCAGGTTATCCTGTGAATCGGCTCAGGGAGCCGATCCACCCATGATTCGTGCGAGGTGCCCGAATATATGGTGGTCCTGCTTGATCAAGATAAAGCTAATGCGATCTACGACGATTTAGGGCTTTCACCGCATAATCGGATCATCCTACTCACGATTGGGCCTCGCGGCCACGCACGGTGATCGTAAGCCGATCCTAGACAAGGCCTAAAAACCAACACGAGGTTGATCCCCGGAACATCCTGTCTAGGACTAGCAAACGACACCCTACGCGCCGCTGGATCCTCCAACCCTTTGTAAGGCCTAACTATTGCAGATATTAAACTAATCCTTGAAGAATCAAGGAGCAACCGTAACGGATCGGATCTACTAAATAATGATCAAGCGGGGTGCCGCCCCTACACCTAGGATAGGTGTAAGGGCGGCTAGACATGCAAGGGTTGCACTACGATAGCATGCGATACGAAGAACAATGCTAACCCTAACATATCTAAGATAACTACGTTGCTCGCCATCAAAAAGGCTTCAGTACGAGCAACGCATGAACAACGAGCATAAGCTTGTGCTGCCTAGATCGCAAGATGCGATCTAGGCAGCATGATGCTTACCGGTAGAAACCCTCGAGACGAAGGAGTTGGCGATGCACCGAGATTGATTTGTTGGTTGAACGTTGGTTGTTGTTTATTCCATAAACCCTAGATACATATTTATAGTCCAGGGGACTTTCTAATTTAGGCGTGCACCTAACCGTGCACGGGTAAAACTCTATCTACGATGCGATCTACTAAATTACAGATACACGGGCACGTTAGCCCAAACATTGTGCATAACAGGCGGATTCACGTATTCCTTCCGCATATATTCTTCAAATCCATCTTGATCGCGGCCCACCTCTGACTCGGTCAAATTCCGGTGATAACAACCACATAGCTACCGGTACAGCCCTTAGCCTCGAGGAAGAACTACTCCCTCCTCATGGGAGACAGCAGCGGTGATGAAGATGGCGGTGATGTCGATGGAGATGCCTTCCGGGGGCACTTCCCCGTCCCGGCAGCGTGCCGGAACAGAGACTTCTGTCCCCCAGATCTTGGCTTCACGATGGCGGCGGCTCTGGAAGGTTTCTCATACCGTGGCTTATTCGTATCGAAGATTTAGGTCAGGGACCTTTAAATAGGCGAAGAGGCGGAGTCGGAGGGGTTACGGAGCCGCCACACAACAGGGCGGCGCGGCCAGGGCATGGGCCGCGCCAGCCTATCATCTGGTGGCCCTGTGGCCCACCTCTGGTCCTTCCCGGGTGTTCTGGAAGCTTCGTGGAATTCTAAGATGCTGGGCGTTGATTTCGTCCAATTCCGAGAATATTTCCTTACTAGGATTTCTGAAACAAAAAACAGCAGAAAACAGGAACTGGCACTGCGGCATCTTGTCAATAGGTTAGTTCCGGAAAACGCATAAAATCATCATAAAGTGTGAACAAAACATGTAGGTATTGTCATAAAACAAGCATGGAACATAAGAAATTATCGATACGTCGGAGACGTATTAGGGCCCGATGCGACCTCTTGCTTCCGCCTTCTGATTCTCCTTTCCCTTCACGCTGCTGACTCCGGCTTCGATGGCTGCCTTCACCATGTTCCTTCGCTGTTGCCTTCGTTGTTCCGGCTTCTGCGAGGCTCCGGGTTGCGCTCCTCGTGTTGGCTCCGACGGGGCTCCGGCGTGCGCTCTCTGTTCCTGTTCCTCTGAGGGACCACGTTGTCGCGAATGTCTATTCCACCAGGCCCATGGGGTCTAGTGTTTCCGGCTGGACTACGGCGGCGAGGAGGTGGTGGACGCGGGTATCCGTTGGGCGGAGGTGACGGATTCCGGTACTTGTCTCTACCAGTGTACTTCGCATCCTTTCCCTTCCTTGGATATGACGGAGGTGTCTTCGATGGTACAGGGATTGGATTCGGGTGTTCTCTGGTTCTCCTTCTGCACTAGGAGGATCCGGTGCGCGATTCGTCATCGTGGTGCTTGCTTCTGGAGGCGTCCTTTTGCGCAGTGGAAACGCATAACTCTGGGTTGGATTCCAACTTGCGCGAAGTGTCTGCCTTGCTCTGTTGCCGCACCGCTGAAGCGACGAGCGTGCGGAGGTGGTTGATGTCGATTTCCTCATCCTTCTTGTTCAGAAGCTCCACAGCCTTCTGCATGTTCTCCTTCAGAGTTGTGAGTGGCTGCAGATTGGAGGGAGTTGCGAAGGTGATCTTGCAGGGGCCAATGGCGTCCCGCCGGATCTTATCAGCTTCCTTTATTTTGGACTCCTAATGTTTTCGGAGTTTTTGGCCTTCTGCAAGGAGTCAACAGCTTCACGCTCTCTTTGGCGGAAGCTATCCATTACTTCTTGAGCTTCTTGCCTTTATTCCAACATCGCATCTGCGGTGGTGGAGATTTTCTTGGCAGTAGCCAGCATCTCCCTTCTTGTTGCTTCTAGAGCTACTGGATCTGCGGCTTCCTCCGGAGTTATAGGCTTGTTAAGAACTTCTGTGTGAACTAGGGCCCCTATGCCTGCTTGCTCCACGAGCACTTTCGGGGTCAGGTAATACTTGTCCCCAGAGAAGTTGTCTTCTCCGGATTCCGACGCAGCGCGGCGACAAGGTCGCGATGGCGGAGTATCCGAATTGGACGCTATCAGGAGGGCTGCTGCAGCGGGAGCCTCTTCGTCAGCGTCTTTTCCTAACCCAGTTATGGTCGCTAGCACCTGCTTAGGCGGGACAGATTCCGCCTCAGCTTCCTTTTCGCCCTTTAGCTCCTTCAAAGCCTGGTCGAATTCCTCCGTGTTCATGGACGAAGCATAGTCAGAAGTCGGGCTGAGGTTGCCCAGGATTGATTCTTCTACGTTTCCGGCCTCCTCTTGTTGATCCGGTGCGCTGCTATCTCCGGCAGCCTCCTGCTGTTCCGGGGCGTCGCCGGTTCCGGCAGCCTCATCCTGCATGGGTCCGGCTTCTTCCTGAGGAAGAGCGATTCCAGCGGTATGTGCGAGGAAGTGCACGAAGTGACACCTTTGCTTCTCTAACACCTGGGAAACCCAGGCGAATCTGCATTGGTCTTCCACCGTTGTTTCCAGCTCAGGGGCGGATTGGGTGGGTTTTGATTTTTCCAGATCTAAGGCGGAATCTTCCATAGGAAGCTCCAGCATCTCAGATCGGATCTTCGCGATTGCGTCCTGCTAAGCGGCGGTCGTGTCAGCGTTACTTACCAGGGCGTTTCCGTCGGAATCGATGGTTTCGCCGATGAAGATGTGTATGCCGCCAATCGGGACGATGGAGAGCTTGACGGGGTCGGTCCCAGCCGGAATCCAGCACTCGTCCTGCGGGACGATTGGAAAGTTTCTGGCGTAAAGGACACGCCCCACAGCGATGGATTCGTTGTAGCTTGCCATGGTGGAACCCTCCCGGTTCCGGCCTCCAGACGCCGCAGGCCCCACGGTGGGCGCCAACTGTCGTTGCCTATTCGACGGTACTCCAGAGGAGGGATCCTCATGGAGGGGAGAAGAAGTAGGGGCCATAGGGCGGAGAGTCCTCGGGACGGTCGTACGCGATTTACCCAGCTTCAGAACACCTGCTCGAAGACAGAGCCTACTGCTGCTTGTCTGGAATTATCTGGGCGCTTTGGCGTTGTTACAATGAGTTGTGGTTGTGCCTCTAGGGCTCCCAGGATCCGGCTTATAAAGGCGCACGGATCTAGGGTTTACATGGAGAGTCCTAGCTGGATTACAGGTTGTCTAACTACGGTACAATATCTTGCCGTGTATGTCAAGCATCAGCCTTCCATCTACGTCGTACTGGATCCGGGTTCCTCATGGGCCTCCACGGATCCGGCCTCGTCCGAAGGTCGGTTAGGATCCGGCTCCCCGATCCTGGGCTGGACTTCATCCTTCATGATCAACAGCAACTGGGCGGCCCGATGGGCCACATGCCACATCACCGTCTGTGGGCCACCCGGGCTTGCGGGATCTAGGCACTGTCGATGGTACACCCATGAAGTATACCCACAACAAATGGCTTACTACCTATTTACCAGAGTTCATTGAAATTTGAAGTACATATGTGTTAAATATGAACTTAAATAAAATTACAGAAGACAACATAGATATATTGTAAACTATCATGCAAATTACACATATGATGTATATGATCTTCAAATTTTTCCATGATAAATTACAATCAGAAGGAGAAGAGAATATGTAACAATAAGCGAGAAAAATTACAGTGAAAAATCTAAACATGTAAAATTGATAACACGATTTAGTGACAAATTTGTGGAAGTCCAAGTCGAAGGAAAAAAAGGTTGTTTTGGATTCAGGTGGCACTTCTGCTATGCCGGCCACTAGAAGTATTTTTAGGCGACACCAGATGTGCTTTTCTTTCCACATTTAGATTCTGTGTTAATTATTACTTGCTAACCTTTTTTTATTTAAACTTTGTAATAATCATTGGAGCTTTTGGTGGATCATATGCATTTTCTTTGCGAAAAAATCCTTTTCAAATGGAAAAATAATAATCCCTTTGATGCATAATAAGTGCCGGCGATTTAGTATGACTTTAATAAGTTGTACAAAACCACCGACCCTTATCATGGATTGAAGAGAGTGTATATGTGCTTCCATAGACCCCCAAGTGCCAAGACAGTGTAAGCCCCCAAAGGGTATCGGGAGTATTATTTAATCGCAACCATTTTACTTCTAACCCCGAACATATATTATTTAATCTCAGCCGTCTTTGAAATCCTTGAAAACGTTTCAGCATTGGGGTCTATGAAAGCACAAGCCTATATATAATTATCCAGCTAAAAGATTACACTTTTGATTGCATTAATAAAATGACAGTGAAACATTGGCACAAAATGACACTTTTTTATAATTAATTTACTTTATTGTCGCTCTTTTTTATTGGATCTTGGATTTTGTGCAAGAACAAATTCCATTTGTTGAACCGCATATTTAGGTTGGGTCGATGAAAGAAGGAAAACTTCCAGCCGGTCGTGGTCTGAGACAATAAGTAGTGCATGCACTGCACCTGACATCGATCTGTAGGCATCGATCCATTTTCTTCTTCCTCCCAAATGTTGGGTTTTCCTTGTTTTGGACGATGGAACGGGACCGACAGTGAGCTCGAAACGCACTGTGTCACAGTCAATTGATGCTGTATGTCGCCCATATCCCGTTCTAATTTCGTCAGCGTTGACGTAAACAACTCCATCGATCAGGTATATGTGCATGAATGCATGGCTGCTCCCACACGCGCGAAGCAGCTCGCCACCTTCCTCTTCAATGTTAGCTTCGATCTAGCTGGGTAGCGACGCCACGCAGATGCAAGCAACAATATCCTCTGATTCTAGTATACCCTGCCTGCCGCTGCTTCCTGGAACCAACACAGATAGAGTTATGACTGATGATGACACACACACACACACTACTCACCATCATCTTATGCATACTAGTGCCAAATTATATAGTTGTCCGCTAGCTATAATGCTATATCAAGGCCAAATGCCAACTCCCAACTGTCGAAATAAATTGAGTAGTGTTTTACCCGAGAACTGAAGTCTGCAAACCGAGCTCGGGAAGAAACTTGATCAGATCAGAGGTTCTTTGATTTGTGGGATTCTTCAAATACTTGAAAATAAAAACTATGCATTTTCTGTATTTTTTTGAATTAAGTGGATAAAAATTAATAAAATGGGCAAAAGTAGGTAAGATGATCAACAGGATTATGGGATCCATCGTAATTAGGATGCAAAACGACGCCCGACCCGCCAGCTTCATAGTCAAAATTAGTCAGGTTAACTGTAGTACAATTACTTTCACGGGTTTATATGGGACGTTCGCTTATATCCGTACCCGCAATGCCAATACTATCCACAGTTGTGTGATCTTGAAGCATCCTACAAATTTGAATACCACGTCAATTCTCATCAAAAGTCATCGGGTCGTGACTCGTGAGACTTTTGATGGATACACCAGACAACGGAATAATCTTCTTATGTTCCAAGTATGAAATTTTGAAGAATATAAGCTAACTAGGATCGATCGAGCCTGCTTTATAATATTGAAATATATATATATATATATATATATATAGGTAAATATATATATATATATATATATATATATATATATATATATATATATATATAGGTCTGCTATTCTCGAACCGGTTCGAGAATAACTATTCTCGAACCCTTTCTGAACTTCCCGGTACATGGATGTGAACTTCTTTTTCCCTTAATCTGAACTTCCCGACGGACTTCAATATTGTGCAGGGCGAACTTCAGAAACTTTAGTCTAGTTTGAAGTGAACTTCAGAAAATATAGCAAACTTCCGTCGCATCTGAACTTCCCGCTGCATAGCAGTGTGAACTTCTACACGGAGCAGCAGAATTCCATGTTTTGGCGGACAGTGTTTTGAGGTTTATTTTTCAACCATTTATCGGAATCGTACATATGATATACCATTGAAAAGATATGAAAATTTCGCAACTTTTTCGTGCTGAAAGTTTTTAAAATTCCGAACAATTTGAAAGTAATTTCAAATATACAAAACAACGTTTTCGCGGATTTCTCCCTGCTTTCGGACGCTTGTTTGCCCTTAATTTTTACACCACTTGTCGGATTAATACATATGATATACCATTGGAAAGATATAGAAATTGCGCACCATTTTTGTTTTGGAAGTTTTTCCAAATTTTGTACGCTTTAAAACTAATTTCGAATATACAAAAAAGTTTTCGCGGATTTCTATATATTCGTAAGGTTATTTGGATCCATTGTTTCAACCGTCTATCGGATTGATACAAATGATACCCCGTTGGAAAGCTGTTGACTAGGCACAAACTTTTGGTTTTGAACATTTTACCAAATTATTTAGGATTTAAGAGCAGATTTCAAAATGCTTGAATTGGTTTCCGCTCAGAAAAACCGAGTACCTAAACATCCCCTGTATATGAAAGTGAACTTCCAGGTTTCTATTAGTGAACTTCGTGGCTCAGTATAAGTGTTTTTAATGTTGGTTTTGTCGTAGTTTTCAAACTTTTTATCCGGATGCAAATAATCCGGGTGCAAATAATATACCATTAAAAAGATATCAATTTTGTGCAACGTTTTCATGTTGATTATTTTCCAAAATTTCTTGCGATTTAGTAGCAATTTCAATTATAAAAAACTCTTGACATATTTTCTTGATAGTGGACTTCCATGCTTTACATAGTAGTAACGTTGGAATTTTTCACTATATTTGAAGCTAGACTGAGGATTTTATAATAAACTTCTGGAGTTCCACGAGTGAATTACCTGGTATTTATAGTTTGTTTTTCCATACGAATAAGACAACATTTGTGTACAAGAATGAACTTTTATACAATAGAAATGTGAACTTTCTGCATGGATCTTTTTCTCAACCACTACCCAATAAAGAAAAGTCAAATTTTCTACACAGAACTTCTCTCAAAAAAATGAACTTATGGATTAATAAAAATGACGTCCTGCTAAAAAAAGGGCAAACTTTTTAGAGGCATTCAGAGCGAACTTCCCGCCAAAAACTTCACCTAGATTAGAAGCAAACTTCTTTTGGTAGATGAAGTGAACTTCCAAACGCACATTTTATATGTCAACATCTTTTTACGAGACATCACACATACCACAATTTCAAAGACGATCTGTAAAATAGGAGGTAACACACAACGCACAAAGAAAAACATCAACTCGGCCAGAGCCCAATGACTGAACTACTCATGGACTTAAAACGAACTTACACTGAAAAAGCTAGCTAACTGAACTTCACATCAACTCAGGGCAGCACACAGAGTCATGACAACAAAGAATTTCCTGATGCCCTAGGAGACAAAGCCATTGATGGCTAGACCACCACCAGGGCTCATCGTAGTCCACCAGTCCTGCCTTTTGCATGGAGCTGACTTCCAACTACTGCTACCTTGTCTTGGAAGTCCAGCCCCCTGATTCACATAAATGGCTCAATTATAAGACATCAAATTTGTTAGGCCAAAATTAGACCACTTCAAACAAATAGAAAGATGAACCATAAAAAAATGAACTGATTTGAGACCAGAAACTTGAGCGCATATCCATGGTGTTAGAAAGTCGAAAAGCATCAGTACAAAATGAAATGTAAACGTTCTTTTATAAGCAGACTGAACTTCTACCTTTTTACGGTCTAAAACGCATCAGCACGTACATACTAGCAAGACTGAATCCCCGATCCCTGCATAGTAAACTACCCACAATGGTTCTTTTTTAACAAGGTGAACTGTTGTTACTATCGAGGGTATGTTTAGTAATAAAAGTTGACATCACAAAAGGAAATCTTGAACTTCATATCACGCATTTAGTACACATCATTTTTCATTTACACCAAAATATTAAACTTCATATTTCTTGCATTTTCTAATCCTGCTTTAGATGTCGTTGCAAATATGTAATGAATAAATTCAAAAGAGTCAATGCAAATTTAACAATTTTTGCCAAATCTGAACTCATTCACATATAGAATTATAGTTATTAACAAAGGTCATATGATTGAATCTACCTGCTATATGTCACAATCTTATGGATGAAATCAACTTGGAATGAACTTTGCAAACAATAAAACAGAAGTTCGATTAAAAATTGAATTGTAAGATGGAAATAAATAACAAGTGCACTGTCTAAACTGAAACGAATGAACTTCCTAAAACTATCAATTTTACCGAGGACATTTTTCTTCTATCTTAATTTAAAAGGAATGTGAACTCCATATTTTTGGCCTAAACGAACTGCTCACAATTTAGAAGTGAACTGCTTAGCGATGTAAGGCACACAAGCAAGTACGACCAAGAATAAAATCACATGCAGCAGTAGCATTTTGCATAGCAGCAACCAGCATAGCGACAACCGTGCGAGGAGCAGGCTGACCTGGGCATTAACGACCCGCCGAAGCCATGGACTCCCAGGACAGCGCAGGGTGAACTCCCGTGTTGGTTACATCACGTGCTAGCTTATTCCGCATGTTGCGCCACCGTGATGAACAGGTGGCCGCCCGCCATCAAGTCCAAATGTGACGACAACGAAACTAGACTTCCCGTAAAAGGGTGCCGGAGTTCACTGCCACCACACGTGGTGAAAATCTACAAAATGAAAAGTGAACTTTCTCTGTAAAAATTGAGATTCTACTTTTTATAGTCAGACACGCAACAACACAAATAAACAGTATATAAACCAGACTGGGGAGCTAAAACAAGAACTTACCCTGCAAAAAATGCTACCAGTGGTATTAACAATAGTTTAAGGCCACTGCGCCTTATGCACTTACTCAAAAAGGAAAACTTCCTGGTAATATAGAACTGAATTGTCCACGGAAAAGGTCCCAACTTTAGGCATGATTAAAAAATACACATCAATAAAATTCCCATTCATTCACTTGAAGACCAAGACCAGATGGACAAAACAAGAGAACTCGTGTAACTAGTGAACTTCCTCATAGGCAAGTGAGCCTAACGGATAAAATAGTGAACTTCATAACCACACTGTTTGCGGCTGCTCGCAATAACCTTAGAATAAGATCAGATAAACCATGAGTGCACCTTATTGGGATTAAGAAACAAAGCACTTGAACAATATATCAATCCAGTACTAAAAAATGGTGCTAGATCTGACAACTTAGTATAGGAAACTAAAAGAAATGAATAATTTGGAGGTCGCTTGCTAGATTGTAATCCTATCAGTCCTGGAGCATACCTTAAGTTTATTGTTGAAATCCCCACGGAGTATTACCAGATCATCATTCCACATATTAGATATAACATAGGAGGCTCGATCAAGTAATGCTCCTTACCTTTACAGAAAAAGCACCATAAGGACACTAGTGGACAGGTAGATGGTCAAGAGCAAAAGAAACGCTAGATAATGCTTTTATACAACAAAAACAAGATTGCTCTTTCAATAACATGCATTTTATACAAATGAAATTTATTTTATTGCAGAGTGAACTTCACTTTTACACGAAATGAACTCACTATGATCATTTAGTTTGTTTTCATAGAAGAATTGCACTAGACGGCCAAGGCACGGCTGTAATCCGGGCGGTAAACTCTACGGCACGTAGTGGACCGCCGAGGGAGCAGAAGGTGGACTCGCCGGCTGCATGCTTCTGGGCTTGTGTTTTGGAGCAGAAGGTGCAGTTGTTAATTTTTTTCGTGAAATTTTCACTTTTCTGCACATTGACCAGTAGCAATGAACTGATGTTATTTTTGGCAAAAGAATATAAACCTACCTGTAATAAACTGAAACTTTTGTAGGAAAATAAAAAGGTAAAATCCCATGCATTGTTGATTGAACTGAACTTCCTATCTAATGAAATTAAACTTAACATCCAGACCACACTTTTTATATGAAAAAATGAACTTTTGTGCAAATACGAAGTGAGCTTCACGAGAATTTTCAATGAACTTCACATTTTTGCGCTTATTTGGACAAGCGAACTTGCATTTTAAATAAAAGCGAACTTCACATTTTTGTGTTTATATGGACAAGCGAACTTGCATTTTAAATAAAAGCGAACTTCACCTTTTTGTGCGTATATGGATAAGCGAACTTGCATTTTAAATAAAAGCGAACTTCACATTTTTGTGCTTATGTAGACAAGCGAGCGTGCATTTTAAATAAAAACAAACTTGCATTTTAAATAAAAGAGAACTTCACATTTTTGTGCTTATGTGGACAAGCAAGCTTGCATTTTTTTTTAAAAGCGAACTTGCATTTTCAATAAAAGTGAACTTCACTTTATTGTGCTTATGTGGACAAGCTAGCTTGCATTTTAAATAAAAGCGGACTTGCATTTTAAATAAAAGTGAACTTCACATTTTTCTGCTTATGTGACGAGCTTGCATTTTAAATAAAAGCTAACTTGCATTTTTTATAAAAGTGAACTTCACTTTTTTATGCTTATGTGGACAAGCGGGTTTGCAATTTTAAACAAAAGCTAACTTGCATTTTTGCTAACTGTTGGGGGCAAAATATATTTGTTCTTTCCCTCTATATCCAAGCCATGCTATGTCTGGGTTCAGGTTAGTCAGAACAACCATGCAACTATGACCAGATAAAAATACTCCACCATTATGTCACTGCCATGGAGTATATTTTGTACCAATTATTGTCTTCTCACGGATCAGGCGGTACTAAATTTTGCTTCTCCAGACATAGGTGTCTTCTCGTGGATCAGGGGAAGGCAGCTTTATAAATTTTCTATAAAACAGTACAACTTGAAGTTGTTTATCACTACCATGCATATCTCCCTGAAAGGTGACATTACGTCAAATTGATATTGCCTCGTTAAGACTCGGATTCAATTCTTGGCAGAAAGCGGTGAGGTGAGTGATACACAGTGGAGACTGCAGCTAATTAATTTTCCCCCAAGTTGTACTGTTGTAGATACATGATATGGACCTTGGAACTGCAGTACCCACCCTTCTGAAACTAGTAATGGCTATCTCCAATAGGCAGGCTAGTCAAAAAAAGCTAGCAATTTTCTGGCCTTGCGGCCCAAGATTTTCCGATGGTAAGAACAGTTTCAACAAAAGCATGGAAGGCACCAGTAACTCAACTCTGGTTTTAAGCCTGAATCGGCTGGACCCTGGTACCAATCTACATTAGCTGTGTGTCGTTCTCAAGATGGTGCGAACTGAATTGATAGACAGACCTGTTTCCCCCCCGCACATTAGACAGAAAACAAAATCAAGACATAGCCAGAATCAATCAACAGATGTCTAGATCGGTGAGGTTCTGGCCCGATTGAACCGTAAAAGATTAACATCTAATCTTAATCATATCGCAGAGATTTACATAGAGGGGGAGGAGGTTGCAAACCGTACCAGGAAGTCCAGGATACGACGGAAGCGGGGAACGAGGGTTCGGAGAGCCGCCGTGGTGGCGCTTCGTGTGCCATCGCCGATTGCGGCCCCCCATGGCTGGGAGGATGGGCGCCGCCTACCAGGACGGCTATCCAGGCCGGGGCGGTGCGGCGCGCAGGGGAGGATCCAGGCCGGGGCGGCGCTCAGGGTAGGAGCCATGCCGGGGCGGCGCGCAGGGGAGGATCCAGGCTGGGGCGGCGCACGCTGAGTAGCGTGTAACGCAGTGGAGGCACGGCCCCTCCCGGCGGCGCGGTTGAGATGGGGATCCGGCTGTGCGTGGGAGGAAGACTTGGCCTATCGCCGGGATGAAGGCGCGCGGTGACGCCGGCTGCCTCCGGGAAGAAGGTGAGCGGGAGTTGGGAACGGCGGCGACGCCAGCTGCCGCCGGGAAGAAGGTGAGGCGGGAGTTGGGACTGGTCTGCGACGCGGCTGCCGCCGGGAAGAAGGTGGGGCGGGAGTTGGGGACGGCCACCGGGAAGAAGCTGGGGAAGTTCACAGGGAGGAGAAGTGGGGAGGCGTCGGTGGGTTTTCTCACACGGGGTTGGTTCGAGAGCTTGTCGGTGGTTCGGCTCGGCCTGGACCAGGGGGTTCGAGAATAGGTATTCTAGAACCCTCTTAAGGGGGGTTCGAGAATAGTTCAGCCCTATATATAGGTCTGCTATTCTCGAACCGGTTCGAGAATAACTATTCTCGAACCCTTTCTGAACTTCCCGGTACATGGATGTGAACTTCTTTTTCCCTTAATCTGAACTTCCCGACGGACTTCAATATTGTGCAGGGCGAACTTCAGAAACTTTAGTCTAGTTTGAAGTGAACTTCAGAAAATATAGCAAACTTCCGTCGCATCTGAACTTCCCGCTGCATAGCAGTGTGAACTTCTACACGGAGCAGCAGAATTCCATGTTTTGGCGGACAGTGTTTTGAGGTTTATTTTTCAACCATTTATCGGAATCGTACATATGATATACCATTGAAAAGATATGAAAATTTCGCAACTTTTTCGTGCTGAAAGTTTTTTAAAATTCCGAACAATTTGAAAGTAATTTCAAATATACAAAACAACGTTTTCGCGGATTTCTCCTGTTTCGGACAGTTGTTTGCCCTTAATTTTTACACCACTTGTCGGATTAATACATATGATATACCATTGGAAAGATATAGAAATTGCGCACCATTTTTGTTTTGGAAGTTTTTCCAAATTTTGTACGCTTTAAAACTAATTTCGAATATACAAAAAAGTTTTCGCGGATTTCTATATATTCGTAAGGTTATTTGGATCCATTGTTTCAACCGTCTATCGGATTGATACAAATGATACCCCGTTGGAAAGCTGTTGACTAGGCACAAACTTTTGGTTTTGAACATTTTACCAAATTATTTAGGATTTAAGAGCAGATTTCAAAATGCTTGAATTGGTTTCCATTTCGAGAAAAACCGAGTACCTAAACATCCCCTGTATATGAAAGTGAACTTCCAGGTTTCTATTAGTGAACTTCGTGGCTCAGTATAAGTGTTTTTAATGTTGGTTTTGTCGTAGTTTTCAAACTTTTTATCCGGATGCAAATAATCCGGGTGCAAATAATATACCATTAAAAAGATATCAATTTTGTGCAACGTTTTCATGTTGATTATTTTCCAAAATTTCTTGCGATTTAGTAGCAATTTCAATTATAAAAAACTCTTGACATATTTTCTTGATAGTGGACTTCCATGCTTTACATAGTAGTAACGTTGGAATTTTTCACTATATTTGAAGCTAGACTGAGGATTTTATAATAAACTTCTGGAGTTCCACGAGTGAATTACCTGGTATTTATAGTTTGTTTTTCCATACGAATAAGACAACATTTGTGTACAAGAATGAACTTTTATACAATAGAAATGTGAACTTTCTGCATGGATCTTTTTCTCAACCACTACCCAATAAAGAAAAGTCAAATTTTCTACACAGAACTTCTCTCAAAAAAATGAACTTATGGATTAATAAAAATGACGTCCTGCTAAAAAAAGGGCAAACTTTTTAGAGGCATTCAGAGCGAACTTCCCGCCAAAAACTTCACCTAGATTAGAAGCAAACTTCTTTTGGTAGATGAAGTGAACTTCCAAACGCACATTTTATATGTCAACATCTTTTTACGAGACATCACACATACCACAATTTCAAAGACGATCTGTAAAATAGGAGGTAACACACAACGCACAAAGAAAAACATCAACTCGGCCAGAGCCCAATGACTGAACTACTCATGGACTTAAAACGAACTTACACTGAAAAAGCTAGCTAACTGAACTTCACATCAACTCAGGGCAGCACACAGAGTCATGACAACAAAGAATTTCCTGATGCCCTAGGAGACAAAGCCATTGATGGCTAGACCACCACCAGGGCTCATCGTAGTCCACCAGTCCTGCCTTTTGCATGGAGCTGACTTCCAACTACTGCTACCTTGTCTTGGAAGTCCAGCCCCCTGATTCACATAAATGGCTCAATTATAAGACATCAAATTTGTTAGGCCAAAATTAGACCACTTCAAACAAATAGAAAGATGAACCATAAAAAAATGAACTGATTTGAGACCAGAAACTTGAGCGCATATCCATGGTGTTAGAAAGTCGAAAAGCATCAGTACAAAATGAAATGTAAACGTTCTTTTATAAGCAGACTGAACTTCTACCTTTTTACGGTCTAAAACGCATCAGCACGTACATACTAGCAAGACTGAATCCCCAGTCCAGGCATAGTAAACTACCCAGCAATGGTTCTTTTTTAACAAGGTGAACTGTTGTTACTATCAGAGGGTATGTTTAGTAATAAAAGTTGACATCACAGCAAGGAAATACTGAACTTCATATCACGCATTTAGTACACATCATTTTTCATTTACACCAAAATATTAAACTTCATATTTCTTGCATTTTCTAATCCTGCTTTAGATGTCGTTGCAAATATGTAATGAATAAATTCAAAAGAGTCAATGCAAATTTAACAATTTTTGCCAAATCTGAACTCATTCACATATAGAATTATAGTTATTAACAAAGGTCATATGATTGAATCTACCTGCTATATGTCACAATCTTATGGATGAAATCAACTTGGAATGAACTTTGCAAACAATAAAACAGAAGTTCGATTAAAAATTGAATTGTAAGATGGAAATAAATAACAAGTGCACTGTCTAAACTGAAACGAATGAACTTCCTAAAACTATCAATTTTACCGAGGACATTTTTCTTCTATCTTAATTTAAAAGGAATGTGAACTCCATATTTTTGGCCTAAACGAACTGCTCACAATTTAGAAGTGAACTGCTTAGCGATGTAAGGCACACAAGCAAGTACGACCAAGAATAAAATCACATGCAGCAGTAGCATTTTGCATAGCAGCAACCAGCATAGCGACAACCGTGCGAGGAGCAGGCTGACCTGGGCATTAACGACCCGCCGAAGCCATGGACTCCCAGGACAGCGCAGGGTGAACTCCCGTGTTGGTTACATCACGTGCTAGCTTATTCCGCATGTTGCGCCACCGTGATGAACAGGTGGCCGCCCGCCATCAAGTCCAGCCTGTGTGACGACAACGAAACTAGACTTCCCAGAAAAGGGTGCCGGAGTTCACTGCCACCACACGTGGTGAAAATCTACAAAATGAAAAGTGAACTTTCTCTGTAAAAATTGAGATTCTACTTTTTATAGTCAGACACGCAACAACACAAATAAACAGTATATAAACCAGACTGGGGAGCTAAAACAAGAACTTACCCTGCAAAAAATGCTACCAGGGTATTAACAATAGTTTAAGGCCACTGCGCCTTATGCACTTACTCAAAAAAGGAAAACTTCCTGGTAATATAGAACTGAATTGTCCACGGAAAAGGTCCCAACTTTAGGCATGATTAAAAAATACACATCAATAAAATTCCCATTCATTCACTTGAAGACCAAGACCAGATGGACAAAACAAGAGAACTCGTGTAACTAGTGAACTTCCTCATAGGCAAGTGAGCCTAACGGATAAAATAGTGAACTTCATAACCACACTGTTTGCGGCTGCTCGCAATAACCTTAGAATAAGATCAGATAAACCATGAGTGCACCTTATTGGGATTAAGAAACAAAGCACTTGAACAATATATCAATCCAGTACTAAAAAATGGTGCTAGATCTGACAACTTAGTATAGGAAACTAAAAGAAATGAATAATTTGGAGGTCGCTTGCTAGATTGTAATCCTATCAGTCCTGGAGCATACCTTAAGTTTATTGTTGAAATCCCCACGGAGTATTACCAGATCATCATTCCACATATTAGATATAACATAGGAGGCTCGATCAAGTAATGCTCCTTACCTTTACAGAAAAAGCACCATAAGGACACTAGTGGACAGGTAGATGGTCAAGAGCAAAAGAAACGCTAGATAATGCTTTTATACAACAAAAACAAGATTGCTCTTTCAATAACATGCATTTTATACAAATGAAATTTATTTTATTGCAGAGTGAACTTCACTTTTACACGAAATGAACTCACTATGATCATTTAGTTTGTTTTCATAGAAGAATTGCACTAGACGGCCAAGGCACGGCTGTAATCCGGGCGGTAAACTCTACGGCACGTAGTGGACCGCCGAGGGAGCAGAAGGTGGACTCGCCGGCTGCATGCTTCTGGGCTTGTGTTTTGGAGCAGAAGGTGCAGTTGTTAATTTTTTTCGTGAAATTTTCACTTTTCTGCACATTGACCAGTAGCAATGAACTGATGTTATTTTTGGCAAAAGAATATAAACCTACCTGTAATAAACTGAAACTTTTGTAGGAAAATAAAAAGGTAAAATCCCATGCATTGTTGATTGAACTGAACTTCCTATCTAATGAAATTAAACTTAACATCCAGACCACACTTTTTATATGAAAAAATGAACTTTTGTGCAAATACGAAGTGAGCTTCACGAGAATTTTCAATGAACTTCACATTTTTGCGCTTATTTGGACAAGCGAACTTGCATTTTAAATAAAAGCGAACTTCACATTTTTGTGTTTATATGGACAAGCGAACTTGCATTTTAAATAAAAGCGAACTTCACCTTTTTGTGCGTATATGGATAAGCGAACTTGCATTTTAAATAAAAGCGAACTTCACATTTTTGTGCTTATGTAGACAAGCGAGCGTGCATTTTAAATAAAAACAAACTTGCATTTTAAATAAAAGAGAACTTCACATTTTTGTGCTTATGTGGACAAGCAAGCTTGCATTTTTTTTTAAAAGCGAACTTGCATTTTCAATAAAAGTGAACTTCACTTTATTGTGCTTATGTGGACAAGCTAGCTTGCATTTTAAATAAAAGCGGACTTGCATTTTAAATAAAAGTGAACTTCACATTTTTCTGCTTATGTGACGAGCTTGCATTTTAAATAAAAGCTAACTTGCATTTTTTATAAAAGTGAACTTCACTTTTTTATGCTTATGTGGACAAGCGGGTTTGCAATTTTAAACAAAAGCTAACTTGCATTTTTGCTAACTGTTGGGGGCAAAATATATTTGTTCTTTCCCTCTATATCCAAGCCATGCTATGTCTGGGTTCAGGTTAGTCAGAACAACCATGCAACTATGACCAGATAAAAATACTCCACCATTATGTCACTGCCATGGAGTATATTTTGTACCAATTATTGTCTTCTCACGGATCAGGCGGTACTAAATTTTGCTTCTCCAGACATAGGTGTCTTCTCGTGGATCAGGGGAAGGCAGCTTTATAAATTTTCTATAAAACAGTACAACTTGAAGTTGTTTATCACTACCATGCATATCTCCCTGAAAGGTGACATTACGTCAAATTGATATTGCCTCGTTAAGACTCGGATTCAATTCTTGGCAGAGCAGGTGAGGTGAGTGATACACAGTGGAGACTGCAGCTAATTAATTTTCCCCCAAGTTGTACTGTTGTAGATACATGATATGGACCTTGGAACTGCAGTACCCACCCTTCTGAAACTAGTAATGGCTATCTCCAATAGGCAGGCTAGTCAAAAAAAGCTAGCAATTTTCTGGCCTTGCGGCCCAAGATTTTCCGATGGTAAGAACAGTTTCAACAAAAGCATGGAAGGCACCAGTAACTCAACTCTGGTTTTAAGCCTGAATCGGCTGGACCCTGTTACCAATCTACATTAGCTGTGTGTCGTTCTCAAGATGGTGCGAACTGAATTGATAGACAGACCTGTTTCCCCCCCGCACATTAGACAGAAAACAAAATCAAGACATAGCCAGAATCAATCAACAGATGTCTAGATCGGTGAGGTTCTGGCCCGATTGAACCGTAAAAGATTAACATCTAATCTTAATCATATCGCAGAGATTTACATAGAGGGGGAGGAGGTTGCAAACCGTACCAGGAAGTCCAGGATACGACGGAAGCGGGGAACGAGGGTTCGGAGAGCCGCCGTGGTGGCGCTTCGTGTGCCATCGCCGATTGCGGCCCCCCATGGCTGGGAGGATGGGCGCCGCCTACCAGGACGGCTATCCAGGCCGGGGCGGTGCGGCGCGCAGGGGAGGATCCAGGCCGGGGCGGCGCTCAGGGTAGGAGCCATGCCGGGGCGGCGCGCAGGGGAGGATCCAGGCTGGGGCGGCGCACGCTGAGTAGCGTGTAACGCAGTGGAGGCACGGCCCCTCCCGGCGGCGCGGTTGAGATGGGGATCCGGCTGTGCGTGGGAGGAAGACTTGGCCTATCGCCGGGATGAAGGCGCGCGGTGACGCCGGCTGCCTCCGGGAAGAAGGTGAGCGGGAGTTGGGAACGGCGGCGACGCCAGCTGCCGCCGGGAAGAAGGTGAGGCGGGAGTTGGGACTGGTCTGCGACGCGGCTGCCGCCGGGAAGAAGGTGGGGCGGGAGTTGGGGACGGCCACCGGGAAGAAGCTGGGGAAGTTCACAGGGAGGAGAAGTGGGGAGGCGTCGGTGGGTTTTCTCACACGGGGTTGGTTCGAGAGCTTGTCGGTGGTTCGGCTCGGCCTGGACCAGGGGGTTCGAGAATAGGTATTCTAGAACCCTCTTAAGGGGGGTTCGAGAATAGTTCAGCCCTATATATATATATATATATATATATATATATATATATATATATATCACCTTTCCAAACCTTTTAGCCGGTCGACGTCACATTGTAGCATGAAAAGTTAGTGAAGGCCCGGCCGGTTGGTCCCTCTATTAATCTCTACTAACTATAGCAATACTTTGCGCAGGTTTTAGCAATTAAATATAATTTCTACTGCAATCCTTCGGGGGCTATGACGTTATAGAAATGACATGATATATTAATCTAAAAGATAAACATAGCTACTCCCTAGTTTTTTTTTGAACAGAGAGGAGTAAGACCCCAGAGATTCATCCATTAAAGTGGCAGATACAAGATTTTACAGAAAGCCCCTTATACAACACACACAAAGTACCTAATATTTGAAGAAAGGGGCTTGTACTTTACAAAAAACACCCTACAAAGATTTTCGATAACACAATCAGGGACCTAGGTGTCTCCGCCACCATCCGTCGGCATCCTCCAGGCGTCGCCGCCGAGAAACGAGAGCAAGCAGCTCGTAGGCTCCCTTCCGGCGCAAATCTTCTGCCAACGGCCGTCGTCAAGCCACCGGGGACGAGACCACTTGGTAGCCTGGCGCCATCAAGCTTCCGCCGCAGAAGAGAGAGAGGCCTCCACGATGGAGGTTGAGTTTGGGCCGCCATATCGGCCAAGGATCACAACGTCAAACACGGACGCTATGTGTTCCGCACAAAGGATCACCGATCCATAGCACCATGTAGGCAGAAGCTGAGGCAGATCCTCCTGAGCAACCCCGGAATCGGCGAAATCCTCTCCGCCACCATGGCAGGACATGACCGACGGCTTCAAGAGGCTACTCGAGCAAGAGCAGCGACAGCAGGAGAGGCCAGATCCCACTCCAGGATTCAAAATCAGCCCAGTTTTCTTCAGCACCTCCTCGCCACCACGGCTGGCCAGTGGAGAAGAAAGAGGGAACCTTGCTGAAGGTAGACTCCGCTCTCCCTCGCCGCCATGGCCGGCCAAGAGCTCGTCAATCTTGCAGCAAAATCCAGGAAGAAAAGATCCAGCAGCCACCGATTTATTGATGAAGACGGTGATGCCACTTCTCACGCCAAGCTTCGACCAGGGAAGCATCAGCACGAGCAGCATCACCCCTAAAATTTCCATGGATTTGGTGGCCAAGATCCAGAGCTTCCGCCTCCACTACGGGCAGACCGCCCAAAACGCCGGCAGAGGCCAGAACACCCACAGAAACCTAAAGATCTAAGCCCTAAACTACTCTGGCGCCCAACCTAAACCTACTCCGGTCAGCTAATCAGGCGGATTGGCCGTCAGCGGCCCGGTCAAGGAGGAGAGCCCCTCAAAGCTACTATAGCAGAGAAAGAGCAGGGAAGGGGGGAAGTATGTGACTTCCTGTGGTTAGCTACTCCCTAGTGGGTTGCACCATTCGGCAGTGGTTCTTGGCGAGGAGGGAGAGACGAAGTTTTATGTGAAACACTGAGAGCGTCCATGCTTACTTTACGGGATTCTCGTCATGGAATTGTGAAATTTTTTCAATATTGAATCCTTGCCACACGATTGAAATTGAATCCTGCGAGAATTTCAATCAAATTAAAAGTCATGGACAATGAGAGTCTTGATGGCTACACTAATCAAATAACTATATATTTTTCTTCATTGGAAAGAGTAATAACGATGGAGTGTGCTTTATAATAACATGTACTTCTATATATACTATATCCTCGTTCCAGACTTTTAGCCGGTCCACATCACGTACTGTAGCATGAAAAGTTAGTGAGGCCCGAAAGGCAAACCAGCCGCTTGATCTCTAGCTATCTAGCTGTAGCACCAACTTGCCATTGTCAACTAATTGAGGAATATATATATTAGAAGCAACAACACTAGCAAATGAGTGTCATTATTATACTTGGCATCTCGCGTACTAACCGGCCAGCCCACATGCACGCACCATCCATTTGGCAGGTGACAATGAGCTTAGATTTGTAGGCAGCCTCTGTCAAAAAAAAAAAAGATTTGTAGGTAGCCATTTATTGCAACTCCTTGTGCATGAATAGTTCAGGCTAGATTTAGGCTACATAATTTTATATACTTGTTTGTTCATCATAAATAACAAGATGTACCCTCTCGGCAACCATTTTATATGGAAAATAGAGCTTAGGTTGATGCAAATTTCCACCAGTTCACCCGATAAACATCTTCATTGTATTTTTCACATAAATTTCACCAACAAATCCATACAACATAAATAATGTTTTCATAACAAATTTTATTAATGTAATTAATAGTATGTAATAGCATGTACAATTATTTTAATTTCTAGACCATATTGCAGAGAAACCATGATAACTCAAGTCTTGAAACAAGAGTCGATAAGAGCATCTCCACCCGCCCTCCCCAAAGGCCCCCAACAGCCGATTTGGGGTGCCGGCGCGAAAACAGGCACCCAGCCGCGGCTCCCAAGTTTGTTTTTTCCGCCGGCGTGACCCAACTCATCACCGGGTGCCCCCAGGCCGAACACAATCTACAGGGGGCTAGCGGGGGCGCCGGTGGGGCGAGAAATGCCGTGGGCCAGCTCTGTCGGCGACCAGAGCCAAAAAACACAAACATTTTCCTCCTTCGCGCCCCGCGACCACTGTCGCCCCAGTAAACACCCCTCGCCGCGACGGACCATTGCCGCGGTAGTACCCACTCCGCCGGAAACCCCCGCCACCTCACCATCCCTTCCCACCGTCGCTGTTCACCCGCTCCCGCCACGACCGCTACCTCCGTCCCCCACCGCGTTCCCACCCTGCACACGAGGTGTTCGGCAATTTGCCAAGGCGATGGACTCGGACGACGAGGACGTGATGGCCGCGCTCATGGATGAGGGCTATCGCGGCTGCGACCAGGGACGTCGCTGGAGACGATGAGCATCTGGCGATCCTCATCTCCCTCTTGGCCATGATCGCCGAGGAGGACAAGCCGGTCATTGGTAGCTCCGTACCGGGGCGTCGCAAGAGCAAGCAAGGCAGATGATGGAAGGCTATTGCATGCTCTACACCGACTACTTCGCCGACGATCCATTGCACGACGATACCGTATTTCGTCATCGTTTCCGGATGAGTAGGAAACTTTTTCTGAAGATAGTCGAGAATTTGAGGAAGATCGAATACTTCAAATTGAAGAGAGACGTTGTCGGCGAGCTTGGTTTCTCAACAATTCAGAAGTGCACAGTGGCACGGATGCTTGCCTATGGAATTGCAGGTGATACACATGATGACTATCTGCGCATGACAGAGTACGTGACCATTGATTTCATGTATAGATTCTGCAGGGCAATTGTTGCGGTGTTTGGAGAGACCTATCTGCGCACACCCAATGTGGCAGAGACAAAATGCAGAGAGGGGTTTCCCTGGGATGCTTGGCAACATGACTGTATGCACTGTGCATGGAAGAACTGTCAATTTGCACACCAGGGCATGTATAAAGGACGGAAGGGTGCATGCAGTGTGATGCTTGAGGCAGTGGCTGACCAGGACCTGTGGCTTTGGCATGCTTTCTTCGGCATGGCAGGATCACACAATGATATCAATGTGCTGCATTTCTCCGATGTGCTCCAGAAGCTTATTGAAGGCAATGCCCCTCCAGTGCAGTTTGAGATCAATGGACACCAGTATGACAATGGCTACTATCTTGCAGATGACATCTATCTAAGATGGTCAACATTTGTGAAGACAATCTCGAACCCTGTACCTAAAGGGAAGAAAGCTTGGTTTGCCCAAATACATGAGGCTGATGTGGATTTGGTGTGCTACAAGCTCGCTTTGCCATTCCCCGATACCCTTCTCTTACATGGTCCAAGGAGCAGACGTGGGAGGTCATGACATGTTGTGTCATACTGCACAACATGATCATCGAGAGTGAGAGGGAATTTTCAGTGGACACAGAACCATATGAACAGTTGGGTTCTCTTGCAGATGATGATCACAATGTGCCTCCCGCATTTGCTGCTTTTCTCGCCATGTGTCAAGAAGTCCGAGACTGCAACACTCATCACCAACTGCAAGATGATCTGGTGGAGCATTGTGGACTCTCAAAGGCGGCGACTAGTTTGTTTATTTGTTTGTCATTGTGATTTAAACTTTTAAATTTGTGTGGTCTCATAAACCTTAATTATTTATGTGCTATATTGAACTTGTTGAATTATCTCCAACATTTATTTACGTTGTAATAAATTATCATAGTTTATTTGGCGTTAAAATTTAAAATATATATGAAACTATATTGGGGGCACCATTTGGGGTGCACGGCTGGGCGCCGGTATGTCTCCAATTCTCATTTTCCGCCGATGCCCTACATACGGTCCTTATGACAGTTGCGCCGGATGCCGTATGAGGAGGACGAGTGGAGATGCTCTAAGATCAAGAGGGTGCTGGCAGAAGTGTACTCAAGGCAGCACAGTTTGGATCCTGTAGTGACAAGGTTGGTGAAGTGATTTCGCTGAAGTTTGTATCATGCTTGGTTGCTTCGTTGGTGCTTGTGTATCTATGTTGCATTTCAAAACTTGAACGGTAAGGTCGATATGTGTCCAAAATATTTCAAGGAGAAGTAACTTCTAGGTAAATATTGTTTCGGATATTGTATAACCAAAATTCATAAATGTACAAAGGTGGCATGAGAAGTGGTGAACCTGCCAATATGGGCGAGAAAGGGGTACACGCTCTCGGTCTTTGGTGGCGCAACATGTTATGCCTTCCTTATATGGCCTTTAGCAACCCACCAGTAAGCGCCATGGATATCCAGGTCTATGGCTAGCTATAGTGCTAGTATCATAACTAGTATCATGCACATTGGTTCCACAAAAGTGTTGATGTGGCAGCTAATTAAAGAGGAGAGCGAAGATTAGAGTAACATAGGTAGATACCGTATCATAGGAAAAATAACGAAAAAAGTTAATGCTAAATAAATATTGTACACAAATTTGAGATTTAAAAAAATAATAAATATAGCATGACTATGATATTAGCCCATGACACTACCCATTATAGAGATAGTATTATGTAGTAGTACCATATGCATGATACTACTACATGTTACTTACCACTATGACCAGCTAAGGTGTCTGCTACGGTGAACCTATGATCCTTGACCTGCCACTACATGGGGTATTGTTTGATTGAAATTCTAGAACGATATGTCATTTAATTGTTCTTTATTAAATGCCCGTTTCTAAAAACCATGCACAAACACTAAGTCTACAAAGCACTTCAATTGTTCTTTGAATGGTTGAATGTTGAGTTGAAAATTGGACCATTGTTTAAGAAAATGCAAGGAACTTACAAATAGATGGCTTCTACTTAGTACATACATACAAACAAAAGGAATGATATCTATGAACTTTTAAAAAAGGAGGTATGTAGTAAGAGGAACTAGCATGATTTTTTAAAAATGTGTCACATAAAATAGAAGGAATCAATATTTAGTGAGCTAGTGGGGACGTGGGGTGAATGTATATGCAGATGCATGCTTAGTGAGGTGGATACCAGCTCACGTCCGCGCGAGGATCTAGTGATCAATCAACGATGAATTAGTCTAAGATTAAGCAGTCGGTCAGCTGGATGTGTTGGTTAATCAGATTTTTTGTTTTTGAGGTGGGAAAAGGGTAGTGGGTAAATTAATGAAGTCATACTATTATTATTTGACTCTTGAACACAAGTAGCTGTGGGTCCCTCGTGTATGCTTCTACGATGCCTCCATGTGTGCAGTCGATGGGGAGAGTATCTAGTGATACCACATCCAACATGATACCATGATAACGCTTCACAAAATTCAATTTGTAGATGTCGAATAAACTTGAAGCAACTTTATGGATGTTCACAAGATGTGTGCTTGCATTTCATAAAATTTTCGGAACCAAATTTAAAATACAGAAAGAGAAAAAAGAAGACAAATTGCTATGTGAATAGTATCATTTTATGTTTGTCTTTATGTGACACTGTTCATGTTGGATTTCTTCTTTTCTCTCTCTAACATTTCTAATATGATTCTGCAAGTTATAGACAATGTAAATACACATCTTTTGAACACCCAGAAATATTTTAACCGTTACAATTTAAAATTTGAAAAGTGGTATCATGGTATGAAATCAGGGAGGTATCAGTAGATATGTTGTCCACTAGATCCTTGCCGCTGCACATAACACTAGTAAATGATTTAAGGATACAAAAAAATTACATTCAAAATTATGCTCAACAAGGGAATAGATGAATAGGTACTAGGTTATGTTTTGAGAAAGGTAATACGTATATAGATAATTCTAAGTTGCACCAGGGTGCATTGCATGCTTCTTGGGGTAAAAGATGGTAATATTACTTTTTTGTACAAATAGTCTTAGACTTTTTTGCAATTTCTTTAACAACTCTTTGTAGAGAAAAAAAAAACGTGCGATGTAAGCATGAGAAAGTCGATGTTTAGTATGAGGAGGGAACAAGGATGTACCGAGCAAATATACGATAATTATTTTTATTGGTTGCAGTACCTCTAGGTGAGTGAACTCGACGTGTTGGTTAGTCACATATTACTCTCTCCTGTCCATAATATGCGTCGAAAATTTAGTACTTGTGACACTTGTTATGGATCGGATGGAGTAGAAGATTGTTCGTGTGTCAGCGGGTAATCCCGAAGATTTGGAGTAGGTCAGCGTGATGTGTGGGTTAATCACATCTTTCGTTTTGGCAGAGGAAGCATGAGGCAGTGAGTACATAATCAGCTAGGTTATTATAGTGTAATTTATGCCGCCAGAGTAGGAGGGTGTGGATCCCGCTTGCGTGCTGCTTCCACGATGGATCGGGGGCGCGTGTGGTATATCGTCACTGCATACCATTAGTAAATGATTAAGGTAGTAGCAAAAGGTTCAGCTCGACAGGGGGAGTGCTCATCTGTGATGGGAGACCTTTCCCATGTTTTCTGCAGGATCTTCTGCGCCCGGTCCGGTTTGCAGCAGACCTGCGTATGTTGAAGGCTCTGGAGCAGAGGATGAGCACAGGGTGACGTCACGGTCGTTTGTCGTACACCGCCGCCCTACGTAAGCATGGAGGCCGTCCTTGTCACGTGCGTTACTACATCAACCAACCTCCAAATTTCATCGGCTACCCCCCATCCGTTCCTGAGGATTGTTTTAGGGTATTCCCAAAATTTAGGTCCTTGGATGCGGTAGGCCACCCCAAAACTTTGTTGGAATCGGTCCGACTAGTCAAATCCATTAGCAGATGGAATCGGTTGCTTATAAAAGCACAGCCAGATGCCTTGCTCCAAAGTCGAAACAGTTAGCCTTCCTCTCCTCTCCTCTGCAGTCTGCACCACCACCTTCTTCTACTTGTTGAACTTGTCACCCAGCCAACACCCAACCCAAGCAACACATTACTCCGGCCGGTAGCCGACCAACTCATGGAACTACATCATTTGAGCGGCGTCTTCCCGTCGCCGGCAGCTTCGTCCCTGTTCTCATCGTCGGCGTTCGACATGGGCGACAGCGACGACATGCACCTGCTGAACACCCTGCTGGAGATGGGGAATGACATGTCCCATTACCTCGGGTTCGACATGGACACTACGGAGCGGCACTCCTCCTCCACCTCCACCTCCTCGTCAAGCAGCTCCTACTCCTCCTCCTCCGACCAGCACCAGCAGCAGCAGCAGGGCATGGCCGCCGCTGCACCGAGCAAGCGTCGTGCCCCAGCAGCAGCTTCAATCCCCAAGGGCCTCATCGGCGTGCGGAAGCGTCCGTGGGGCAAGTTCGCCGCCGAGATACGTGACTCCACGCGCAAGGGCGCCAGGGTGTGGCTCGGCACCTTCAACACCCCCGAGGCGGCCGCCATGGCCTACGACCAGGCCGCCTTCTCCGTCCGCGGCGCCGCCGCCGTCCTCAACTACCCCGTCGACCGCGTCCAGGAGTCGCTCCGCACGCTCGCGCTCGGCGCCACGGCCGGCTCCCCCGTGCTGGCCCTCAAGAGGCGCCACTCCATCCGGAAGCGCTCGCCCAACAAGGCCAAGAAGACGGCCATGGCGCCCGCCGCCGCCACCAAGATTACGAGGGAGGCGGCGCCCGCGCATCAACAGACGACGGCGCATGCCGGAGTGGTGGAGCTCGAGGACCTGGGCGCCGATTACCTGGACGAGCTGCTCCGGGTCTCCTCCGACCAGCCGACGGCGTCCACGATGGTTGGCTATGAGTTTGACCTGCAGTCGATTATCGCCAACGCCGGCCCAATCTTGTTCCCTCACTGCTAGTCTCATTTGGCAGCTGCTCTGCTCTGCCCTGCTTGAGTTAGTTCCAACCGAGAGATTGATCTCCCGATCAGTTTTTTGCAGTTTCTTCTCCTTTTTTTCTCTTGTTGCCACGGCACGGCAGTGCAGCCAACTTGCCAACAGCCTGCCACTGCTATGTATGCCTCTCTGTCCATACGTAAGTACACCACACACGTGATCAATTGAGTGCAAAATTATACAGGTCCGAGAATTCGAGGTGTGATCTTTCAGGCATGCATTTCCAATCGGGAAGTCATGCACTTCCAAAGTTCCAAAACATGAACAGAGCTGTATGTATTTGACCCTTTCGATGCTGCACTTACGTTACGTACGTGCGGCCTGCATGTGGCCACCACGCACCTTCCTTTCCCTAGTTCACGATAACTAACGAACTCTGCCTGCGCATGCGGGGATCTACCCATCTAGATGAAGTACTACTAGATCTTGTTCTTTTTTTACTAAAAAATAGAGAGGAAGTGGTGCAATCAACAGCTCGAAATGGAATTGATTAATGAATGGAAGCTTCTCACGCTTTTCGTCCATGGACCGAAAACCAGCATATCTCTGCATGTTTCTTATTTATTTTGCAAATGCTCTCTCTGTTGTTGTAACCTGAATTTATTTATTTATGTACTTTCGGCCGTAACGTGTGCAGTACATATACAATATAATTATGACCGACAAACGAGGTAGATACCGATGTTAGATGTATATCTGTAATGGATCCTAAATACATATAGGAATATGGTGTAGTACACCAATTCCTATACGTGTCCTGTGGTGCCACGCCGACCATATTCGTATTGTACTTAGCATCTATTACATACAACGAAAAAAATAGCGCGCTATTCGACGTTATAGCGGCACTATAGCGTACTTGGAGAGTGAACGCTACGCTATGCACATTTGACTCGCTATGACGCTAATCAAGCTATTAGCGGTGCTATACGCGCTATTTTTTGTAGCGTTATAGCGGCGCTATTTTATAGCGTTGTAGCAGTGCTATTTTTTACAGGGAAATTGAGCAACTGACTGGCTATTTTGGATCTTTTGGCCCACGAGCTTCTGAAATCACCATTCTAACTGTAGTCATTCAACCCGTTGGAAACCATAGAAGCACATCGACAATTCTCACTCCTCCTCACACAATCGTACATGTTGAAGAAGAAGAAGAATCAATATCACAACGAGTAAAAGCTGCTAATGCAATCTTCCTAACAAGAAGAAGTTGCTTCTAGTTTTTCATTGTGATAAGCTGCAATATGCGGTTCTTCTGAATCAGATGATGACCGCATGCATTATCCATCTAGTTCATCTCATTTTAATTAATTACTACTCCTGCTATGTAGTTGGCTCTTTAATTAATTGTTTGAATGTTGGCAGGTTAATTAGTTATCTACTTGTCTATTTGTTGGACTTACAAATCTTTGTCTTTCAGTGTCATCAGGACTTTGTCAATTTGATTTGTTGATCGTTGTGATGTGGATAATTTTTGAGGTGCCGAAATCTTTAGTATACATACTACATTTGTTATTTTTTAACTTTTTTGTGAAACACTATTTTGTAGAATAGCGTGCTATTAGCACGTTATAATCTTCATAGAATATTTTGGAAGGCCACGCTATTTTGTTTAGCGCGCTATTTTTTCCTTAATTACAGATATATATCTAACAACCGAAACACAGGAAATGGTTAGAACAAGTCCATTGATCACCTGCAAATCATTCCTCTAAAACTTATGCAAACGTCCCCCCACCCCTGAAATCGGACAAAATGTGAGGGCGTGGCTTACAAGTCTGCATATGTTTGAAATTTGCCCTTCCTCCTTATTTCTCTTCCAAATTTAGGGATGGTAAGTGTCGGGGGACACGTCTAGATTTTCGCCTAGTACACATGGCAGCGAGCCAACTCACCACACCTACCCAAGCATGACGCGAATTAGCTCCTCTCCCAATTCACCGGCACCGGCACCTTTCGACTATGTCTGCTTCATCGTAGGCATGACCTAGCATGCCACCCCCTCCACGCCTCACTCCCTCGCCACCCTAATCCGGCTACTTTATCGCCACGAGCTAAACACAACAGTATCGGGACAAACGAAGTAGGTTCAGCTAGCACCGCGCCGCTAAAACTATCTACAAGTTTGACAATATTCCACTAGTATATATAGTTCCAAGGCAAGCCATTTGACTCGATCTGTTTTTCTATAGAGACATGAATGATTGATTTTTCTCGGGCGATTGAGTTAGCACAGAATGCAACACTTCTGCTCCGGTGCTCCCCCCCTAGCAAAATTCTAGGTGCGTCAACCACAACAACGGTGGAGATCTTTTCATACCTGTTCATAAGTGGGGGCACGATCGTAATTTCAGTGTAGGTCCACCGTCCGTACAGCCCTGCATAGGCCCGTATGGCCTGCATCGTGGTGTATCTCGTTTTTGTACGTATTTATGATCACGTGCGTGTGCCGAAATAAAAAAAATATCCTATAAAAATCTTGCTCACGCGATCTCATTATTTTTTCTTACGCGACGTATGTATATCTATTAATACAGACGGGTATACATAGACTGGATATGGGTTTCGGCGGACCCAACACAGAAAAAAAACCCTAAGCATAACCCTCCAACTTATTTAGGGGGGAGCACCGGAGCAGCCCTCCAGAATGCAATACGTACGGTACTAGCCATGGATGCAGTGCAAGTTGGACTTGATTGATAGCCATCCATGCATCTAAGCTGATTAATTTTAGTTTGGTGCGGCTAATGTACTGTACAAGGTGAAGAAGGATGTAGCAAACATTCATGGTGCGCGCGTGGTGTGGATGGTGCGCCCGTGCGGGTGTCACGTTGCTGCCGCGGCAGGATTTTCCAGCAAAATGCTGTCACGTCACGGCACGGCACGGCACAACGGCAGCACGGGCTGATGGGGATCAGCTACAGTGCAACAGTGACAGGGTGTGGCCTGGAGCTTAGCTAGCGAGATGACTGCAGACGATCGAATTTGACCTCCCGCCTGTCACGATGAAGTGAATGAACTGCAATCCATGTGGTACTATTCAGCACTGTCGCTTTCAGTTGAGTGGTTTATTCTCCGTTTCCAATTCTGACTTTCAAAGTACACATTAACCTGCAGAGAATCAACGCTTCACGCACTACTGTTTCTAACCCGTTCCAGAAGATTAAGTCAATCGTGAAAATTGTCAATGTCGAGTTTCGTCCGTTCATCTAAGATATCATTGTGCTCATGCAAGGCCGGCATGAAATCAAATTAAAGGAAACGACGGATTCAAAATCAGAACAAGGTCAAACCCATAGCCGTTTGGGACTACTGACCATCTTCCGCAATGTTCGCTGATTCGGCCGATCGTTCTATCAGATTTAGTGAGCACTGGGAAAAAAACATGGTCGACTTTTGTTCTTTCATTTAAAAAAACTATTTTACTAGCTAGCCGTTGCTCATCACAACATCTACAGGGTGAGGCTGGTTTATGTCGTCAATGTTAAATATAGCCTCCCAAAATCAATTATCAAAAAATTGTCTGGCAAAAATGAAAAAAGTGACACGTGGCAATACGAGATGGCAGGAAGTACTTCTCGCAAACTAGGATGGCTGGAAGTGTCTATCCGCCACCCACTACAGCGGGAAATGACTGGTTGCATGCTGTACAGCCCCACCTCTTGCAGCTGCACCACTCCACTTCACTTCGCCATTTCAGTTGGCGCGAAGTACTTCCCGCCATCTTCTATGCATGGTGGGATGACACATGTTACCTTTTCCCACTTTCCTCTTGGCTATTTCTGACAATCGATTGTACAAGGGCTATTTTTAACATTGACAACGTGAGATTTGTATTTGTAAAAAAATCAACCAACTAGGCATTCCTTTGGGCCGCTGAAATACAAAATATCAGGGATGCATGATTGGTTAATAGTGCATGCGGCGCTGTACTTGCTGATAGATATGAGTACGTGCAAGTTGGGTTTAATTGGTGGTGATCCATCCATCTCGATCCGTCGACGCCCGATTCCTTTCCATCAGCTTAATTCGTAGTAGCACCCAAACTAATCCAACCCGTGCTGTTATTTGGAAGCATGTGTTCCAGAAGAACAGAATTATTATCTTCCCTCCATCGATCTATGTGGACACTTTTTTTGACACTAATCTATGTGGACACTGGCTAGGGGTAGCTCGACTGGCTTTGGCGCTAATTAATTTTGATTAAGTGCGGCTACTGCACTGTACATCGTGAAGAAGGGTGGATGCATGGTATGCTGGGGACAAACAAACTACTGGAGCTACTGTTGTATACGTAGGTGTGGTGTGCTTTGCTATCACGTTGCTTGCTGCCACGGCAGGAGATCACATGCAAAACTGCTGCCGCGACAGCACACTTCGCGTATCTGTGACAGGATCACCACATAAACTCAACGGTCATTACCTGAAACCATCTAAGCCGTCGGCATAGGAAAGTTTGTGCCAACGGGCACAGGGGTCTCCGCCGTGACGGTGAGGCGACGCCGTGAATTTTTTTTCCCTCTAGCCCTATACTGACAGCCAAGCCATCGGCACAAGCCCTGATTTTTTTCCTCCACGCACCTCTAGTTGATCGCCTTTTTAAGTTTCAAATGAATGCCAGAAAATGATTAAAAAAATTCAAAAAATAAAATCTTTTGAGATTCGTGTATGTTACGCAACCTACTATTGGGGGAAATTAACAAATTTGAATTTTGACTTCTTTTGCAAACAAAGTTTATTTCACGGTAAAATGGTACTATCTTTTGCATACAGTGTAGGAAAAAATGTAGAACCTATCAAAATGATCGTCTCGAAAAGATACATCCGAATTCACTTAGGTTTACCCGGTTTCCATTTTTTTATATTCTCAAAATTTCAAAGGGAACTATGAAAGCATGAAGATTTTAGTTTTTGATAGAAATTCAGGATTTTATATTTTTTTAAAAGTTAAATTTAATAATTGAATTCTGAATAAAGATTATTATTACTTAATCATTGATGTTAATTTAAATAATTGTTTAAAATTCAAAATTATAAAGAGTTGTGATATCACGGTCTAAGGATTAAGAGGATTGATATGTTGTCATTTCTTTCTTGGAAGGTCAACCGAATGGAACAGAAAGTTAAGCGTGCTAGGACTGGAGTAGTGTGCCGATGGGTGACCAATTGGGAAATTACGCAATTAGGTTAATTTGACCGAAGGAGAAAGAAATTCCTTCGGCAACTACCATTTCCCCTTCTCTTCGCAAGGAACCCGTAAGTACTTCAACTTTTGCTTTTCTAGATAATGGCTCCCTCTCTTCCAACCCCTAGTCTGCATTTAACTACTTGCAATCAAATGTGGGCTTGGAAGATGTTTCTTTATAAATGTTGACGTAACACTACTTGGCTTGTATTTTTCTTGTAGAACATTCAAACTGCCATAACCATCTTGAAGAATTTTGCTTCTCAATTTTCTTCGCTCCATGCCGATAATACTCAGCTTCAAGAAGATGTACTGTTGAAGTCTTCCAAGCTTGACCAAGCTGTGAGAATAGCTGCCACCGCCCGTCAGGATGCGAACTCCTTGAGGAAAGAGCTTGGTCAGCTGAAGAAAAGCTGAAAGAGGAGGAGAAGGAGAAGGCCGAAGCCCAAGCTCAAAAGAAGGAGAAGGAGGATCTTTTGCATAAATCGATCATGGCCTTGCTTGGTAACGTTTCTGTTTTGTCTTCGAATTTCTTTTATTTGTTTTTATCAGATTCTAATTTCTGCTCTTACATTTTGTAGAAGCTGCCAGCATTCCTTCTAATTCTGCAGGCAAGCTCCTAGCTGATTCTTCTGCCAATACCATTTCTTTGGCAATTGAGTCCGGTAACCTCGTCCGAGCTCTTCTTCAGAAGAACAAGGCGGTCCTATCGAGATTGTACGCCATGATCTTCCCAAAGGCAGATCAACAGAATACACTAGAACAGCTGGCGGACACTTTCTCCGTCAACACCGAAGGCACCATCGAGATATTCAAACGTACCTCGCGTACCTACGATGCTCTCCTTGCTTTCTAGCTTCTGATGGGGCATGACTTCAAATCCGAGATGGAGCTGCTGACAAAAGAGCTGCCGAAGGGTCAAGATGGACTGGCTATCGATCTTAGCTCTTTCAAGGCATCAGCGCATAAATGCGCGCTGCAACTTCTTGAACTAGTATTGGCTAACAAGCCAGCTGCCGGAGGAGCTTTCCCAAGCTTTTCAACACAGACTCAAGCTTCTTGAACTTTCTCTTACTGAATTGTAATTTGTTATTTGTTTCAAAAAATGCCTTTTCTAAGGCCTTCGCTCGTAATGAATTCAGAGCTGGCAATGTTGTCAGTTCTTATTTTTCAATTACGATGCTCCTATTTCCGATTGTGTGCTCCCGTTGGGAGTAAAATCTATCGATAGTGGATATATTCCTTGACACGGTGTAATTTTTGCAGGTGTCTCCTGTCCCTTCCTTTGTCGAAGTTTCTTCGGCTGGTGACTCTGAAAGTGATCGGCTTCAACGCATGAAGACCCGAATTTATTAGATGGAGAGAGATATGCGTAGTATCTATGCCATGGAAGCTATTATAAAGAAGAAGGGCGAACTGGCCGTTGAAGCAGAGCGATACGCTCTAGGCGAGCTGCAAAAAGCTACAGAAAGTTTGAACTGTAAGTATTCGGTACTCCTTAGATTCCTTCAAGTGGTATGATAATTCTCCTTTTGCTTCTGATCCCTATGTCATTGCCTTTTGTTAGTCATAGCTCTGAATTTATCTGAAGAAAACAAGTGAGCGCATGAACGCGTAGATTCTTTAACCAATCTTTCACAATTTGATGAAGTCTTCTGGATAAGCAAACCGAAAGCTGTTAATGTTGCCAAGTTTCAGGATCGGGTGCATCAAGTACACTGATTCTTTGATAAATGCTACAGAGGTCTGAGGATGATATGGAAAACCATGTTCCCCCTCAACTCTGTTCCTCCAACATTGCTGACTTTTGATGTCGAAGTTCAGTAATACTGAGAAGGTCCGCAAGCTGATTCGTTTTTAACTTCTGGCGTGACCCGAATTCGCTTTCACCTTTGTGCTTTCCCAACATCCTTCACTGGATTTGGAAGCAATCGCATAAGCCGATGGCAATGTAAGCCAACATTTTCCTGCTGTTAAGACCCCTGCCTCCATTGTTGTTGATAGGTTGATAGACAACACGGAGGTAGATGGTAAAACATAAATGCCAGATGAATAATATTGTCACTTTGTAATCTTATGCTTCTGACAATTTTCTACACCCGAATGGTCGGGTGTGTCGGGTACAAATTTGTTCATGTGTATGATGTAACTTGTTATCCCAACCTTAGAGAACTTTTGTAAGGACGAATGACTTGCTGGAGACGACATGTTTGCCACTTTTGATAAAGTATCGATATTTTGCAAGATTGTCTTCGAGATGACAATAGCAATTTTCTGATGAATTCGTTGACTAAGCTGCAGATTTTGATGCACTAGTCTTTTTGGGCATCGGTATTGTGATGCTTTTTTATGAAAGGTATCAGCAGCAAACTTTTTGAGTGATCAGCTTATGTTGCGGGCCCAAATAACCCGTAGTAATCGTAACTTTGGTACAACCGATAATGTATGTTGTTGGTGGCAGCCCCGAATAAATCGAGGAAACTATGCTCGTCATTGACTTCGTTGCTCTTAGTACCTCCCTGTTTGATGTACCAACATGGGCCTTCCATAAGTTATGTTATCCCTACCGTTAGCAGCACTCGCATGTTCCTTGAGGCTTCGGCGAAGGACAACTTGTATTTTATTGTATTTTAAGACCCTTTAATTATCAATCATTGCATCACTCGCATTTTCCTTGAGGCTTGATGATAATTTTGGGTATAAGAAGCACATGCGATTCTCGATCTTTTTTATCGAGTTCGCTCACTGCACTTCACACTCCTATGTCGGTGCTCACGGTATTGTGCGATAATATTTCAAAAAAAATTGTTCGGGTGTCCCGAAGCAATTAAATGCTCGTATAAACGAAACTTGAACCTTTATTGAAAAGTCTATAACGATGAAGTAGGCTAATATTGCTATGGCTTAAGACAACCTTATTGAAGATAAAGTTCTATGAAGATAGAGTCGTATGCCACCACTCGTCTTCTTAAGTAAGAGGAGGGTCCTTCTTCCCTTGATCCACGCCTGCCGAGGTGCCGATAGCTTCCGGAGTGCCGATGATTTATAAGGCGGTGCAAATAATTTCCGTAGGAGTACTGGCAATTACTGCCGAAGAATTTACACCTTCTTCTGAGGCTTTTTCCTTCTGCTGCCGTAGTTTTGATAGTTGCTGCTGCAGAATCATCCGGTTGTTTCTTCGTCTTCTTGCCACAGTTGACCTCCGTAAGCTTGGAGTCTTGAGGAGCCAACTGCTTGGAGAGGAAGTCGATAGTTTTAACTTCCTGCTTTATCCCAAACTTAGCAACGATCTTCTGGAACTCTCGATCACAGCTATCTGAGCGAGAGAAACTTCCATAAACCGTAATATTGGTCCCATTGTTGCCTGACATCTTAAGTTTTAAGTACGCATAGTGCAGTACAACCATAAACTTAGTGTAATCTGGTATTCCGAGGATAGCGTGGTACTGTGATTCCCAATTCACTACTTCAAACTCGATCCATTCCTTCCTGAAATTGTCGGGTTTCCCGAAGAATACATTCAATGAAATTCTGCCTAGAGGGTACGCTGGCGAAGTTGGAACAATGCCATGGAAACATGGATCGAACTCCTGTAACATGTCGACTGTAATGCCAATATTTTTGATTGTGCTCGCGAATATCAGATTCAATCCACTTCCACCGTCCATGAATACTTTGCTCATATTAAATCCTCCAATCCGTGCTTCGACTACCAAGGTTGCATGACCTGGCCTTGGGATAGACATCGGGTGATCGGCCCTGCTAAACAGGATGCTTTGCGCAGACCAGACGATGAATCCAAGGACATTAGCCATAGTGCTCTCTGCGAGGTTTTATCTCTTGCGTAAGCTTTTTCATATCTCTCCTAGAAACGTCAGTTTTATGAATCATGCTCATCTGCCCCGAGGCGGAGGAAAAGCTTCATCAGAGGCACGAGTTTGGACTTGGTTGACTTGATGTTGAGGTGGCGGTGGTGGGTTCGGGAGATGTGCCTACCCCTTCTCCGACTCATAAAACTTCTGAATATCGAGAAACTATCGGCAGTCCCTGAGAAGATGGCTTGATTTTCTGGTGTTATCCTTGGGGTCAAAGTACGAGTGTATGTAACAAGGAGCATTCAACTGCTCGGCGAACGGTAGCTCCGGGACCCAAGGTGGTCGTTCCCTGTAGTTTCCACGATTTCCTCCAGAACCGCTGCAGTTTCCATTCCGACGATCGTCGCGCTTGTCCCCGCGTTGATCATCATACCGATCATCACGTCGATCGGAATATCCTGCAGCTACAATATTGGTGTCTTCATACCTGCGATCTCTTCTCTTTTTCCAACGATCACGTCGATGGCCTGAATCATGCTTTAGATCGTCGTCTTCGGCGTCTCTACGTGGACGTGGCTTCCTTACGTGGTCTTCACCGTCAGCCCAACTGTTGGCAATCTCCATAAGTCTAGTGATAGTCTTCGGCTTCTTCCGGCCAAGCTCCTCGATGTAAGATTCCCGGCGGATGCCATCGCTGAAAGTATCGATCGCCCTATTGGCATAGGCATCTTTGACAACATTCAGGAGTTTAGTAAAACGCCCAATGTGTGCGTGAATTGATTCTTTCGGTTTCTGGTGACACTTCCGTAGTTCTTCGATTCCCACGGGCCTTTTATATGTGGCCTGGAAATTCTTGACAAACGCATCGACTAGGTCGTCCCAAGATTTGATGGATCCCTTCAGCAGACCTCTTAACCAAGCTCGTGTCGAATCTTTTAGGTAAAGTTGCAGGCATCGCACTGCTGCTAGTTTGTTTTCTTTATGTAAGATCACAGTTTGTAGATAGTCGTCTATCCAAGACCTTGACTCCTGCTGACCATCGTACTTGTTAGCGTCGGTGGGCGTAGGCTTGAATCTCTTTGGTGGCATCATCTCCCGAATCTTGCTGCTTAAACAATCGGCACCTCGTAATTCGCCATCATGCTCTTGGGTTTCCTCGGAATCCTCACTATAGTAGCCTTCTGTTGTGGCGTGCCGACGATGAGCTTTGTCAATCTTGCTTTGAGTGATATCGTCACAAGCATCCTTTGACCGATGCAGGGGTGAACCACCGGGGCATCCCCAAGCTTAGAGCTTTCACTCTTCTTGATCATATTGTATCATCCTCCCCTCTTGACCCTTGAAAACTTCCTCCACACCAAACTCGAAACAAACTCATTAGAGGGTTAGTGCATAATCAAAAATTCACATGTTCAGAGGTGACACAATCATTCTTAACACTTCTGGACATTGCCCAAAGCTTCTGAAAGTTAATGGAACAAAGAAATCCATCCAACACAGCAAAATAGGCAATGCGAAATAAAAGGCAGAATCTGTCAAAACAGAACAGTCCGTAAAGATGAATTTTAAAGAGGCAACAGACTTGCTCAAATGAAAATTCTCAAATTGAATGAAAGTTGCGTACATATCTGAGAATCACTCACGTAAATTGGCATAATTTTCTGAGTTACCTACAGAGAATTAGGCCCAGATTCGTGACAGCAAGAAATCTGTTTCTGCGCAGTAATCCAAATCTACTATCAACCTTTCTATCAAAGACTTTACTTGGCACAACAATGCAATAAAACAAAGATAAGGAGAGGTTGCTACAGTAGTAACAACTTCCAAGACACAAATATAAAACAATTTACTGTAGCAAAATAAACACATGGGTTATCTCCCAAGAAGTTCTTTCTTTATAGCCATTAAGATGGGCTCAGCAGTTTTAATGATGCACTCGCAAGAAATAGTATTTGAAGAAAAAGAGAGCATCAAGAAGCAAATTCAAAACAAATTTAAGTCTAACATGCTTCCTATGCATAGGAATTTTGTAAATAAACAAGTTCAAGAAGCATAATGCAACAAGCATAGAAAGATAAAACAAGTGCAGCTTCAAGATTTTCAGCAAAAAGAGAGGTGTTTTAGTAACATGAAAATTTCTACAACCATATTTTCCTCTCTCATAATATAGAATAAATAGATAGATGCTAGACTCTACACCCTCTTGTTGGATGATGAACACCACTAACTGTGTAGGATTACAAGAACCCTCAATACCGGAGTTAACAAGCTCCACAATATTCGATGTTCATATTTAAATAAACTTAGAGTGCATGACAGATCAACATAACCAAACCAAGTACTAACATAGCATGCATAATGTCACCTTCACGCTAAGAAAGGAGGCATAGATCACATCAATACCATCATAGCAATAGTTAACTTCATAATCTACAAGAGATCATAATCATAGCCTACGCCAAGTACTACACGATGCACACACTGTCACCATTACACCGTGCAGGAGGAATAAACTACTTTAATAACATCACTAGAGTAGCACATAGATGAATAGTGATACAAAACACATTGCAATCATAAAGAGATATAAATAAGCACTTCAGTATGCCATTCATAACAGTGAATAAGTATTCTGTGAAATATAGCCTAAGAGACCCACACGGTGCACACACTGTCACCTTTACACACGTGGGACAAGGAGTCTCCGGAGATCACATAAGTAAAATCCACTTGACTAGCACAATGACATCTAGATTACAAGCATCATCATATGAATCTCAATCATGTAAGGCAGCTCATGAGATTATTGTATTGAAGTACATAGGAGAGAGATGAACCACATAGCTACCGGTACAGCCCTTAGCCTCGATGGAGAACTACTCCCTCCTCATGGAAGACAACAGCGGTGATGAAGATGGCGGTGGTGTCGATGGAGGAGCCTTCCGGGGGCACTTCCCCGTCCCGGCGGCGTGCCGGAACAGAGACTCCTATCCCCCAGATCTTGGCTTCGCGATGGCGGCGGCTCTGGATGGTTTCTCGTACCGTGGCTTTTTCGTATCGAAGTTTTAGATCAGGGACCTTTATATAGGCGAAGAGGCAGCGTCAGAAGGTCAACGAGGCGACGACACAACAGGGGGGCGCGAGCCCCCCCTTGGCCGCGCCAGGGTGGTGTATGGTGGGCCTGTGGCCCCCCTCTGGCCTCTCTCGGGTGTTCTGGAAGCTTCGCGTGATCCTAAGATGCTGGGCGTTGATTTCGTCCGATTCCGAGAATATTTCCTTACTTGGATTTCTGAAACCAAAAACAGCAGAAAACAGCAACTGGCCCTTCGGCATCTCGTCAATAGGTTAGTTCCGGAAAACGCATAAAAATGACATAAAGTATGCATAAAACATGTAGGTATCATCAATAATGTGGCATGGAACATAAGAAATTATCGATACGTCGGAGACGTATCACTAGCATACACACGCAATGGTCAAACCACCAAAGCGAACATGTGGTAGCGAGCCAATTGTAAGAGCATGTCCAGTCGCGTCCCCCAAACCGTATACGTGTTTTGTTCGTGCCACGTTTGGGGGACGTCACTCTCCAGTCGCTTCCCCCAAATGCCGCCCTCAAACATTAAATAAGGGTTTTTGAAAACACAACCATTTATTAAATATAGCATACAAATAAATATATTTGTGGAGATTGTTTTCGAATTAAAATATAACAAACAATAAAACAACTTAACAAATGTAATAAATAGGGCTAGATCAAGGTGCCGTGGCATTTGCTGATAATCATTTGATCTTCCACAAATGCTCAACGAGAGCAGCTTGAAGTTGCTCGTGAACATTGCTGTCACGGATCTCTGCGTGCATGGCGAGAAAATCAGTAAAATCTGCAGGCAACTCATGATCAACCTCCGCAAGAGGGCCCTGACACTCATAGGGACCAACATGTGTCCTGGCATGATTCTTGCGGTCATCCTCGATGATCATGTTGTGCATGATCACACAAGCCTGCATCACCTGCCACATTTGGTCGTGAGACCAGCTTAGAGCAAGATACCGGAAAATTGCAAATTGAGCTTGAAGCACACCAAATGCCCGCTCGA
This sequence comes from Lolium perenne, assembly GCF_019359855.2. Taxonomy (NCBI): domain Eukaryota; kingdom Viridiplantae; phylum Streptophyta; class Magnoliopsida; order Poales; family Poaceae; genus Lolium; species Lolium perenne. Next base: position 335,906,031 of record NC_067246.2, read on the forward strand.
CATCCTTCCTGCAAGCCTCGCGTCGCGAAGCAAAGTGGGAATTCTTCCGACCTGATGGATTCGAGATTGTTTTGACAAAAGTGGCCCATTCTGGATATATACCATCTGCTAGATAATAGCCTTTGGTATATTTGTGGCCATTGACCTCATAGTTCCATGGTGGAGCATGACCTTCCACTAGTCTGCTGAACACCGGAGACTGTTGCAACACGTTGATTTCACTGTGTGATCCCGCCATGCCAAAAAAAATGCCAAATCCACAGGTCATAATCTGCCGCAGCTTCAAGCACCACACTGCAATATCCATGAAGTCCTTTGTATATACCTTGCCAAGCAAACAGGCAGTTCTTCCATGACCAGTGCATGCAATCGATGCTTCCAAGCATTCCAGGGACGCCTCTAGCAGCATTTTGTGCCATGATCCTTGAAGTCTCTTCCTCAGTTGGTCCTCTCAAGTAGTATTTGCCAAACTTTCCCACCACAGCTCGGCAAAACTTGTACATGCACTCAATGACAGTAGACTCACTCATGCGAAGGTAGTCGTCCTGTGTATCGGAAGGTGCTCCGTATGCAAGCATCCTCATGGCGGTCGTGCACTTCTGAATCGACGAGAACCCGACATCGTCTACAGCGTCGTGCTTGAGCTTGAAGTAGGGGTCGAACTCTCGAACGCCGCGGAGGATATTCATGAACAGACCCTTGCTCATCCTATACCGGCGCCGAAAATTGTTGGCATGTGTTGCCTCATCTGCGAAGTAGTCGTTGTGCAGCATGGTATGCCCCTCCATCCTCTGTCGGGGCTTCGACTTCATTCTCCCCGGCCTTGATCCTCCGCGGCGCGGCCTCTTCCTCTTCTCCGCCTTGGCGTTAAGCATGTCATGGAGGGCCACGATGATAAGCAAATGCTCCCGGAGGTCGTTGTCGAAGGCTTGCTCGTCCTCCAACAGTAGGACAATCATCTCGCCGTCGCTATCCATGTCTGAAGCAAAATCAATGGTTAAAATTGCGCCGCGGCAGACGAGGCAACGAATAGCGGCCAATCGCGCGTACCTGGCAAGTCGTCGAGCACCTTGTGTGCGTGGAGGTGGGGCAGATTTGACGCCGCGTTCTGGGACGCGCAGGCGAAGCGGCGGCGGCGGAACGACCGGCGAGAGTGCCAGCCGCGACGACGGTGGCGATTCTCAGAAGAGATCAGTCGTCAAAATGATCGGCAAATCTAGCGGCGACGGAGGGGTGGGAGACGCGGGAGGGAAGGGAGCGACGAGAAAAAAAGGCGCGAACCAACGGTTTATGGAAATAGTCGCCGACATGTGGGAGCCCGCCTCACTTTTCATTGTGTCCGACGTGCCCGGAGCGTCCCCTGTGGGACGGGAACGGCCTCGCTGGACACCGTATCGAGACGCGCCGGACAAAAAACGGTTTTGGAGACGCAACGAAAACGTTTTTTTGTCCGACGCGCCCTAAATCCCTTTGAGAGATAGTTTGGGGGAGCGACTGGAGATACTCTAAGAGCTGCCACATTCAGCTTCACTTCCTTCTTTCTACACTCTCCGAAGAACTCACACAGACCAAAATTTACACACACGCCGCACGTACCAAGGAAGAATAAGAAGACTTTCCCGATGCTCTCTTCGTTGGTACACATAAATGCTACATTGTTTTCCGCCCGCAGGCCACACTTTCATTACTCAATAGAAGGTATAAATACAGGAGCTAACACGGTCAGTGGGCAACGCTCTAATCCGTTTCGTATACTCACGTCCAGAACACGCGCAACTACTCTCCATGCAAACTCCTAATCTATTTGATCCACTAATCACTCTACTGGCTACCTGCATGGACACGCACTATTAAGACTGCTTATAGTGGAAGTAACATAGCTAGTAACATCACACATCTCAAGACATTTTGGTGACATGGCATGCGAATAAATGAAGAAAGAGAGTGAGGTGGTAACTAGCTATGTTACCATAACATCACACACCCCAAGACAAAATGAGTCTACAACATAATAAATGACACAATGCATAACACCACATATAAGTTACTACCCACTATTTAGCTAGCCCAACTTTCCCTCAACGATTGCACACTACCAAGTCAAGGCAGCGCACATTTAGCTAGCTCTACTTAGACTTATTCCTTTCTAATCCAGACCATTAAGCTTGCATACACACTGATTGCATCTCCATGTGCGTATACTACGTACGCATCTTTTTGGCCGGACTACTCTATTACATGAACAACTCAAATAAATAAACATATAAACATAATGAACTAGGAACTAATAAGATTAGTTCCAACAACTGCCACCAAGATAATGAAGAAATCGACGGAGACGCATCAGCATCGTTTGCAGGCCACGGCATCTGCTGGAGTGGTGGAGCTCGAGGATCCTCGTGTGCGTAGAAAGTTTTCGCGAAAAAACCACTTTTTTATTTCAGAATCTAAAAAGACAAAATACATCACGTATATACTGCTATTTAGCCCTGCAAAATTTCACTTTTTTGCCGAGGCAAAATAAAAGGTTTTTTCGTCACGAAACTCATGTCCAGGGCACATATTTGAGATCACATTTGCATTCATTTTGTGTTTTGATTTTTAAAACATGTTTTACATCACAAACGTACTTTTGAAAAAGTGGGTTCACATACACCCAGGTTCTGAAAAGCATATAAAAGATAGAGAGGAAGTAGTGCAATTAACAGCTCGAAATGGAATTGATTAATAAATGGAAGCTTCTCATGCATTTCGGCCCTGGACCGAATAATCTCTCAGTTTATTTATTCTAATCTTGCAAATACTGTCTCTGTTGTTGTAACCTGGATTCGTTTTCTATTTTAGCCATAAATTCAACATTAAATTCAAAAAATAATATCGCCAAACTTTTGTCTGAATTTGGATTTATCTAGACACTATGTAGTTTATAGATACATTCAAATTTAGAAAAATATGCAACATCTCTTTCGGGACAAAGTAAGCAGTATATACTGCAAATATTGCTCCCTCCATCCACAAAAGAAAGTCGGAGATTTATCTAAATTTGGATGTATCTATACACTAAAGAGTATCTAGATACATCTAAATTTAGACAAATTAACTCGCGACACTTTTTATGGACAGAGGTGGCATTATTGATACGTGATCTAGATACTACTCAAATGCTTGACACAGTGGCCCACCAATCAAATGCATGGCAAACATGCACGACATTCATACAAGTCCGCGAATGTTTCAAATCTCTCTTTCTCCATATCTTTTCCGAATTTCGAGATGATAGGTGTCGCCGAACACGTCTAGGTTTCCGCATTATGTCCACATGATAGCAACCCAACTGACCGCACCCTCTCCTCTCTCTATCTATAAACCAGGACAAACGGAATTGGGTCAGCCTACTATACAATGCAATATTGTGGACGGGTGAAATTGTTGACGGGTGGAATTGTGGACGGGTGGTGTGCCCGTGCGGTTGTCACGCTGCTGCCGCGGCAGGGTTTTGCAGCCAAATGCTGTCACGGCACGGCACAACGGCCGCACGGGCTGATTGGGATATGCTACAGTACAACAATGACATAGTGTGGCGTGGGATGACTGCAGAAGATCGAATTTGACCTCCCGCCTGTCACGATGAAGTGAATGAACTGCAATCCATGTAGTATTATTCAGCACTGTCGTTTTCGGTTGGGTAGTTTATTCTCTGTTTCCAATTCTGACTTTCAAAGTACACATTAACCTACAGGGAATCAACGCTTCAGACTCTGTTTCTAACTCGTTCCACCATCAGATTAAGTCAACCCGTGAAAATTGTCAATATCGAGTTTCGCCCATCACTACGGGAAAACAGGGCGTTGCCGTGCGCCACTTTGCACGGCAAAGACCCTTATATGCACGGCAAAGGTTTTGCCGTGCGTGAACGCACGGCAAAATCTGCCTGGCAAAGAGACCGCCGACAAAGCCAACGTTGCCGTGCGCATGGCCGTTATGCACGGCAAAGGTCTTGTCGTGCGTACACCTCTTTGCCGTGCGGTAGGGCGTTGCCGTGCGATGAGCGCTTTGCCGTGCGCGGTGACATTGCCGTGCGGCCTTCCCTTTGCCGTGCGCGCAGACATTGCCGTGCGGGGCGGAGCCAGGAATTGAACATAGGGGGGGCGAAGCCGAGGTCGAAAACTTGAATTATTTTTACATAGAAATAAACATAGTGTAGAAGCTTCAAGTAATTTTCTCCATTTCTATACACCTGTAAGCTAATTGAAAGTAAATTGGCACTCACGGTTATAATATTTTGGGAATACCAATTGACACATATTTTTGACTATCAAATCATTTCTTTTGTCTATCTAAATTGTTGAAGAAAAGTTATTTTCATGGACACTTCAATTGAATCAACGACAAAGAAATATAGGAAATGTAAGGCTACCTGTTCATTGTTTTTCTATGAAATACATGATTAGTAATTTGATCCACTGCCATAGTGTAGCTCGTGTACTTATAAAATAGACTGCCAGGACCTAATTATTCGTCAAATAAGAACTATAGTTGCTAGCGGCGTACCTTTAGAAAACTGAGGGCTTGAGACCTGACTTGAGTTGATCGGAACTTTGCGGCGCCACAGCTCCGCATCAGGATCAACAGATTAAGCGGCCGTGTCCTAATGATCTGATTCGAGTGGCTTCCTAGCCCGGCGGCCGGCATGGGGAACACCGTCACAGCCAGCGGCGGCAGGCGCTCTAGCTATTCGATATTGAGATCGATCTGAATTATTCAGGGGTCAAACAACGTACGGATTTATGGAAAGAAAGCTTCTAGGCTTCGGAAATTACTCCCTGCTTACGAGATGGGCTGTTAGTTACCTACTGGGCTTTGATGTGTAGACAAAACAGATCAGGATTAGCGCTGGACCCAAATACTAACCAAGTATTAGTACTCCATCTGGCGCTAACCAAGTATTAGTACTTCATCTGGCGATTAGTACATACAATAGCATAAATATACTACAACATATGCGCTGCAATAGATTGAGGGGGGCGACACATTGGGGGGGGGTCTGACCCCTGCTCGCCCCCCCCTGTCTCCGCCCCTGCGTGCGGCAGCTCTGTGCCGTGTCGTGGCTTTGCTGTGCGCCAGCACGCCAGCCCGCACGGCGAAGACAGTTTCAGCACACCCCCCTGGGAGCTCCCAGGAGCACAGGTGAGCGCCACGTGGCGCCTTTGCCGTGCTTGTCCACACGGCAAAGAGACCAAAAGTCCTTTGTCGTGCGCATACACACGGCAAAGGCCTCTGATTTGTTCATTTTTTGCTGTTTTTCATTTATCCCTGCATTTCAAATATTGCATTTCACAAATATAGCATATATATTCAACATATGATCACCAAACACATCAACAACACCACAAATACATCGAGCACACATAGTTAATGCATACAATCCATTACATAGAGTCCATCCATATAGCAATGCCCATTATTACAATCCATTACAAGTGCGAACAATCCATTACAACAACGACAAGTGCACGACGACCATGCCATCAATCTTGTCCTCCTCCATTGCTTCCGTCGGCCTCATCGTCATTGGCTTGTGACAGATAATCTACAAGATTGATGAAATTAGCATTTGCATTTACATATTGAACACCTGAACAAGTACAAGTAAAGGGTTGGGCACAAGTGTAGGAGGACTCACCGTGGTTCATGCTCCGGACGATGTTCGTGTTGTGCACGGTGAGAGGTGTCACCGGGCTCTGAGTGGATGGTGGCGGCATCCACGGCAAGGAGTAAGGAGGAACAGGAAGACTCCCCGGTGGAGAAGACAGAGCCGTCTGGCTCATCGACGATTCATTTGTGCACGATCTTTCTGTTGGATCTCGCTGCATCATACGTAATGCAGTGCTTCTTGGTACTCCCCGGTGTGACCTTCCTCACATTTGGGCGATAACACAGCAGATTTTCAGAAGAGCGGATTGCTCTGAAACTCTGATCTATGTGGGGGGATGAACATGGAGAGTAATTTTGTATTGCACATTGTCTAATAAATAGTCATCAAAAATAAAAACTAATTAACAAAATAAATATAAGTATTAGATGAAATAAAATAGAAAGAAAAACAAATAAAATGTTTGTTGGCGCACGGCAAAGGGGCCTTTGCCGTGCAACTAGGCTGCCATCACGGCAAAGGCAGCGGCACGGCACCGTCCAGAGCCATTGCCGTGCAGCCAATCTTTGTCGTGCGGCTTGTAGGTTCTTTGCTGTCGTAATTTCTTTGCCGTGCGCTTTAGTTGGTGTTTGCCGTGCGCAGGATCGTTGCCGTGCGCCACTGCTGACTTTGCCGTGTGGGTATTCTTTGCCGTGCGCTGCTCTCATACTTTGCCGTGCAGGTAGTCTTTGCAGTGCGTGCTAGTTGCTATGTACGACAAAGATGTCTTTGCCGTGCAGCGGCTCACGGCAAAGATTGGCTGGACGGCAATAGCCTTTTTTCCCGTGCATTCATCCAAGATATCATAGTGCTCCTGCCAACATCTTAGGTTCAGTCATGTGCCAGACTGCCAGGCCGGCATCAAATCAAATTAAAGTAAACCATTAGATATATGAATTCAAAATCAAAACAAGGTCAAACCGAACCTATATAGCCATCTCAGATACATGTCTATTTAGGGGCGAAGCTACCCTTTGGACTGTTAAATCCTGAGGATCACTAGTCTAGATATCTATGCGGTAGAACAACTATTAATGTGTACCGCGAGCTAGAGGGATCGAGAGGGGAGACGGTGTACCTTCTCCCTTCAAGGAGGATGAACCCGTCGATGCCGACATGGTGGCGGCGGTGGCGTGAGCGAACTGTGACAGCGGTGGAGCTTCCCGTCGGCACGCGCTAACCCTAGATCGGTAGGGGTTTCTCGGTGGGGTGTCGGCGGTCTCCACACCTTGATTTTTGGCAAAACAAATCCTATTAAAATATGCATCTCTCGACATACAAACAATTATGTAGTACAGTTTCTATGCGTTTCCGAAGAAAAACAGAAGAGAAAGAGTAAATGGGCCACGCTGGGAGGAGATCGGACTGAACTGGGCCTGCTACCTAGCTTGGCCGCCCATGGTGGAGAGGAAACCACCCATGCGTATGCGAGTCCATGCTGGCCAGCTCTACTGGGTGAATCCCTATACGCCGGCAATTCCTATACACCGACCAGGTCGGTGGTTACCCCGCGCCGCACACCCCCGCGCGCGGGGTATGGGCCGGCCTGGTCGGCCCATTTCACGTTTATTTTTAGTTCTCTATTTTCTGTTTTCTGTTTTCTGTTTCTGTTTTTTTTTCTTTTCTTTTTCTTTTTTTCTGTTTCTTTTTTTTTGTTTTTGTTTCTTTTCTGTTTATTTTATTTTAAAAAAATAAAAAGTTTAAATCTAAATTTTGTTCAAATTTTAAAAATGTTCAAATCTGGAAATCGTTCAAATTCGAAAAATGTTCAAATAGGAAAATCGTTCATATTCAAAAATTCGTTCAAACATAAAAATAGTTCAAAATAAAAAATTGTTCAAATTTTAAAATCGTTCAAACTTAAAAATCGTTCAAAATTAAAAATCTTTCAAATTTGGAAATTGTTCATAGAAAAAATACATTTTTGTTCAAATTTAAAAATGTTCAAATCTAAAAAATGTTCAAATTTTTAAAAAGTGATTTTTTATTTGATTTTTTTTTATTTTTAACAAATGTTCATATTTAAAAATGTTTTAAAAAAGAAAACAAATAACAGAAAACAGAAAAGAAACGAAAAAGAAAAAACGAAAAAGCAGAAACATAAGAAGTGAGAATGTTGGGCCGGCCCAAAACCCGCCTGGGGGGTGTGCGGCGCCTGGTCCGCACCGACCAGGTCGGCGTACAGCACCCCCCCTATACGCCTGCCAGGTCGGCGCATACCACGAGCCACACACCCCCGGGACGTGATACGGGCCGGTCTGGTTAGGCGATGTACCTTTTTCTTTTTCTGTTTTCTTTTCTTGTAGATTAAAATATGTTGAAATTTTAAAATGTATAAATTTTAAAAAAGTGCACATTCTTAAAAACGTTCAAATTTTGAAAATATTCAAATTTAAAAGATGTTCAAAATTAGAAAAGGTTAAATATAAAAATGTTTGAATTTTGAAAATGTTTAAATTTAAAAAGTGTTCAAATATTCACATAAAAATATTCTAAAATTCTTCAAACTTAAAAAATGTTCATATTAAAAAATGTTTAGATATAAAAATATTCAAGTTTCAAAAAAGTTCAAATTTGAAATATGTTCATATTCGGAAAATATCCAAATATGAAAATTGTTTAAATTTTTAATGAAAAATGTTTAGATTTTTGGAAAAAAATCTAATTTGAAAATGTTTGAATTTATGAAAAAATCAAATAGAAAACAAAAATGAAACAACATAAAAGAAAAAGAAAACCGAAATATCTACTACTTAAAAAGAAGGAATGTGTTCCCCCTTCTCCCTCTACTTTCGTCGTCCTTTTGGTGCTTCGTCGTCGCTCCCGCAAATCCTGTCATTTAACGGGCTCCATCAAAGGCAAGTCATCTCAGATTCGTCCGCTCTCCCTTCCTCCCCTGATCGACTTTAACGGTGGCGCCTTCTAACTCCCGTCTTGATCTCCACCAGATGCGCTCTTCGCTCCTGTTTCGTGCGTCCCTTCCATCCCCTAGCGCGACGGCCCGCCCGCCATGCCATGCCGCAACCGCGGCCGGCCTCTGTGTCGAGGAGGCAGCGTGGCTGAAAGATCGAGATGTCGCCTAGAGGGGGGTGAATAGGCAATTAAAAACTCTTGCGGATTTGTCTTGTAAGAATGCGGAATTAAACTAACGTTTAGTCTACAAGCACAAACCCTAAATATGGTAAGCTCAACTAAGTGTAACAATAGCAACTAGAGCTAAGCAAGATAGGCACAAGATATATGTAGCACAAGTGATAGCAAGATATATGTACTTCAAGCACGATGGCTATCACAAGGAAAGAGAGCTCGGGTATAGAAATAACCGAGGCACGCGGAGACGAGGATGTATTCCCGTGTTCCCTTCCTTTGCAAGAAGGTACGTCACGTTTGGAGGAGTGGACGTTCCACGAAGGATTCTCCGCGCCACGAAGGCTCACCCTATTCTCCGAACCACACCCACGAAGGATAATGGCCCTTTCCTTATGGTTAGCTTTTCCTCCGCTCCAGAGATGGCAAGCTCCACAACCATTCACAAGCTCCACGAAGGAGAAGCCCGGGCCCCTTCACAATCTTCCATGAAGAGATCGTCGGGGCACCAACCAAGCCAACTAGGAGGTCTCCCTCCAAGAGTAAAAAGCTCACGGTCTCTCACTCGAACTAATCGTGGTGGAGAGCTCAACACTATGCAATGATGCAAAGCAAGAACACTAGAGGTGTTCAAGTCCTTCACACTCAAATCCCACCCAAACAACGAATGCTAGGATGAGATTGGAGAGGAAGAACAATGGGGAAAGTTAACAAAAGACTCCAAGATCTAGATCCCAAGAGTTCCCCTCACTTAGAGGAGAAAATGATTGGTGGGGATTGTAGATCTAGATCTCCTCTCTTAAATCCTCAAGAATGGGCAAGAATCATGGGAGGAATCAAGGGGGGAAGCAAGTTCTTCAAATAGCAACAATGGAGGTGAAGAAAGGGGAAGAACTAGCTCAACTCAAGGTGGAAGAAGCCTATTTATAGCTAAAGGGGAAATAGAACCGTTGGGGAAAAAACAGAAAAACTGCACAGTGAAAAGAGCAGAAAAAATGGCCGAGCCGGCCAACCGGCCGGCCGACCGGCCCAGGCGCTGAGGAGCCTGGCGCACCGTCGGGCCGGCCCAAGACGGCGAGGCAAAGGCGCTGTGGCTGTGGCGGGCGGATAGGCCAGGCCGCGCAGGGAGCCGGCCACGCCGGGTGGGCCGCATGCGGGCGGAGCGGGCCTCGCCGGGCGAGCAGGCCACGCGGGCGGGCAGGCTGCGCTCGCAAGACGTGGGCGTCGCATAGGCGAGCGGGCCGTGCGCCCGGTTGGGTCGGGGCAGCGCCGGGCAGGCCGGCCGCGGCCGGGACATGGGCCGGACCGGACCGGGCAGCCTCGATGGCGGCCCGGTCGATGTCAGCGCCCGACCCGGCACGGACCGGGCAGGCCGGCGGCTGGGCCGGTCAGGCCGGTTGGTCGGCCGACCCCTTCTCTTCCTTTTTTCCTTTTTATTTTTGCTTTCTCCTTTTCTTTAATAACTAATGCTCCCGAATTCCGATTCGAATGAAACCAATTTTGTTTTGAAGATAACAACAAATGCTATTCAATAGAAAGTGCAAACTCAAGAATCTGTAGGAGGGGATTTTTATCATGAATATAAAAGGTAAAACCTTATATCATGAATAATCGGTAAAATCCCCCAACCTCGAAAACGCAATAGAAGATGCATGCGAACTCCGTTTTCGATGAACTTGGGCTTGTTGTAAAGCTAGCAACAAGCACAAGAACCTCACACAGAGAAATACCAAGGAGCTGGACCTTTGCCTCCGGACTTTTCTCCGCCCGCATTCTCGCTGCTAACCGGAATTACTTCTGCCGGAGCAGACGTGGCAGGAGCAGGAGATGGTTCCATCTGAGGAGGAGCTTGCTCCGCCTGATGAGGAGGTGGTTGGGGACCGGTGTGGGAGGCGCTTGGCGGAGCTGGTGTTGCGGGACCAACGGCAGGGGATTACTTCATGTACTTGGTAATGGCTCTTGAACGTTGGTCCGCGCGGTGGTGGTACCCGGAATCCTACGAGCAAGCAAAGGAATCAAATAAATGGTAAGTTCTATAAAAACAAGTACGCGTTATACTCGGAGACTCATGTGGCGCCGGGAAGGACAGGGCGCGAACGTTTTCCTGCTGTTGACAGCAGTTTGATATGTTCGCGCTCCGCCTTTCTGGAGTCTAGGGGAGGGGGCTTTACAGTCTTGGCCTTCTTGGCAGAGGCCTTGCCGCTACCTCCGGTTTCAGAGCCGGAAGCTTTGGCGCAGGGACGCTTAGTGGGTCGAGGGGCAGCCTTACGGGGCACGCGCCCCTCTCCCTCGTCGTCGTCCTCAGGATCCTCCTCTACCGCGTCGCCGCTGACAGGAACTCGGAGTATGGTGCGGAAATTCTCCTCTGCCAAAGCATTGAGCTGGAAGATGAATCAAGGGAAAAGTTAGGACACATGCAGTATTTGTGAAGTTAAAAATGACAAAGGAACTAAACAACTTACCGGAGGACACTGATCGTTTGTGTAGATATCCATGATTAACTCCGGGACCGGCTGGCCCCGGCCAATCTTCACGAGCGTCTTGAATCTCCTTTTGAGAGAATCAGCCGGAAGATCATGGCGGGTTGCTCGGAGAAGGTCGTCCGCCCCGGTATAGGCGCATATTAAACGCGCGTTGTACCGAAGCGGCTGGATCCGCCGAGTAAACCAGCTCAGAGTGAGCTGAACTCCGGTTAGCCCATCATAGACCAACTAAGAGATTCTCTGCGCTGCTTTTTCCAAGATCGGAAATTGAGCAAGCACGGGGACATGGCTCCAGCTGTCGCGTTCTTCCGGAGGCTCGTTGACGAATGCGGGAAGTCCTTCGTGGACGCCCGGAACGGAGCTGTTCTTCTCGTAGAACCATCCGGCGTTCCAGTACCGGACGGATTCGTGGGAATCATGTGGTGGGTACATGCAGCCAGGGCTGAGAATAAATGTCATGCTTCCGCAGTTCACCATGGCCTTGTCTTTCGTTTCCTTCTTGACCCGGAAGAAAAGCTACCACAGCCGGACATCGGGTCGGATTCCGAGATGCCCTTCGCAGAGAGTTGCGAAGTTGGATAGAAGGAGGTATGAGTTAGGTAAGATGTTGTGGGGCTGAAGCTTGTAGGTGTTGAGGATGGAGAGCAAGAATTCCGAACAGTGGAGCGATAGACCGCGCTCAACCCAAGCTTTCGTCGTGACCCTTTCGTCCTCCTCCGGTTTGGGGACATCGGAGTCACGCATGAAGCTCCAGTTGGCGGAGATCATGCCCACGTTCTGGAACTCCCTAAGTTCCGCATTGGTGGTTTCACAGGGCCACCATTGACCCCTCTAGCCTTCGCGGATCCGGGCCTTGGAAGCTTTCTTATTTTCCGCCTCCTGCACTTTGGCTGCCATTCTGGCTTGGCCTTCTAGTTCTTCTTGGAGTTCTTTGAGCGTAGGGATCCGGCCTAACGCGATGCTGGAAGAGGCGGAGAATGGTTGAGCAAGCCTAATGTCGGAAACAAATTGTGGTAGATATGCAATGGGATCCGGGCAGATTGGTTCTACAGTGCTGGGTTCCGGGCTACTCGGAGAACTACCAGTACAGTGTGGTGAACCATGTGACATGCTTCCGGCTACACCCATGCAAAGCTAAACTGAGTAATTAACCGGATCTACACTAGTCTTTCTTCTACAAAGCCGGCGCACGTACCGTTAATGGCGCGGTGGCCTGACGGAGCTCCGGTGAAGTGAAGGTCGCCGGACTTGGAGCAACCTTCGCAGCTTGACCACGAATCGGCGGCAGGGAAGATTTTCCGTTCAACCGTGAAGATCTTGATGCGAAAGGAGGCTTGGAACGGCGGCGCGCGAAGCTTTCCGCGGAAGGGCTCGCCGGAGTCGAGATCTGGCTGGCGGCGCGGCGCGAGGAAGAAGACGATGTGGTGAGGAGGTGAAAAGAATGCAAAGTTACCGCGCACGGGGGTATTTATAGACCTCGCGCGGAGATTCGTGATTCGGATCCGACGGTAGAAACTGAACCGTCGCACCATTGGATGTGTGACGCGTGTCTTAGGTCAGAAGAGGTAAAACGACACAGAGGTAACTTATCTGTGCACTCCCAAAATTTCCGGCTGAAGATTCGCATCTCCGAAAATTTAGCGCGGGAAAAAAGGAAGTTGTGCGCGGGAAAAGTGAAAAATCTGCTACGTTGCCGTTACTGAAGATCAGGAGATTTCCGAGAAGATGACATCAGAAACAAGGAAGTTTTGAACCTCTTCGAGAATCTCTTCGGATCCGAGATACTTGAAGTCGGAGGAATGATGAATCTCGGAGAACTTCGGGGGCTACTGTTGTGGGTATACTTTATGGGTATATCAACGGCGTGGCCTAGATCCGGCAAGCCCGGGTGCCCACAGATGGTGATGTGGCATGTGGCCCATCGGGCGGCCCAGTTGCTGTAGATCCTGAAGGATGAAGTTCAGCCCAGGAACAGGAAGCCGGATCCCCAACCGACCTACGAAGAAGGCCGGATCCGTGAAGGCCCATGAAGTATCCGGATCCAGCACGGTCTTGAAGGAAGGCGGATCCTTGACGTACACGGCAAGATATTGTACCGTAGTTAGGCAACTTGTATTCCGGCTAGGACTCTCCATGTAAACCCTAGATCCGTGCGCCTTTATAAGCCGGATCCCGGGAGCCCTAGAGGCACAACCACAACTCATTGTAACAATGCGAAAGCGCCCAGATAATTCCAGACAAGCAGCAGCAGGCCTTGCCATCGTGCGAGTGTTTCGAAGCTGGGTAAATCGCGTACCACCGTCCCGTGTGCTCTCCGCCCTATGGCCCCTACTTCTTCTCCCCCTCGTGAGGATCCCTCCTCTGGGGTACCGTCGATTAGGCAACGACACTAAGGGCGTGGAAACGGCCTTGCCGAAGAAGTATCGCCTGCTCGAGTTTAATGGAAACGACATCGCCGTAACGAAGTTGTTGATGATGAGGGATCTCGCTCGGATTACGAAATCCAGTCGTCACACTTCTCACAGACGGTACCAATTGACGAGGGTTCACCTCGCTAATCGCTAATGTCTACAGATTGTAGACTTGAGTTTCGGGAAAGGGCGATGATGGAGATTCCGGGAGCGAGATTGGGCACACGATATACCCATCTTCGGGTCCCCTCGGTGGAAGATCACTACGTGCTGCTAGCAATATAGTATATGATCACACGTATCTTTACAGGGGCCACCGTAGGCGGAACTATATTGTCTATCTCCTCTATCTTGCTATATTTTCTCTCTCTCTCTCTCCGCTCATCAGGTGTCCGCCTGGGTTTATATGTGGAACCAGCCTAGGGTTTTACAAGAGTCCTAGCCGACTACTTCTTTGGGTTGCTTTCTCGGGCCTTCTCGGGCAAGCCGGGTATGATAATAATGGGTAGCCGAAAGGTATGCCCATGACAGCCAATTTTTAGATTCTCAAAAGTGCCAAAGGTATGAAAATTTTCAGGTTTAGGTTTTGCCAAAAAAAATAAAAAATTATTTTTATTTATTTATTCAAGATTATTATTACATCATTAATTTTGTTTATTAAAAGAATTATTTGGATTCAAACGATAAAGAAGTGTGACATCGTGACCAATAGGTTAATAGGATATATATGATAGTAATATCAATAACATGCACGCAAATCGCTTGGAAGTGGATGGGTGGAGGAACTCGGAAGTTAAGTGTGCTAGTGCTGGAGTAGTGTGATGATGGTCGAGCGGAAAGTTTGACCACGAGTAAGTAATTGGACTAGAAATTAAGTGTATTTAGAGACTAAACATGTTAAATAATTCAAATATTAGAAATTTTGAAAAAAAATGGAAAAAAGAGCTGGAGTAGGCATTAGCAGTTACTGAAAAAGGGCCAGCGGGCACCGAGCAAGGGACACTGCCCGATTGTGCGGACCGGCCGGGAGCCGAGTCACTAAAGGCGGAGTGAAAAAAATTTAAAAAAATAGATAAAAAATATACGTAATGGTACGTTCCGGTTTATAACACAACCGAATTAAAGAGTGAGTATTTATTCCCGATTTGGTAGTCCCGCTTGGGACTAAAGTCCCTTGGACCCGTTTTCTACTAGGAAAATGATGCTATTCCCCCGGGGGCACGGAGCGATCGCATCCTCCGCCTTCGCTGCGCGCCGCGTGTCCCCATCTGGCTCCACCACTTCTCCTTATCTTACACGCTTCTTCCTCCTCCATTCATTTTTCCCATCTTTTTTCCTCTCCACCTCTCCTGCCCGACACCACCAACCGAGACGCCACCGTGCTAGTGGGCGGTAGTGCTACCGACGAAGCTGGCTGGCCGCCGCGACCAACGTCCTGCGCCTCGCCGCCGTGACCCATGGCAGTTCGCCTCCACCACGCATCGGGCTCGACGAACACGAGAGGCGAGATCCAGCCACGACCGCAGCCGCCGGCCAAATCAACAACCGCCTCAACATCCTCCGCTGCGTGCCCAAACTCTAGTAGGGCGGTCGCCGTGGCTCGCAGTCGTTCGCCGCCCTTCCCAAGCGGCCGAGCCTGCTGAGCTCACGCCAAATCGGCGGCCGCATCAGCCTCTCGTTGACGAGATCCCGTCTCCGCAGGTGCGCCTTGTTCGAGACCCCGCCCGGAAGGACCGATCCCCATCGGAGGCGGAGGAAATCTTCACCGTCGGAGACACCACCTGATTGTTACCTGCCGTGGGCAACCTTACTACCGGCGGTCGACAACGCTGCTGTGTAGCCCAATTATGCTACATGTGGTCGCCGCCGATGCGGCATTGCTACCTGTGGAGGCCAGTTTTGCTATTTAAGGTGTCCGGCATTGCTACCGGCGGAGGGTGGATTTCTGCTACCATAGGCATAGGGCATTGCTACTAGCGGCCTCTGGGGTTGCTGTCCTGAACGGACGGAGTTGCTGCAACCTCGGACGGTGTTGTTGTCGGCTAGAGGCGAGGTCTTCTTTGATGTCTTAGAAGATTTGCAATATATGAATAAAAGAATTGCTACAATTTATTTGCGATTTTGCTACATCTGCGTAATATGTTTGCTACGGGGTCTCCGACGAGGTCTTCGGCGAGATTCCAGCGAGCTCAGCCTTTTTATTTAATTTCGTGACTGAACCGTTTTTTGCTACAATGTAGCAAAAGCGGGTTATTTTTTTGCTGCCGGGAGGTGTTTTTTTGCTACATCCAGGAAAAGCAGATCCGACCGTTCAAGATGATCGATCGGACGGCTGGGGACCCGGGGGCTGGGAAATCAGATCCCCGGAGGACGCCCAGCACTGTCCTTTCTACTACTGACTTGTGCACAGTTTTCTTCCATCGAGCTCAAGTGCGTGCTAGCTGCTATCCACTGGCGAAAACAATGGCTTCTCAGAAGCAACTAATAGGAGCAAGGGAATTGACGAGCTCTAGAAGAGGAGAAAAAACCACCACGGATGAGCTGCCTTGCTTGGCATATAAGCTGGCCACCGGCAAGACGATAACGCGCTCGCTGACCAGTCATGAACCAGCGGCGGTGGCGGCGGCGCCATGCTGCGCGCGACGACTTCCAGCCCGGATACCATGTGCCAGCCAAGAAGCGAACCCAGGCCAACCACGATCACGAAGAACGTGCTCGCGGCGACACGATCCACCAACACCTATAAAAATGCATCCGATCCCACTCCAATTGGCAATCCCACACGCCTTAGTGCATCAACCACGATCGAATCGTAAGTCCAAGAACCAAGATCACAATGCGGCGTGCTACCGCCACCATCGTCGGCGCCGTCGCGCTCTGCTGCATCCTCCTCCTCGCCGGTGGCGGCGTTGGCGCGCAGCCGTTCGACTACCCTACGGCGAGCGTGCCGGCCACCTGGGCCAACACGGACGCGGCCCTGCCGCACCACGTCGTCTACGCCGACGGCTCCGTGGCGCGAGCCGCGCTGCTGCGGCTCAACCCCGCCGGCTACGGGCCTTCCTTTGCCTTCGGCTTCTTCTGCACCAACCACCGCACTGCCCCGTGCTCCGACTTCCTCCTCGGCGTTGCGGTCGTGTACTGCAACAGCGGCGCGCTCATGACGTCCGTCACCTCCGGCATCCCGCAGGTCGTCTGGTCGGCCAACCGTGGCAGCCCCGTCGGGGCAGGCGCCGTAGCAGAGCTCACGGCAGAGGGCGACCTTCTGCTCAGATCATCACCCGGCGGCAAGGTGGTGTGGTCAGCGGGCACCAAGGGCCGGTCCGTCGCCGGGGCGCGCATCGGCAGCGACGGCAACCTGGTGCTGTTCGACGGGACGAACAGGACGGTGTGGCAGTCGTTCGACCACCCCACGGACACGCTCCTCGTCGGGCAGTCGCTCCAGCACGGTGCGCGGCTCACCGCCAACACGTCGACCGCGGACTGGCGCAACGGCCGGATCTACCTCACCGTCGAAGACGAAAGCCTCAGCGCCTACGTCGACGCCAAGCCGCCGCAGCGCTACTACCACCTCGGCTTCGAGAAGGCTCCCGGCGCCTACGCGACGTACTCCAACGGCAGCCTCGCGGTGTTCGCTAAGCCAGGGGACACAACCCCGCTGACCCCCATCCAGCTGCCCACCGTCGGCGCCGGCACGGTGCAGTACATGCGGCTGGAGCACGACGGCCACCTCCGGCTCTACGAGTGGCGCTCCAACGCACAGGGCTGGGAGCCGGTGTTCGACGTGCTGCGCCTCTTCCCGGACGACGGGTGCTCGTACCCGACGGTCTGCGGCGCGTACGGCGTGTGCACGGACGCGCAGTGCAGCTGCCCCGACGCGGCCAACTTCCGCCCGGTGGACTTCCGGAGGCCCAACCGCGGCTGCTTCCCAGCAGCAACGCCGGCGACGTCGTGCGGCTCGTCACGGCGGCAGGGCACGCAGCACCGGCTGGTGTCGCTGCGGGACACGGGGTACTTCAACGACCACGCCACGAGCATGCGGGCCGTGGAGAGGGTGAGCGAGGAGGCGTGCAAGAAGGCATGCCTGGACGACTGCAAGTGCGCGGCGGCGCAGTTCTACTACGGCCCCGACGCCGGCGACGGGTTCTGCTACCTGCAGTCGGAGGTGCTGTCGATGCAGACGCTGCAGCCGGAGGTCGTGCACTACAACTCCACCATGCACATCAAGGTGCAGGCCAAATCGGCCAGGTCTTGACTCTTGATCACTATAATTACAAGGTCTTTGTGGAATGACACGAATAAAGTTCTGGGTTATACTATGTACAAATTGCAACACTGGGAGTGAAAATAATGACACAAAATATTTTCGCCATTCGCTGTTTATTGAGCACCTCCTCACAGACATATGTGACTTCAGAGAAGCACCACAAACACACATCCAAGTCTGTTCTTCCTATTGCTGCATCTTGCAGATCCACGCATCAAAGAGGGCCTTGGCCGTTTTAGGAGCGGGATTTTCCTCTTTATTGTCATCGTCAGCAGAACGCGTAGTCAGAGCACCTCGGTGTCCTCCAGCGGCAGGATGGAAGATCCGGCTTCCACTAGTAGGAAAAGCCTCATCAGTGGCGCACCAAAAAATGATTCTGTGGCGCACGGGCGGTGTGCCACAGAATTCTCGCCACAAAAATAAGCTTTATTTCTGTGGCGCACCGGCGGTGGTGCGCCACAGAAACTTATTTCTGTGGCGCACGGGCGGTGGTGCGCCACTGAATTATTTTTTTGAAAAATTCAAAAAAAATGGTGGCCAGATCTAGATCTAATTTTTATTTTTTTTAAAAAAAATTCGCTGGAAGGAGGAGGACGGCCGGAGGAGGAGGAGGAGGTGGTGGTGGTGGAGGTGGTAGTGGAGGTGGTGGTGGAGGTGGTGGAGGTGGTGGTGGTGGTGGAGGAGGAGGTGGTGGAGGAGGTGGTGGTGGAGGAGGTGGTGGAGGAAGAGGAGGTGGAGGAAGAGGAGGTGGTGGTGGAGGAGGAGGAGGTGGTCGCCGGAGGAGGAGGAGAAGGTGGTCGTCACCGAAGTAGGTCGCTGGAGTAGGAGGAGGCCGGCCGGAGAAGGAGGTCGCCGGAGTAGGAGGCCGGCCCCGGAGGTGGTGGTAGTGGAGGAGGAGGAGGAGGAGGAGGAGGAGTAGGCCGGCCGGAGGAGGAGGTGGTGGTGGAGGAAGAGAAGTTTGCATGCAAAGAGGAGAAGTGAGGAGAAGTGAGAAGAAGTGGAGGAGTAGTGAGGAGAAATGGAGGAGGGCGGCAGAAAATTCAAATTTTGAACGTTAATTCTGTGGCGCATGGGCACTAGGTGCGCCACAGAATGTTTTTACTTTTTCTTTGTATTTTGCGAACTTTCTATTGGTAAGGTGGTACATAGGGTTACCCTTACCAAAACAAATATGTGGTACATGGAGCAGTGCTGGAACCCTGGTCGTTACTGAAGTAATTTGCGCCTAATAGCGCGAGCTTAGCTAATTTTTGAAGGAAAAAAAGATGTCCGGCGTGGTATTCAAAACAAAGATCTTCATGTCTGCTACTCCACCCAAAAAACAGACCAACATGTATTCATCACAATATGGGTAGCTAATTTTGGAAAAATGTGTTCATCACGGGATTCAAACAAAGATATTCATCTCTACTAAATTTTGATTTCACCAAAAACCGAACAGCGTATGTTCATAACGTTAACTTCACGAACACTATGGTTTCTCTATAAAATCAGGTCACCATCCGTTCCTTTACTGAAGGCATTTGCGAAAAGTGTCTTTGTCTCATGGGCACCAGTGCTCCTGCTGTATAAAAAAAAATAAAAATCATACATATTTGTTTCAAAAAAATCTGAAAATAAATGTAGACATAATAAATAAAGTAACCTACAAGCGTGTAAAATTTTAATATGAAATTCTTTATATTGTAGACTACACAAAAAATACAAAATCTGTTGAAATTTGGAGATCTGAAATATGCCTACCCAGATCCACACGTTTGTTATTTTTGTGTAGCCCAGATTTTTTGTATTTGAAACTGAAATTTTGCACGTTTATGGGACAATTCATTAGCTACACCATGATTTTTTTCTAATTTTTTTGAAACACATAAATATGTTTTTTATTTTTTCTAAAATAGCAGGAGCACTGGTGCCCTAGAGCACCAAATCTCTTAGGCATTTGCGCCTAATAGCGCGAGCTTAGCTATTTTTTGAAGAAAAAAAGATGTTCATTGTGGTATTCAGGACAAAGATCTTCATGTCTGCTACTCCACCAAACAACAGACCAACATGTATTCATCACAATGCAGGTAGCTAATTTGTGAAAAATATGTTCAGCACGGGATTCAAACAAAGATCTTCATCTCTGCAAAATTTTGATTTCACAAAAAACCGAACAGCGAATGTTCATGAGGTTAAGTTTACGAACACTATGTTTTCTTTATAAAATAGGGTCACCATCCGTCTCTTATTTCTGAAGGAAAAACAGGTGGAAGTGTTGGGACGAACCACATGGGTGCTTCGGCTCTATGTTCAATCTTCTCTTTTTTGTACTGCAATCTTGAGCCTATGGCAGGACCTCCATTGACGTGCATTCTACACCAATTTGGCCTTGGACGTATCCATGTATCACGGGCGCGATTGTGGGTAGCAAAGACACAGTCAGATTTGAACAATTGGAAATCTGGTTCTGCAGCCTCTGCGTCGATTGGCGGGGGTAGCATGAAAATTGGGTGATTGAGTGCAAGAAATAAAGAATGCCCCTTCAAATTGTTCAATATTTCCCACCTTGCCTCTTCTACAGGGTCCAAGGTATGGGCAGATCTCAAGAAAACGTAGCACCGTACCAAAGGATAAGACCTCAGCTTGGTACCCATATGTAATATTGGAGGACCGAGGATGGGCCGATAACCCTTAACCTGAATCCACGCGAGATCAGATTCACAAGTAATGGACTCTGCTCTCATTGGTGCCAGGAACCAAGTGCGCTGGTCAGAAAATCCAAGAAATACATCTTCATCTTCATAATTATGATTATCACCATCATCATCATCTAATTCTTCATCATCTAATTCTTCTTCTTCTAATTCTTCTTCTTCTAATTCTTCTACATCAGCATCATTATCTTCATCGGCACCTCCATCGCCTTGAGCCACATTTGCTTCATCATCTTCCATGACAGCATCTCCCTCGATTTGAGCTAAAATTGCAGCCGCTTCTGCTTCTTCATCTTCAATTATAGGGGCGTCAATGAGACGCGGGGCTGCATGTGTCCCTGCAATGCACAAAGATCAACCACAATGCAGTAAGTAGGAACTACACTGTAAATTATCTCTTCTCTTCTATCTTCTATCTTCTATCTTCTACTACTATAAGGCACCAGTTTTGAACAAGACATGTAGCAGCAATTCCAACTGTTGGTGTCCAAAATATAACGGTTGGGATTAGAGGTATTCGCGTGAAAAAAATACCACACCAGTGTCCACGTGTTTCTAGAACCGTCATGTTTCCATTATGAAGAAAAATCAGAGCAGTCTCACACCGATATCACTCGTCCCACTTGATAGTGATTAAGAAAGGTTCCAATTTTTTGTTCATATTTATAAACTGTATGCTCACACTTATTTTGATGGTATAACCAAATTATTAGTTGTATTGAAAGTTTGAACAACATTTAGAACGCAACTTTTTTATATCAGTATTGCGAATCGTAATTGGTCCAACATGTGCAGCATGTCATTTACTAGTTAAGACATAAAACAAAGACTCACCCCAAGTATATATGGTTCCCAAACCAGAACATCTTCATACGGATATGTAACTACATATACACGATGCAGGTGTGAACTTGTACCATATCCAGGAATGCCCATGGCATCGACATAGCTGGTTCCTTCAAAGAATTTGGGGTTTCTCAGGATATTCCACTCCTTTTCTAGGGGCGCTTGTAGGATAGCAATCAAGTTGTCAAATACAATGATTACCTCGTAATGCCATGGCCCTGCTATATCATCTTTGTACGGCCTCTTGACGATCCGTATTTTGAACAGTTCCAAACTTTTATCTATTTTGTATTTGAAGAGGAATGGTGGGCTGCCATGCCACCATTCACGAGTAGGGCCCAAAGAAATTCCTACATCTTGCAGAGATGGAAGAGGTATAATAGTATCTGATATGTATATGTTGCGGATCGTCAAGTGCCCGTCCTGCTGGACAAATGCCACTCAGTCGCCGTTACAACCCACCCAGTGCATGGGTCCACGTCCATCCAGTTCCTCCTTGGTATGGATAAATGCTGGAAATGTCGGCTTTTCCAATGGCATCATCAACGCGTGAATGCCCTGCAAATAGGATTTGTTTCAAAATTGTCTATGCATGCAAGGTATTCGACAGAATGAAGAGCGGATTATGCAGAACTGAAGCATAGATGCAATGGATAAATAAAGCAATTCCGAAGAGTACATGTGCATAGTGAAGGCAGCAAACCTTACAGTACTCCCAAATTAGGTGATGATGTTGAGTCTAAATACATGCATGATGTTTGGCAGTAAGAAAAGTTGATTGAAAAAACACAAGCTGAAACGAGATGAGTAAATAAATAAATGCTCTTACAGTATTGTCGCGGTCGTCTGGCCATGTCTCGGGGTCGCAGTGGAGCAGGCTCGGTACACCGAACGGAACCTTATGCGCTCCACGGATGGCATGCCGCATGCCGATCATGCCTCGAGTGAGGCGACCAGTGCTGAGGATATCCGCCCGCTCGGCTATGTTCTCCACCTGTGGGTAGTGGAGGTTGCCCCACCCCATGTGACAAGGGATTAACTTGTCAATGCCTACGGATTGTAGACTAGGGTTTAGTTGGAAGTAGAGGGCAAGTAGATCTCGAGGGTTTCAGCCAAAAAGTACTCGACGACTAGAAAACTAGGGTTGTGTTGACAATGAAATCGATGCTTTCCTCATCCCTCGACTCCCCCTTACATAGGAGGCGGAGCCGAGGGTTTCGTATTACACACGGTTACATATTCCGAGAGACTCTCTGAGTTCAACCCGTAGATTTACAAGTCATTATTCCTATTACAACTCTATGTTTCCAAACTATCTCTTAACTGGGCTTCCGGGCTTCATAAAACTTCGGGTCGTGGGCCTTCGGCAAACCCCAGGTACTATCTTCGGCAGGCCCATTGGGGATGCCTATGTCAGTAGCCCCCGAGATTTTGCTTGAATCGGAGAATCAGGAAAAATCTCCAACTTTATAATTTCAATACAACTTCTTCGAGTTAACATATATTTTTAAATACCCAATCATATATTGTACAGGGATAATGGTAATTGGGGCTAGTTCATCTGATGGATCATGTACTAGTTAACTGCTCTTGTGGCAATCCACCAACACCTACTTCAAGATCACGTCCCTGGACATGATCTCGGGATACTGGTGTAATTCGACATGCGCCGCTTAAGGTCTTACCAGATGTCGAATTCCAGTCATAGTTTTATCGGGTACCTAACGCGTCCGTTAGGATTTTTCTTCACAACTGTTGACACGGAAAAAAGTAGCAAAGCGCCGTCAGAGGCGGTGCCACGCCGCACACGACAAATCCCGGGGACTTACCTTCACAAAGTATTGCAGCATTCAGAGATTAATTTGCGACTGAGGCACTCTGAGAATATATTGTCGAGTGCTTTTTCGGTTGTTGGAATAGCACATTTATTCGTGTCATCGGATGACTTTTATATTTTTATCTTGTCCTCCCGATGGGAGTATATGAAGAGTTATTTGTATAACTCGAAATATGCTCATCATGCTTGTATAATTTCATCGGGCACGCGAACAGCGTTCCCGATGGGAGTAGCCCCCGAGGCTACAGCCAAGTGCTTGTGCTTGGTTGTAGGCTCACCGTTTTAACATCTTTTGTCGCTATATTGACAGCCTTTCGAGTTCTTTCATATTTATCGGGTGCGCGACCAGCGCTCCCGATGGGAGTAGCCCCCGAGCATATGGATAAACGCCTGCATTTGATCATAGGCTCTCGTTTTTTCTTTCTTTCCATACTTGAGGTTTCCTTTTTTATAAAGTAGCCCCCGAGCATTTGATCAAAAACTTGTATTTGATCAAAAGCTCTCGAAATTATCATCACTTCTTCATTGTCAGCAATCTTCATAACACCGCAGTCGAAATTTCTTCTCTTTGAAAATGACATCAGTGCTGACGATAGCCACGACCGCTGTTTCGGGAGAACGCGAGTTCTGTCATTTCACTAACCTGTGGACCCAAAATCTGCGGCATTTTGACACGTTATGCAAGTGGGGGACACACGTCCTCCGCTTTTCCTGGCACGCGCGCTGTAGCGTCTGTCTAGTTCCATCGCAGTAAAAATACCGTTTTACCCCCTGTACCACGTGTAACGCATCAAGCATACCACCGATGCATCCAACGGTGCGTCGATTTGCAAGCTTTCTATAAAGGATCGTCTTCCTCCTCCGTTCTCCCCTTCGCTGCGCCGCATCTCTGCTCTATCTCTCCAAAAATCCTCCACTGCAACCAAAACCTCCTGCGCTCAACCACACTCCCACTCTCGCCTACGCCATTGTTGATGCCACCGCGGTTGAATCTCACCAAACACACCTCCCCCATGGCGACAGAAGACCTGCAATACTCTGAGTGGGAGAGATCTAGGATCTCCAACCAAGACATGAACCTGCTCAAGAAGCTTGGGTTCAAGAAGCAAGAGAAGACGCTGATCTTCCCCGGCGAGGAGAGCTACCCCACGCCGCGCATTGGATACCGGGTAACTTTTGTTGACCATCTCATCCGCGGCTTAGCTACTCCGATCCACGAATTCCTTCGTGGATTACTCTTTGTTTATGGGCTGCAACTGCACCATCTCACCCCCAATTCCATTCTTCACATATCCATATTCATCACTCTCTGCGAATGCTTTCTCGGAACCCCTCCCAATTGGGGCCTGTGGAAATGCATATTCCTTGTCCGTCGCAACAGCTCCCACACCACTGCCTACAATGTGGGTGGTGTAGTTATCTGCGTCCGCCCAGATGTCGAGTATTTCGATGCCAAATTCCTTGATTCTGTTCAAGGGTGGCGCAAGAGATGGCTCTATATCCATGAAGAACACAATGACTCGCAAGAGTATAATGTCGCTCCTTTTGATGGTGGCGAGAAAATCATCTGTCGTCGGTCATGGGACGCGGAAGCCACCGAAGAAGAAAAAACCGCGACTGAGGCGCTGATGAGGCGCATCCACGAACTGCAGAATACCCGTGGCAAAGAGCTGTCGGGTATTCAGATTACTGCGTAATTCCTCAGGATTAGGGTGCAGCGTCTACAGGCTCGCAAGAACCCTCTCTAGCTGTATGCTGGCGACAAAGACGTGGACCGCTTCTCCAAGGATCTATCGGTTAAAGACCTGGAGAAGCTTATTCAAAAGATTTCATCGCTTAGCAAGTGATACGTCTCCGACGTATCAATAATTTCTTATGTTCCATGCCACATTATTGATGATATCTATATGTTTTATGCATACTTTATGTCATATTTATGCATTTTCCGGCACTAACCTATTAACGAGATGCCGAAGAGCCAGTTGTTGTTTTCTGCTGTTTTTGGTTTCAGAAATCCTAGTAAGGAAATATTCTCGGAATTGGACGAAATCAACGCCCAGGGGCCTATTTTTCCACGAAGCTTCCAGAAGACCGAAGATGATACGAAGTGGGACCACGAGGCGGCCAGATGCTAGGGCGGCGCGGCCTGGCCCTTGGCCGCGCCGACCTAGTGTGTGGGCCCCTCGTGTGGCCCCCGACTCTGCCCTTCCGCCTACTTAAAGCCTTCGTCGCAAAACCCCCAGTACCGAGAGCCACGATACGGAAAACCTTACTGAGACGCCGCCGCCGCCAATCCCATCTCGGGGGATTCAGGAGATCGCCTCCGGTACCCTGCCGGAGAGGGGAATCATCTCCCGGAGGACTCTTCACCGCCATGGTCGCCTCCGGAGTGATGAGTGAGTAGTTCACCCCTGGACTATGGGTCCATAGCAGTAGCTAGATGGTTGTCTTCTCCTTATGTGCTTCATTGTCGGATCTTGTGAGCTGCCTAACATGATCAAGATCATCTATCTGTAATGCTATATGTTGTGTTTGTTGGGATCCGATGGATAGAGAATACTATGTTATGTTGATTATCAATCTATTACCTATGTGTTGTTTATGATCTTGCATGCTCTCCGTTATTAGTAGAGGCTCTGGCCAAGTTTTTACTCTTAACTCCAAGAGGGAGTATTTATGCTCGATAGTGGGTTCATGCCTCCATTAAATCTGGGACAAAGGATGAAAAGTTCTAAGGTTGTGGATGTGCTGTTGCCACTAGGGATAAAACATTGATGCTATGTCCGAAGATGTAGTTATTGATTACATTACGCACCATACTTAATGCAATTGTCTGTTGTTTGCAACTTAATACTGGAAGGGGTTCGGATGATAACCTGAAAGTGGACTTTTTAGGCATAGATGCATGCTGGATAGCGGTCTATGTACTTTGTCGTAATGCCCAATTAAATCTCACAATACTCATCATGTCATGTATGTGCATTGTCATGCCCTCTCTATTTGTCAATTTCCCAACTGTAATTTGTTCATCCAACATGCTATTTATCTTATGGGAGAGACACCTCTAGTGAACTTTGGACCCCAGTCCATTCTTTTAATCGAATACAATCTACTGCAATACTTGTTCTGCTGTTCTCTGCAAACAATCATCATCCACACTATACATCTAATCCTTTGTTACAGCAAGCCGGTGAGATTGACAACCTCACTATTTCGTTGGGGCAAAGTACTTTGGTTGTGTTTTGCAGGTTCCACGTTGGCGCCGGAATCCCTGGTGTTGCGTCGCACTACATCTCGCCGCCATCAACCTTCAACGTGCTTCTTGGCTCCTACTGGTTCGATAAACCTTGGTTTCTTACTGAGGGAAAAACTTGCTGCTGTACACAGCATACCTTCCTCTTGGGGTTCCCAACGGACGAGTGCTTTACCGTCACAAGGAAGCTGCTACACGCCATCAGCTCTTTTTCTGGCGCCGTTGCCGGGGAGATCAAGACACGCTGCAAGGGGAGTCTTCACAATCCAATCTCTTTACTTTGTTTTTGTCTTGCTTTATTTTATTTACTACTTTGTTTGCTGCACTAAATCAAAACACAAAAAAATTAGTTGCTAGTTTTACTTTATTTACTATCTTGTTTGCTATATCAAAAACACACAAAAATTAGTTACTTGCATTTACTTTACTTATTTCATCATGTTTCCTCCTAAGTTCACTCTAAAAGACATACCGGTAGGACAAGGGTCTATTATTGGGAGAGATAATATAGAGGAATTTTTCACTCATGTTAGTATGGTTGAAGATTTTGAAGATAGACACTTGGTAGAACTTGCTCCTACTTATGAAATTGATGCTGCTTCTTTAGTACACATAATAGAAGCTAAATTTGTTAATCTTAATCCTATAATGCAACATATGTTTCTTACACTAGAAGATATGGAAGAAGGAGAAAAGAAAGATTTTGTTTTAGAAACCCTTCTCAAAGAATTTGGAGGTATAGCAAGAGAAGCTAGAAAAGTTTTTACTAAATATAATATGCTTGGCTCTTATACCAACTTTGCTAGTATCCTTGAAAAAATGAATATGGATAGAATAAGGTACACTAATAATGTTAATG
The DNA here is from genome assembly GCF_019359855.2 of Lolium perenne. Classification (NCBI taxonomy): domain Eukaryota; kingdom Viridiplantae; phylum Streptophyta; class Magnoliopsida; order Poales; family Poaceae; genus Lolium; species Lolium perenne. The sequence continues at coordinate 335,933,459 of NC_067246.2, forward strand.
ATAGTGGAGAGATTAAAGTACCGATACCTATTAAGCTCCTAGGAATGCATGAAGCATTAGAAAAGAATTTTGATTGGATTATTCCTGAAAATTTGTTTGATGAGAATAGCAAGCCTAAGAGTAATGTAAAAGGAGCCTCTGAAACTTACATAGATAAGATACAATGCATTGATGCTTCATCTCTTAATAATACTTGATACACACTTTCTGCGCCTAGCTGAAAGGCGTTAAAGAAAAGCACATATGGGAGACAACCCATGTTTTTACTACAGTACTTTTATTTTATTTGAGTCTTGGAAGTTGTTACTACTGTAGCAACCTCTTCTTATCTTAGTTTTATTGCATTGTTGTGCCAAGTAAAGTCTCTAATAGAAGGATGATACTAGATTTGGATTACTGCGCAGAAACAGATTTCTTTGCTGTCACGAATCTGGGTCTAATTCTCTGTAGGTAACTTAGAAAATTATGCCAATTTACGTGAGTGATCCTCAGATATGTACGCAACTTTCATTAGTTTTAAGTTTTCTCATCTGAGCAAGTCTGGTGCCTCTTAAAAATACGTCTTTACGAACTGTTCTGTTTTGACAGATTCTGCCTTTTATTTCGCATTGCCTGTTTTGCCATGCTTGATGGATTTTTCGATTCCATTGACTTTCAGTAGCTTTGTGCAATGTCCAGAAGTGTAAAGAATGATTGTGTCACCTCTGAATATGTAAATTTTGATTGTGCACTAACCCTCTAATGAGTTTGTTTCGAGTTTGGTGTGGAGGAAGTTTTCAAGGATCAAGAGAGGAGGATGATACAACATGATCAAGGAGAGTGAAAGCTCTAAGCTTGGGGATGCCCCGGTGGTTCACCCCTGCATATATCAAGAAGAGTCAAGCGTCTAAGCTTGGGGATGCCCAAGGCATCCCCTTCTTCATCGACAACATTATCAGGTTCCTCCCCTGAAACTATATTTTTATTCCATCACATCTTATGTACTTTGCTTGGAGCGTCTGTTTGTTTTTGTTTTTGTTTTGTTTGAATAAAATGGATCCTAGCATTCATTGTGTGGGAGAGAGACACGCTCCGCTGTTGCATATGGACAAATATGTCCTTAGGCTTTACTCATAGTATTCATGGCGAAAGTTTCTTCTTCGTTAAATTGTTATATGGTTGGAATTGGAAAATGATACATGTAGTAATTGCTAAAATGTCTTGGATGATGTGATACTTGGCAATTGTTGTGCTCATGTTTAAACTCTTGCATCATATACTTTGCACCTATTAATGAAGAAATACATAGAGCATGCTAAAATTTGGTTTGCATAATTGGTCTCTCTAAGGTCTAGATAATTTCTAGTATTGAGTTTGAACAACAAGGAAGACGGTGTAGAGTCTTATAATGTTTACAATATGTCTTTTATGTGAGTTTTGCTGCACCGCTTCATCCTTGTGTTTGTTTCAAATAAACCTTGCTAGCCTAAGCCTTGTATCGAGAGGGAATACTTCTCATGCATCCAAAATCCTTGAGCCAACCACTATGCCATTTGTGTCCACCATACCTACCTACTACATGGTATTTCTCCGCCATTCCAAAGTAAATTGCTTGAGTGCTACCTTTAAAATTTCCATTCTTCACCTTTACAATATATAGCTCATGGGACAAATAGCTTAAAAAACTATCGTGGTATTGAATATGTACTTATGAATCTTATCTCTTATAAGTTGCTTGTTGTGCGATAACCATGTTCCTGGGGACGCCATCAACTATTTCTTTGTTGAATATCATGTGAGTTGCTATGCATGTTCGTCTTGTCTTAAGTAAGAGTGATTTATCATGATCAAATGGTTTGAGTATGCATATTGTTAGAGAAGAACATTGGGCCGCTAACTAAATCCATGATCCATGGTGGAAGTTTCAGTTTGGACAACAAACCTCAATCTCTTATGAGAATATTATCTGTTGTTGAATGCTTATGCATTAAAGAGGAGTCCATTATCTGTTGTCTATGTTGTCCCGGTATGGATGTCTAAGTTGAGAATAACCAACAGCGAGAAATCCAATGCGAGCTTTCTCCTTAGACCTTTGTACAGGCGGCATAGAGGTACCCCTTTGCGACACTTGGTTGAAACATGTGCTATGCTATGATAATCCATGTAAATCCAAGCTAATTAGGACAAGGTGCGGGCACTATTGGTATACTATGCATGAGGCTAGCAACTTGTAGGATATAATTTACATAACTCATATGCTTTATTACTACCGTTGACAAAATTGTTTCTTGTTTTCAAAACCAAAGCTCTAGCACAAATATAGCAATCGATGCTTTCCTCTTTGAAGGACCTTTCTTTTACTTTTATGTTGAGTCAGTTCACCTATCTCTCTCCACCTCAAGAAGCAAACACTTGTGTGAACTGTGCATTGATTCCTACATACTTGCATATTGCACTTGTTATATTACTTTACATTGACAATATCCATGAGATATACATGTTACAAGTTGAAAGCAACCGCTGAAACTTCATCTTCCTTCGTGTTGCTTCAATACCTTTACTTTGAATTATTGCTTTATGAGTTAACTCTTATGCAAGACTTATTGATGCTTGTCTTGAAGTACTATTCATGAAAAGTCTTTGCTTTATGATTCAATTGTTTACTCATGTCATTTACATTGTTTTGATCGCTGCATTCATTACATATGCTTACAATAGTATGATCAAGGTTATGATGGCATGTCACTCCAGAAATTATCTTTGTTATCGTTTACCTGCTCGGGACGAGCAGGAACTAAGCTTGGGGATGCTGATACGTCTCCGACGTATCGATAATTTCTTATGTTCCATGCCACATTATTGATGATATCTACATGTTTTATGCATACTTTATGTCATATTTATGCATTTTCCGGCACTAACCTATTAACGAGATGCCGAAGAGCCGATTCTTTGTTTTCTGCTGTTTTTGGTTTCAGAAATCCTAGTAAGGAAATATTCTCGGAATTGGACGAAATCAACGCCCAGGGGCCTATTTTTCCACGAAGCTTCCAGAAGACCGAAGATGATACGAAGTGGGGCCACGAGGCAACCAGATGCTAGGGCGGCGCGGCCTGGCCCTTGGCCGCGCCGACCTAGTGTGTGGGCCCCTCGTGTGGCCCCCGACTCTGCCCTTCCACCTACTTAAAGCCTTCGTCGCGAAACCCCCAGTACCGAGAGCCACGATATGGAAAACCTTACTGAGACGCCGCCGCCAATCCCATCTCGGGGGATTCAGGAGATCGCCTCCGGCACCCTGCCGGAGAGGGGAATCATCTCCCGGAGGACTCTTCACCGCCATGGTCGCCTCCGGAGTGATGAGTGAGTAGTTCACCCCTGGACTATGGGTCCATAGCAGTAGTTAGATGGTTGTCTTCTCCTTATGTGCTTCATTGTCGGATCTTGTGAGCTGCCTAACATGATCAAGATCATCTATCTGTAATGCTATATGTTGTGTTTGTTGGGATCCGATGGATAGAGAATACTATGTTATGTTGATTATCAATCTATTACCTATGTGTTGTTTATGATCTTGCATGCTCTCCGTTATTAGTAGAGGCTCTGGCCAAGTTTTTACTCTTAACTCCAAGAGGGAGTATTTATGCTCGATAGTGGGTTCATGCCTCCATTAAATCTGGACAGTGACAGAAAGTTCTAAGGTTGTGGATGTGCTGTTGCCACTAGGGATAAAACATTGATGCTATGTCCGAGGATGTAGTTATTGATTACATTACGCACCATACTTAATGCAATTGTCTGTTGTTTGCAACTTAATACTGGAAGGGGTTCGGATGATAACCTGAAAGTGGACTTTTTAGGCATAGATGCATGCTGGATAGCGGTCTATGTACTTTGTCCTAATGCCCAATTAAATCTCACAATACTCATCATGTCATGTATGTGCATTGTCATTCCCTCTCTATTTATCAATTTCCCAACTGTAATTTGTTCACCCAACATGCTATTTATCTTATGGGAGAGACACCTCTAGTGAACTGTGGACCCCGGTCCATTCTTTTAATCGAATACAATCTACTGCAATACTTGTTCTACTGTTCTCTGCAAACAATCATCATCCACACTATACATCTAATCCTTTGTTACAGCAAGCCGGTGAGATTGACAACCTCACTGTTTCGTTGGGGCAAAGTACTTTGGTTGTGTTGTGCAGGTTCCACGTTGGCGCCGGAATCCCTGGTGTTGCGCCGCACTACATCTCGCCGCCATCAACCTTCAACGTGCTTCTTGGCTCCTACTGGTTCGATAAACCTTGGTTTCTTACTGAGGGAAAACTTGCTGCTGTACACATCATACCTTCCTCTTGGGGTTCCCAACAGACGAGTGCTTTACCGTCACAAGGAAGCTGCTACACGCCATCAGCAAGAAAGACACTATCCCGTCTGCGTGTCGCGTGGAGCCGTATAGCGACGCCAACGCCCTCCCCAAGGTAAACTATCTTTGTCCTCCCAAAGTTTCAACATTATCGACTACTATTTTGCTGGTTTCACTGGTATAACTTTTTGTCGACATATCTTTTCGCCTTGTGGAAACATCAAGTTTTATCTTCTCTTCCTCCCCTTCCTGAAGGCGGAGAAGTCGAAGAAAGAACCATCGTCACCGACGAGAACCAGGGCACTTCTCGCCCTGAGAGTGAAGTTGTGGTTTCTCACAAATCCGCGGCTTCCTCTGAAAGAGAAATTGAATCTGAAGCTTCCGAGTTGACGCATTCTCTCCCTTCTGCTACTTCCCCGACAAACAAGAGAAAAAGGGATGAGGTCGCCGACTCTGGCACCTCTAAAGCGGGGAAATCGCCTGTCGAGGAGACTTCACCCGAAGAAGAGGGGATAGCCTTCAACCCTTACGACAATGCACTCGTTAGCTCATAAGTTCCTGTCTTTATTTTGCACCCGATATATTGCCTGTTGAGCGTTTATTTTACTATTTCATGATGCATAGTGGCGACGAGGAAGAAGATCCTCCTGCTAACGTGACTGCTCTGACGAGCACGTCTCGTACTTTAGTTCTTTCCGAGACTCGCCCTATTACGGACGAAACCTCGCCTCCTCAACAGGACATAGGACATTCGACTCCTGTCGTGAACCCCCGTGCCCCGTCACCGAAGAGAGCGAGGATTGAACCGGTCAAAGAGTCGAGTCTCTTGACTGGTAGCTCTGCGACTCCTCCTATGGACGATGTAAGGGCTCTGCTCATTATCTTTTTGTTGTCGAACTTTTTCCCTATGTTGATTTTCTCATCCATGTTACTTTTCAGCCTTTGATGAAAGAACTAGCACAGTGGCCCTCGCAAATACGAGGGCATCACCTTTATTATGTGTATTGCATTTAAGAGCTAAATCTTTGATGTCATAGTTACTCATAAGGCTAAGATATTAAATTGTAAGGTTCTAGAGCCACTATAAATATTATCCTTAATAGTATTTGTGCGATAGAATTAATCACCTTTAATTTAGGGGAATCGTGATTATCATCTCACTTCAAAAACACAATATATTGATGACCTTAAGACTATTTTGCACATTGAAATAGAGTGCGATGTTTTCGGTACTATATATGTGATGTCAAATCATTATGCAAGGTTAAAATTTGGATGTCTAGTTTTTCATTTGAATGTAAAGTTATAAAATATTAATTGCTTGTTCATATACTATTTGGGGTGCACCAAATGAATATATAGATCATGTTTATAAATGGTTATAGAATACTATTTATTTATGTTCACTAAAATAATGTACAAAGGATTAATACAATTACGGAAATCAACCTGCTATGTGTATAGCTACTTTCAATATATCTCTTCATCATTGGTTCCAAATAAACGTTAATTTTCTCTGCAAACAATATATGCTTCTCAATTATAATAAATATGGTGCGATATGAATATAAGCAGGTCAAGTTCCCAAAAGGAGAATAGTTTGGTAAATATTATTTGGTGTGTAGTTAAGTGATATTGGTTGACATGATCCAATAGATAAGCCATCAAAAGACTAAAAGTATTCACTTAAATTACTCTCATTTATTAGCCCTTTTATGAAATACGATTGTTTTTAGACATGGACATGCATGATCTCCAAACCTGCAAATTTAACCATTAGTTTGTGTATGGATATGTTGTTCAGGCTTATATAAAGTAATTCTCACAAAATCTAATATTAGCAACATACTTCCCCCTACTCTGTTTGGTCTAGGTCATCTCACTGGCTGCAGAGCTATGTAGCTTTCACCCTGGCAAATAATATTATTTCCTTAGCTAACACGCCCATGATCAATTGATTTTATTCAAGATTTCTCGCTACTGGTTCAATGACTAAGTGTAGTTTAAACTGTATGTTCTGCAAGTGATATGTCCAAGACTATTGTGCGGTCGAGGACCATATGGCCCTATCATAGAAATGAGAGGCTTGTGCACTCTCTCCTAAACCTTTGACGTTACTCTTATTTTTGAAATCTTGTGGTTTTATCTTTTTACACATATTATTGTACATATGTTGGTAACTTACTCTATAAAAAGCGTTGCTTTATTTTTGCGGCGACCTAATAGTTCCTTTGAGCATAAGATGCATTTACAAACTGAATGCAAATTACTCGTAAATAACATAGTCCGCACACGTTCAATTTTACAGTTTCTTTGAGACACGTTCCTACCCTGCACCATTTTATGAAGTTGAATCTGCATTCGAAGAAAATGTATGGTTGTATACAAAAATTGGAGACCATTTTTCTTCTTAATACTTACCCATGATCAATCAATCTGATCTATCTTAGTCAACACGGACTCTTCTTATGTTCCTAATATTGATCTCCTCTTACACGACTTAGGATCATAGTCTTAAATTTTAGATCTAACCATTCAAAATATATTGGTGCTGAATACGGGTACCTCTTTTAGGGAGTCGACGACGTGGGCTTAGCCCAGTGGTTGGGGTCGCAGTGGTGCACCCCAACGACCGAAGTTCGATTCCTGTCAGGGACGAATTTCGAAATTGTCACGCCAAGTCCCGCTTCTACTATATCAAAAAAGTGTCTAGTTCCTCCTAGACACGGTTTCATTTTTTTTTCTTTTAGGGAGTCAGGTGTGACCATCAACATTAAAGCATGTTCGCATGCTATCATCGTAATATATTGTTCTGTATATCTCAACCTTTATAATTTGTTCCCGCAACACGATTAACGCGTAAGATAATTCAAATGATGTGGATCAGCGTGGCGGTTCTATTCTGAAACCCAATATATTGCTTTTAGTATATAAGGAGATATATATTCTAAGATTATGATATTACAACCTTATGTGGAATGTTTTAGTAAACCGATTTTCAGAATAATATATATATATATGTTTTCCAAAATAGATTTTATGAATGTTTAAATTAAATTAATTCGCAGATGTTTCATAATTAATTTTTCTACTCAATCATGCACAGTAGACTCAGCTATATAGAGTCACGCTATTTGAACCCCAGGGGTGCATAATAACTATTCTCCATCCATGTTTAATCTTTGTAACCGCAAATGAGTTTTACGTCACGTAAATTTTGTCTTACTTAATAAGTCGACTATAACATAAGAAAAAATAGACATGGCCAATTTTTTCTGTTTACGTGACGTACAAAAATATGACAAAAAATACATATTTTTGGTGTTTTCACACTGTAACGACTCATAAAATGTGTTTTTATGTTGTTTTTATGTTGTAATAATATGAATGTAATTATTTGAATACAAAAACATAATTTTATATAAGTAACGGTGCAAAATTAAGTTGGGTGCAAAATAACTTTTCTGCACCCCGGGGATCAAATAGCGTTTCTATATATAGATATATATATATTTATGTTTGCAAAATTGATTTTATGAATGTTTAAATAAAATTAATTCATAGAAGTTCCATATAGTTTTTCTACTAAATCATGCACAGTAGACTCAGCTATGTATTTATCGTTTATACTTTTCATATTACATAATTTAAATTATTCCAAACTTTCTCAACCAAACGCCTTCTTTTAATTTTCTGTTTAGATTTAGCATTTCAGAAAGATAATCTTGTATATAATTTTTTTTGAACAAACTTAGATGTTGCTACCGAGAAAGGTAGCAAGGTAGATAGTGTAAGTCATTTTTTGCCGAAAGGATTCTCCTAGCGACGTGGGCCTCTTTTAATTGTAAAAATAAAGGTTTTCTTGCCGAACATACTCTCCTAGCAATGTGCGCCTATTTTGATAGTAAAAATAAATGTTTTCTTGCCGAATGAAAACCCCGCTAGCGAGCATGACTTTTTTTTACAGCAAAAGACTATTCGTACAACGAACCAGAAAAGAATCGAGTGAAAGAGGAACTCTAATTTCTTAGATTACACGGATAATGCAAGTTTAGGCATTTGAAAGACAAATCGTATTTGGTATTTGAGAAGGCTATACTATGAATCGTATTTGCAAAGGACTCTAATTGGATGCTCTATCACATTACTGTTACGTGATTTAGAAGGTTACTTAGGGATGGCCCCACGTACTATTTTTCTTAACATGTACGCTGGTGTTTCTATATCACGTGGGGATGGCTCCACGTACGATGGTATGATGGTTGTGTATGTCCGTAATAGCTTGTACGTGTCAACTTTTTACGTAACATATATTGGTTTTAAATCTGTACCATTAAAATTAAAATCAATGACTTATATATATTGAGCCTATGTGGATTAACCTGGTGTCTCCGTTAAAATCACTTATTTTGCTTTTAGTATATAATAGATTTATTTGTCTTGGTACCCAATTTATCGGGTACCGTGATCACGCTGATAAATTGAAAGGTATTCCTCTCTTGCCTCTTTTCATCGAGTAGATTTTCTTCTGCTATTTTGTCATAACATTGTCATCTTTTGTTTTGCTAGAGGCCCTTTCTGAAGCTAACAAGCGCGCCGATGATCTTGCTCTCAAGCTGGAGCAGAGCGAAAAAGCTCGCGAGAAGGCTGAGTCAGACGATGCCGCTGTCGAGGATCTTCGAAAAAGACTCCATGACGCGGAAAATGCCTTGAGCGAGAACATAACTCGACAATCTGCTCGCGAGGAAGACATCATCGCCCGCTTGGAGTCGCAAAATCGGCGCTTCGTGAGTAAGTACTCTAACCACTTTGCTTCTTTTGTGAACCTTTGCTCTTTCGTATACTTGTTGACAACCCGACATTTTGTTTCAGCAGGGAGGATGCACCAGGACTTTGAACTCGAAAAGCCCGAAGATGATCGCCTTCTTGACGCTCTTTCTCTTCTTGAGATTCATGGAGATGAAGTGCGCCAGAGCATCTGCGATGCTAAGTCGGTGTTTTCTCGGCTCTTTCCCTACTTCTTCGCGAAGAAAGAGCAGCCCGACACCTTTGCTGCCTTGGCCAGGCAATTCATTCCCGAAGAAGATCTTGGGCTGGGCCTCCGGCAAGAGGGCTTGAAGATAGGCGTTGAAGGCACCATTGCTTTGGTTGCTGAAAGCCAACAAATTGTCGACTGGGCGAAGGTTGGTGATGTCAAGAAGGTGGAGACGAAGAGGTGGCAATCCTTGATTAAGGCTGCCAAGCCGAACTCGAAGAAGATCCTCTCCTTCCTTGGATGCAAACCAACTCCTTCCCCTAGTTCTACAAAGCCTGAGGTCAAGTAGACCGTCTTGTCCCTGTTTTTTTGCTTTGTTCTTCCTCTTTTGTTGCTATCGCCGTAGTAGCTTTGCGACAGCTGACCATTGGTTCACTAGGGACCCTCTTTTGTAATGCTTATGTAAATATCTGAATGAATCAATGGAAAGCTATTTTACCAAGTTATTGATATCAAAAAATTTCCTCTCCAGTTGGTATTTGATAACTATACTGCGGATCCTCATTCCTCGAATGTCTTGCCTGCTTCTTCCGTCTTAAGAAAAACTTCTGGTAAGAATCCTGCCAAAAATTCTTCGAGTGCGGGTCTAGAAGAGGACTTGTACGAACTGCGACAGCAGCTACAGGCGATGAAGAAGCAAGCACTTGTAGTAATGAAACAGTCGCGGAAATCATCCGAGAAAGAGAAACTAGCGCTTCAACAAACTCAAGAGGCTTTAGCTTTAAAGGAAGCTGCAGTCGCGAAAGCTGCACAAGCTGCTTCTCGAGAAAATTATATGCTCGAGTTGATGGCTGACGCCAGTCTGGATATGGCGGGTACGTTTCCTATCTTTGAGGTTATTTCCTTTTTACTTACTTTCTATGTCTTACAACTATGCTTCCATGGATTAGGTTCTTTTCTGGATACTGCTGCCGAAGATCAACGAGTAGAAGCCACGTCCAATATCCTCATCAAGCTTGCTCTGGATCATGGGTCAAATTTCTGGGTTACGCCTGATCGTACCCGACAAATCGTCAGATTTCAAGATCGCGCCAGTCAGGTTCGTGATTTTCTTGATTTCTGCACCAAGACGCTGGCCTTGGTTTTCAATGCCATGTTTCCTCGCAACTCTCCGCCGAAGACTCTTCCTGATCTGATGAACAAATTTCGGAATGCTCCTCGAATCCATGAGTTTGTTAGGGCTCAACTGACTGCTGGAGCGAGTTTTGCCATGATTATGCTGCAGATCTGCTACCCGAAGTTAGACATTACCAAGATTGTTGCAAAATTTCAAGCCAAACTGACTAGGAGGAGGAGGAATATCGACAAGATGAATGACGCTGTGACCCCCCATAGCCGAAGAAATGATGGATGAATTGCTTCGCCTAGACTCTGAATTCTTCGTGAGAGGTAGCTATGCTGAACATAGGAGTGGTACTGCAGACAATGAGAGGATAAACATAGACGATATAATAGGTGATAACTGAAACTTTTTTGTCGATTTTTCTTGTCAATGAAGATCTGTATATTGTAGATACTATGTATATTGGAAAATATCTTAAAATTTTCTTTCATCCAGCCTCCGAGCTTTTTTGTTGACCGCTGTTTTGTATCTTTATTGGTTTGCGAGGTGTTTTGCACCAGGGCAAATATCTTTGCAGATTGTATTTTGCGGAAGTGTATATATATATTGTTACTGCGGGGCACGAGCCCCCGAGCCTATCGATAAAAAAGATGTATATCACCAATATCTTTATTATATTACAGCACCGCGAGTCCGCTTTATTAAAAACCTTTCAGCCCCACTCGGTGCCCTGAAAGGAAAAGAGTGCATCTGAAAACTCGCGGGCGTTTATTGTATGTTTACAAAGGGGACTATATTTTGCTTTTAAGCGTAGAAACGCCTAAGTTGCGCCACGTTCCATGGGTTTGGCTCGGCAATCCCCGTCTTCTTGTCCTTTATCCTGTACGCTCCTCCTTCAATTACTTCTGTGACGATGTAAGGACCAATCCATGGTGATTCGAGTTTTTCATGGCTAGTTTGCGTGAGCCGAAGAACTAAATCGCCGACTTGGAAGGATCTTGGTCTCAAACGCCGACTGTGATAGTTTTTCATATCTTGCTGGTACTTGGTGACTCTTGATAATGCCTCATCTCGAGCTTCGTCGAGTGCATCGACGTCATCTTCCAATGCCTTTCTCGAGGTTTCTTCATTGAATTCTGCCACTCTCGGAGAGTTGTGTTCTATCTCTATCGGCTACACTGCCTCAGCTCCATGGACTAGAAAAACGGGGTTGCCTGTATCGCTGTATTTTGTGTTGTTCGAATACTCCATAATACGCTGGGAAACTCTTCTGGCCACGTGTGTTGGGCTTTTTCCAATGGTGTCAACATGCGCTTTTTGATGCTGTTGCAGATGATGCCGTTCGCTTTCTCGACCTGACCATTTGTTTGTGGTGCGCCACTGAGGCAAATTGTAGTTTGATGCCTACCTCTTCGCAATATGCCTTGAACTCCTTGAATGTGAAATTACTGCCATTGTCTATGACGATGCTATGAGGGACTCCAAATCGGAAAATGATACTCTTGACAAACTTGACTGCAGATGCTCCATCTGGTGAGTTTATCGGCTTCGCTTCTATCCACTTTGTGAACTTGTCGACAGCTACGAGCATATACTCGTATCCTCCTGGCCAAGCCTTGTGCAATTTTCCCACCATATCAAGACCCCATTGGGCAAAGGGCCATGACAGCGTTATTGGCATCAACTCCGCTGCCGGAGAATGAGGTTTCGCGGCAAACCTTTGGCACGCATCGCAAGTACGTACTATGTCCTTTGCATCCTCGATTGCTGTTAACCAATAGAATCCTGCTCTGAAAACCTTGGCTGCTATAGCTCGGCTGCTTGTGTGATGTCCGCACACTCCTTCGTGTACATCCTTCAGGATAAGTCTTCCTTCTTCAGGTGTGACGCATCTCTGTAGTACTCCCGAAATACCTCGTTTGTATAGTTCTCCTTTGACCACAATAAAGGCTTTAGAACGTCTGATAACTCGCCTTGCTTCAACTGGATTGTCGGGTAGTTCTTTCCTTAAGATGTATGTTGTGTAAGACTGCATCCAAGGAGTTTGCACCATCATTATCACGTGTGGTTTGTCCTCATCTTCCGATGATGCTGCTGGAGCCCCCGAGGCTTTCTCATCCTTCTCCTTCTTCTGCTGTTTCTTCGCCTTGGTTGATCTTTCAGCTATCTCTTCCCAGGACACACCAGGTGGTATTGCTAGACACTGCGACCCGATGTTTGCAAGAACATCGGCTTCATCGTTGCTAAGTCTGCTGATATGATTTACTTTGTAACCGTCGAACAGCCTCTCGAGTTCGTTATATACTTCCTTGTATGCTATCATACTGTCATTGACTGCGTCGCATTGATTCATCACCTGTTGAGCCACCAGCTGTGAGTCACCAAAGATTTTTAATCGAGTTGCTCCGCAAGCTTTCGCCATCTTCATCCCGTGTATAAGTGCTATGTACTCTGCCTCGTTATTAGATGCGTTTGGAAACGTCATCCGTAGCACGTATTTCAACTTGTCGCCTTGAGGTGATACTAATATGACGCCTGCTCCAGCTCCTTCTAATCTCTTGGACCGATCAAAGTTCATAGTCCAAGTTCTCGACAAATCTGGTGGTCCCGTATTTTGTAGCTCCATCCACTCTGCGATGAAGTCTGGTAAGATCCGTGACTTTATTGCTTTTCTTTTCTCATACGTGATGTCCCGAGGGGAAAGTTCTATTCCCCAAAGGGAGACACGACCCGTAGCTTCTGGATTGTTTAATATGTTGGATAAAGGCGCCGAAAAATAATGTCGCGGTTTTCTTGCGGTTGTAAACACTCCATATGCTAACTTCTGGTACTGCGGGTACCGCTGTTTTGAGGGTGATAAAACTTCGCTGACGAAGTATACCAGCCGCTGCACTCCGTGGAGTTTGCCTTCTTCTTCTCTTTCGACCACAAGGACTACGCTAACCACCTGAGGCGTGGCTGCGATGTATAACAGGAGAGGCTCCTTCTCCTTAGGCGTCACCAGGATTGGCGGTGTCGAGATTGTGCGCTTAAGGTTCTCGAAAGCTCTGTCTGCTTCTTCGTTCCACTGGAACTTCTCTCCTTGTTTGATCAAAGCGTAAAATGGCAACGCTTTTTCTCCTAACCTGGCGACGAATCTGCTTAAAGCTGTGACTCGCCCAGTCAGCTGTTGTATTTCCTTCAACTTTGTTGGTTTCCGCATTGTCACGATAGCTTGGATCTTCTCTGGATTGGCCTCGATTCCTCTTGCTGAAACCAGGAACCCGAGGAGTTCTCTTGCAGGAACGCCAAAAGAGCACTTTGTCGGGTTCAGCTTGAGGTAAAACTTGTCAAGGTTGTCAAAAGTTTCCTTCAGATCCTCGATCAAGGTTGACACTTTCTTTGTTGTTATGACGACATCGTTGATATATACTTGGACATTCTTGCAAATCTGCGTGGCAAGACACTTCTGCATCATCCACTGGTATGTTGCTCCCACGTTTTTCAGTCCAAAGTGCATTGTTCTATAATAGAACACGCCGTAGGGTGTTATAAAAGCTGTTTTGACTTCATCATCTTCTTTTAACCTGATCTGGTTATAACCAGAGTATGCGTCCAGGAAGGAAAGACGTTCGCAACCTGCCGTGGAGTCGATAATTTGATTGATCCTCGGGAGGGGAAAGTGATCCTTTGGACAATGTTTATTGAGACACGTGAAGTCGATGCACATGCGAAGGACTTCTGTGTTTTTCTTCGGCACCAACACTGGGTTAGCTACCCATGTGGCTTCTGTATGTAACTCTTTGATAAAACCAGCTTCTTTGAGTCGATCGATTTCTGACAGCATAGCTTTGCGGTTTGGTTCTGAAAAATGCCGCAAAGGTTGTTTAATTGGCCTCGCCATTGGATCCAAGTTGAGGTGGTGCTCGGCAAGTTCTCTGGGTACTCCTGGCATGTCAGCTGGACACCATGCAAAGATTTCCCAGCGCTCACGGAGGAACTCGACGAGCGCGCTTTCCTATGCGAGGTCCATGTTTGTTGCAATGGATGTCATTTTCTTGGGATCTGTCGGGTGGATCTGCACCTCCTTAGAATCTTTGGTAGTGTCAAAGGTTGGCTCCCTGAGCGGCCTCCCTGCATCTGGCAGCACATCATAGTCAGTTGTTAGCCTTGACGCCATATAGTCTGCTTGCATCCCGAAAGTCTCTGACAGTCGATGAAAATCCTTGTCGCATTTATCAGCTAACGCGAAACTTCCATTTACTGTGATCGGTCCCTGGGGTCCAGGGAGTCTCCAACAAATATGTATAGTGTGGTGCTTCCATAAACCTGGCATAGGCTGGTCGGCCCAACAAAGCGTGATATTGCGACGGGAAATCCACGACCTCAAACTCCAATCTCTCTATTCTGTAATTTTCACGGGTTCCAAACTGAATGTCAAGGTTGATCTTTCCTAGTGGATAGCTTGGCTTCTCTGGTGTGATTCCATGGAAACGCGTATCCGTTGGTAATAGATTTGCCAAGGATATGTTCATCTTCCTCAATGTATCTACATACATGAGGTTTACACTGCTTCCGCCATCAAAGAATACTTGCGAAACATTGAATCCTGCGATAACCGCGGGTAAGATCAAAACGGACTGTCCTGGTCGTGGAACTTGTTGCGCGTGGTCAGCTATAGTGAAGCCGATATCTTGTCCTGACCAGTTCAGATACTCTATTGTTGGTGGAGGCATCTTTTCTGCCATAAAGACTTGACGCGATATTACTTTCTGAGCTCTATTGGATGGCCTGCCTTTCTGAATCATCGAGACCGCACCACTGGTGTCGATATAAGGTCCTGGTTTGGGAGATGCGGCCAACTGCAACTGGTGTTGATTCGCATCTGTAATTGCGGGTGGAGGCGGAAGGTGGATCTCGCTCCTTGGCCCTTGGGGGTTTCTATTCATTGCTTGCATGTTGGTGTGTCCTGCAAATCTATGCAGTGCTAGAAAAGTTCGACAGTCCTTCTGCAAATGCCCTGACTGCCTTTTTCCATTGTTGTCAAGGTGAAAGTGCATTTGGCATGGTCCGTTTAGGAGATCCTCGGGTGAAACATATGGCCTCTGGAACCTTGGTCCATTATTTTGTATACTAGGACGGGAGCCGTCCTTGTATTCGCTACGCTGCTCACTACTCTTTTGATAATCATCTCGATTGTTTCCACCACTATTTCCTCGAAATCCAGCCGTATTTGGCCAGGAGCATCATAATCTGAAAATTGTCAAGGAAATCGTCGCCTATTTTGAAAGTTTCGGCTACGGTCCTCCTCAGGCGACCTGTGCCGCTTGTTGTGAACAACATCTTCTCCATCTGCCCACCGATTTGCAATCTCCATTAGTGCTGATATTGTTTTTGGGTTGGTTCTTCCCAAGTCCTCGACAAAGTCTCTCCTTCGAATACCAGCCACAAACGCATCTATCACTCTTTCGTCGGATATGTTCTCTGCCGAGTTTTTGATGATATTCCACCTCTGGATATACTTCCTCATTGACTCATCGTATTTCTTCCTGCAATCCCTCAACTCCTCCAATGATGCAGGTTTCTTGCACGTGGATTGGAAATTCTTCACGAATATATCCTCGAAACTTTCCCAGCTGTCGATAGATCCTGGAGGCAGCTTCTTTATCCACGATCGTGCGGCTCCACTGAGGTGTACTTGGATGCTCTGCATGGTTGTTGCTCTAGTTCCATCTATCAGTTTTATTGTCTCGAGATAATCAACTAGCCATTCCTCAGGATCTTGCAAGCCATCGAATTTTTTGAAATTATCGGGTAGCTTAAACCCTGACGGGACTCGAGTTTTTCGGACTCGTCGCGTAAAGCACGGGAGCCCACACCTATCCTTGATGACCCACAAGTATAGGGGGTATATCGTAGTATCTTCGATAAGTAAGAATGTCGATCCCAACGAGGAGCAGAAGGTGTTGACAAGCAGTTTCGATGAAGGATTCACTGTAAATGCTCACAGACAAGTATTCAGGGGGTTTTAATGTAACAGATGAATAAAGTACGAGTAAGTAAAGTGCGAGAGTAACAATTGCAGCGAGTGGCCCAATCCTTTTTAGCACAAAGGACAAGCCAGTTTGTTTACTTATAATGACCAAACGTTCCTGAGGACACACGGGATTTTAGTCTAGTGCTTTCGCTACATACGGCTAATTAATCTTCATTGTTTTGATAAGTGTTGTGTGGGTGAACCTATGCTAATGTACCGCCCTTCCTAGGACTAATACATACTTGTGATTATACCCCTTGCAAGCATCCGCAACTACAAGAAAGTAATTAAGATAAATCTAACCACAGCCTTAAACTCTGAGATCCTACTATCCCTCCTGCATCGATATACCAACGGGGGCTCAGGTTTCTGTCACTCCGGCAACCCCGCAATTGGCAAACGAGTACAAGATGCATTCCCCTAGGCCCATAAAGGTGAAGTATCGTGTAGTCGACGTTCACACGACACCACTAGAAGAATAACACCACAACTTAAATATCATAACATTGAATATTACTCAACCATACTTCACTACTAACATTTAGACTTCACCCATGTCCTCAAGAACTAAACGAACTACTCACGAGACATCATATGGAACATGATCAGAGGTGATATGATGATGAATAACAATCTGAACATAAACCTTGGTTCAACGGTTTCACTCAATAGCATCAATAACAAGTAGAAATCAACACCGGGAGAGTTTCCCCTATCAAACAATCAAGATCAAACCCAAATTGTTACAGCGGTGACGATGTGCAGCGGTGGAGACGGCGGTGATGATGATGAAGATGATGGTGATGGTGATGGAGATGATGTCCAGCTTGATGACGGTGACAATGGCGTCGATTTCCCCCTCCGGGAGGGAATTTCCCCGGCGGATCTCAGCCGCCGGAGCTCTTTTCTCTCTGGTGTTCTCCGCCCCGCAGAGGCGGCTGTAACTCTTCGCGAGGTATCCTCTGTGGCTTGGGTCTTCGGGACGAAGGATTTCGCGAAGAAAAGGAGGCGAAAGAGGCTGTGGGGCCCCCTCACCACCAGGTGGCGTGGCCAGGCCATGGGCCGCGCCGCCCTGTGGTGTGGGCCCACCTTGGGTCCACCTGGCTCCTCCTTCCGGCTTCCTTCGTCATCTGGGAAAATAGGATTTTTGGTATAATTTCCTTCCACAGTTGATCTTCCGAAATATTGCATTCTGACGGTGCTTTTTCCAGCAGAATCCTGGCTCCGGTGCTTGATCCTCCAATAATGATGAAACATGCAAAATAGATGAAATAACATAAGTATTGTGTACAAACATGAAATATATCAATGAATAACAGCAAATTATGATACAAAATAGTGATGCAAATTGGACGTATCAACTCCCCCCAAGCTTAGACTTCGCTTGTCCCCAAGCGAAACTGAACTCGGTAAACAGGACCACATGTTTATGGAGTGAAGAGTCGATAAATAAAATACGGACAAGAAGCATCATATTCATTCACACAAATCATTCTAGTAAACAACTTTCTCATATAACTCAACTTGAAACAAGTATAAGGTAATCACAAATAAAGGTGCATAAGAAATCATAGTTGGTGATGGCAAACTTCGTTCTTGGTCAGAGAACAATTAACAGGTTATACTTATCTATCGAGCAATGCTCTCATATTAAAGCTTATGGTAAACTTGCATACTCAATCATAATGATCATTGATAACTTGCAAAGCTATATTCATTCAGATAAAACTTGTACTAAACAAAGAAGAGTAAAAGACATGATGAAATAAATCACAATATAGATGGTTTGATCACAACAACTCAAATGCTTGCATAAGATGGAGGGAAATAGGTTTACTGACTCAACATAAAGTAAAAGATAGGCCCTTCGCAGAGGGAAGCAGGGATTAAATCATGTGCTAGAGCTTTTTCAGTTTTGAAATTATATAAAGAGAATGAAAGTAACATTTTGAGAGGTGTTTGTTGTTGTCAACGACTGGTAGCGGGTACTCTAACCCCCTTGCCAAACAGACCTCCAAAGAGCGGCTCCCATGAAGGACGTCATCTCTACCAGCAAGGTAGATCATCCCTCTTCTCTTTTGTTTACACATGTACTTTAGTTTATTTAAGGATGACACTCCCCCCAACCTTTGCTTACGCAAGCCATGGCTAACCGAATCCTCGGGTGCCTTCCAACAATCTCATACCATGGAGGAGTGTCTATTGCAAAATTAAGTTGCTTACTGATGAATCAGAGCAAAACATGTGAAGAGAATTATTAATGAAAGTTGATTAATTGGGGTTGGGAACCCCGTTGCCAGCTCTTTTTGCAAAATTATAGGATAAGTGGATGAAGCCACTAGTCCATTAGTGGAAGCTGCCTAACAAGACTGAAAGATAAAACACCACATACTTCCTCATGAGCTATAAAACATTGACACAAATAAGAAGTAATAAATTTTGAATTGTTTAAAGGTAGCACATGAAGTATTTACTTGGAATGGCAGAAAATACCATGCAGTAGGTAGATATGGTGGACACAAATGGCATAGGTTTGGGGTCAGGTTTGGATGCACGAGAAGTATTCCCTCTCAGTACAGGTCTTTGGCTAGCAAGGTTAATTAGCAAGCATAAGAGTCGAGGGAAACAAACAAATATACATGTGATAGAAACAATCATGCAGCTTCCTTGTAAGCACCAACAATTTTAACTTCAGAATAATAAGCTATGAGCTAACGAGGAAGAAAGATAATGAAACAACTACATGTATTTCTCTTTTCTACTTAAACTTCAAAGTTTTGTTGCTATTGACCAATGCTAAGTTTGCCAAAACCAAATAGATTTATTCGATGCTCCCAAAGTGATACCAATACTAAGAACAAGGTATATCATAAAATAGAATTGCAGCCTAAAATAAGATGTGCAATATGTAAATGATAAGACTTCTCATTAATATTTCATAACGATAACTCACACCAAAGGATACATAGACAACCAACTAAAGGAGAGATACTTCCATACTGCAACCCATCTTATATGATAACTTCCCTACTCATGATATGACACTACTTGACAGTAAAAAGTAAAAGATAGTGAGGATGTGATACCGCGGCACTCCCCCAAGCTTGGAACAAACCAAGGGGATGCCAATACCGATGATGGATTACTCCTTTGGCGATGGTGGTGATGAACTCCTCACAAGCTTCTCCACAAGCTCCTGAAGCTCATTGATGGCGTGTAACACACACGTTCGTTGGGAACCCCAAGAGGAAGGTATGTTGCACACAGTAGCAAGTTTTCCCTCAGAAAGAAACCAAGGTTTATCGAACCAGTAGGAGCCAAGAAGCACGTTGAAGGTTGATGGCAGCGAGATGTAGTGCGGCGCAACACCAGGGATTCCGGCGCCAACGTGGAACCTGCAAAACACAACCAAAGTACTTTGCCCCAACGAAACAGTGAGGTTGTCAATCTCACCGGCTTGCTGTAACAAAGGATTAGATGTATAGTGTGGATGATGATTGTTTGTAGAAAACAGTAGAAGCAGTATTGCAGTAGATTGTATTCGATGTAAAAGAATGGACCGGGGTCCACAGTTCACTAGAGGTGTCTCTCCCATAAGAAATAGCATATTGGGTAAACAAATTACAGTTGGGCAATTGACAAATAGAGAGGGCATGACAATGCACATACATGACATGATGAGTATTGTGAGATTCAATTGGGCATTACGACAAAGTACATAGACCGCTATCCAGCATGCATCTATGCCTAAAAAGTCCACTTTCAGGTTATCATCCGAACCCCTTCCGGTATTAAGTTGCAAGCAACAGACAATTGCATTAAGTATGGTGCGTAATGTAATCAATAACTATATCCTCGAACATAGCATCAATGTTTTATCCCTAGTGGCAACAGCACATCCATAACCTTAGAGGTTCTTGTCACTCCTCCAGATTCACGGAGACATGAACCCACTATCGAGCATAAATACTCCCTCTTGGAGTTACAAGCATCAACTTGGCCAAAGCATCTACTAGTAACGGAGAGCATGCAAGATCATAAACAACACATAGATTGATAATCAACATAACATAGTATTCTCTATTCATCGGATCCCAACAAACACACATGTAGCATTACAGATAGATGATCTTGATCATGATAGGCAGCTCACGAGATCAAACAATGATAGCACAATGGGGAGAAGACAACCATCTAGCTACTGCTATGGACCCATAGTCCAGGGGTGAACTACTCACACATCAATCCGGAGGCGACCATGGCGGTGTAGAGTCCTCCGGGAGATGATTCCCCTCTCCGGCAGGGTGCCGGAGGTGATCTCCAGAATCCCCCGAGATGGGATTGGCGGTGGCGGCGTCTCAGTATGTTTTCTCGTATCGTGGCTCTCGGTACTGGGGGTTTCGCGACGAAGGCTATTTGTAGGCGGAGGAGATAGGTCAGGGGGCGTCACGAGGGGCCCACACCATAGGTCGGCGCGGCCAGGGCCTGGGCCGCGCCGCCCTGGTGTGTCGCCACCTCGTGGCCCCACTTCCTTTCCCCCTCGGTCTTCTGGAAGCTTCGTGGAAAAATAGGACCCTGGGCGTTGATTTCGTCCAATTCCGAGAATATTTCCTTACTAGGATTTCTGAAACCAAAAACAGCAGAAAACAGCAACTGGCTCTTCGGCATCTCGTTAATAGGTTAGTGCCGGAAAATGCATAATAATGACATATAATGTGTATAAAACATGTGAGTATCATCATAAAAGTAGCATGGAATATAAGAAATTATAGATACGTTTGAGACGTATCACTCATCAATCTTGTACATGAGGTTGCAGATCATCTCCGAATTGTGCTCGACGCGATTAAGAAGTACGTCCGACGGCGAGTCCCAATTATTGGAGTTATTTCCCCACCTTTCAGCTTCAGGCTTCGTCCTTCCTGCAGTGTTAGAACGATCTATATCCCAATTGCTAGGCAATGCTGCCTTGGGAGTCCTTTCAATTTGATTATTGTAGATTAGATTGCGGAAGGGATGGTAAGTGCCTGAAGAAGATGTCTTTGGAGCTAGGTAATGACGTGGAACTCCTCCTCCGGTGCTAATCCGTGCGCTCTTCTTGGCGTTGAACGGGTTTGACACCACTCCGATGCTTGCAATGGTGGTGCGCGGGCGTACTTGCGGAACTTCTTCGACTTCTTCATCCTCCTTCACTTCTTCCTTCAACTCGGGGTCTTGAATACCTTCCTCCGAAGACTCCTTCTCCTTGTTGTGGGAGACCATGGTGTTTCTAGATCAAAGACAAATCCTGGCAGAAACAGCTTGAAACAAAACACGTCGAGAAATCGATATACGGACCTCCAGGGGTCCGGGGGATTATATAGCAAAATTTTTCTCAACAAACGGAAAGCACCAGGTCGAACCAGAGTCGGAAAGGAGCGACGAGGCGGCGTCACCATAAGGCGGCGCGGGCCCAGGCCAGGCCGCGCCGGCCTATGGTGGCACGCCCTCATGCGTCTTTTCCACTCTGTTTCGATCTCGTAATTTTTCATATTTTCCAAAAACAGCAAAAGTATTGTTCGGAAAGTAAATTGTGAACTTTTCATTACCAGTACTGTTACCTATTCAAAGTCGAGTTCTGGCGGACTGTCAATTTGTCCTTTAATGAAAGCCTCTGGTGTTTCCACTTGAATAATATCAACATCAACATTATAAGAATCACCTGAGATATAATGCTTGAGCCTTTGTCCATTCACCACTTGCGTGGCATTGCCTTGGAGAGAACTAATTTTAATTGCTCCTGAATGATACACCTCGTCAACAACATATGGTCCTTCCCATTTTGAGAGTAATTTCCCTGCAAAGAATCTGAGACCAGACCGATACAATAGGACTTTATCCCCAATATTAAATTCTCTTTTGATAATCCTTCTATCATGCCATTTTTTAACTTTCTCTTTAAAGAGTTTAGCATTTTCATAAGCTTCACTTCTCCATTCATCTCGAGAACTCAATTGCAACAACCTCTTATTACCAGCTAGTTTAGGATCTTTATTTAATTCTCTAACAGCCCAATAAGCTTTGTGCTCTAGTTCTAAGGGTAAATGACAAGCTTTTCCATAAACCATTTTATAAGGTGACATTCCCATGGGGTTTTTATAAGAAGTTCTATAAGCCCATAATGCTTCCTTCAATTTACTAGCCCAATTCTTTCTAGTTTTATTAACAGTCTTTTGCAAGATAGATTTAATTTCTCTATTTGATAGTTCTACTTGCCCACTAGTTTGAGGATGATAAGCAGAAGCAATTCTATGATTAATGCCATATTTAGCAAGAGTTTTTCTAAAACCACCATGAATAAAATGAGAACCTCCATCAGTCATAATATATCTAGGAACTCCAAATCGAGGAAAAATAATATCTAAAAGCATTCTTAAAGAGGTCTCACCATCAGCACTTTTTGTAGGTATGGCTTCCACCCATTTAGTAACATAATCAATAGCAACCAGTATATGAGTGTTACCTTCTGAAGAGGGAAAGGGTCCCATGAAGTCAAATCCCCAACAGTCGAACGGTTCAATAACAAGAGTATAATTCATAGGCATTTCATTGCGTCTGGAGATATTACCGACCCTTTGGCATTCATCACAAGATAAAATAAACTTCCTTGCATCTTTGAAGAGAGTTGGCCAATAAAAACCTGATTGTAGAACCTTTTGAGCGGTTCTATCTCCGGCGTGATGTCCTCCATAAGCACTCCCATGACATTTACTCAATATTTCCTGCTGTTCATATTCGGGAACACATCTTCGCAGAATACCATCCACTCCTTATTTATATAAGTGTGGGTCATCCCAGAAATAATGCCTCAAGTCATAAAAGAATTTCCTCCTTTGCTGAGCTGAAAAGGTCGGAGGCAAGTACTTGGAAATAATAAAGTTAGCATAATCAGCATACCAAGGACTGTCTCGCGAGCTCACCTTTATTACAGCCAATTGTTCATTTGGAAAGCTATCATTGACATGAACAAGATCATAAGAAATATTTTCCAATCTAGACAAATTATCAGCAACAGGATTATCAGCACCTTTCCTATCTACAATATGTAAATCAAATTCTTGCAACAGAAGCACCCATCTAATAAGCCTTGGCTTAGCATCTTTCTTTTGCATAAGGTATCTGATTGCAGCATGATCAGTATGAATAGTAACTTTTGAATCAACAATATAAGATCTAAACTTATCACAAGCAAAGACTACAGCTAACAATTCTTTTTCAGTAGTAGCATAATTTCTTTGAGCAGCATCAAGAGTTTTACTAGCATAATGAATAACATTCAATTTTTTATTTACTCGCTGTCCAAGAACAGCGCCTACAGCAAAATCACTAGCATCACACATAATTTCAAATGGTAAGTTCCAATCAGGAGGTTCAACTATAGGAGCAGTTGTTAAGGCTTTCTTTAGAGTTTCAAAAGCTTCCTTACAATCATCACCAAAAACAAATGGTACATCTTTTTGAAGAAGATTAGTAAGAGGTTTTGAAATCTTAGAGAAGTCTTTAATAAACCTCCTATAAAACCCAGCATGACCAAGAACACTACGAATACCTTTAACATCCCTAGGATAGGGCATCTTCTCTATTGCTTCAACTTTAGCTCTATCAACTTCAATACCTCTCTCGGAAATTTTATGTCCCAATACAATCCCTTCATTAACCATAAAGTGGCATTTCTCCCAATTAAGAACAAGGTTAGTTTCTTCACATCTCTGCAAAACTTTATCAAGGTTCCGCAAACAATTATCAAAAGAATTCCCATAGACAGAAAAATCATCCATGAATACCTCTACAATACTCTCGCAAAAGCCATGAAAAATAGCAGACATGCATCTTTGAAAAGTAGCAGGAGCGTTACATAAACCAAAAGGCATACGTCTATAAGCATAGGTTCCATAGGGACAAGTGAAAGTGGTTTTCTCTTGATCCTTAGTTTTAACAGCAATTTGTGAAAATCCAGAATAACCATCAAGAAAGCAAAAATGAGTATTTTTGGATAACCTTTCTAACATTTGATCAATAAAAGGCAAAGGATAATGATCTTTCTTAGTAACTTTATTAACTTTACAAAAATCAATGCACATTCTATAACCTATAACTACTCTTTGAGGTATGAGCTCATCATTATCATTAGGCACAACAGTCATTCCTCCTTTTTTAGGAACACAATGCACAGGACTAACCCATCTACTATCAGCAATAGGATATATAATACCAACTTCAAGAAGTCGTAATACCTCATTTCTTACCACATCCTTCATCTTAGGAATTAGACGACGCTGAGGTTCAACAACAGGCTTCGCATCATCTTCCATATTAATGGCGTGTTGGCAAATAGAGGGAGAAATCCCCTTCAAGTCATCAAGAGTATAGCCAATAGCACCTCGGTGTTTCTTCAATATTTCCAATAGCCTTTCTTCTTCAAACTCTGTAAGCGTAGAACTAATAATAACAGGATATATTTTCTTATAATCAATATGAGCATATTTAAGATTATCAGGCAAAGGTTTTAAATCAAAGACAGGATCTTCCTTTGGTGGCGGTGTTGTACCCAAATCTTCCACCGGTAAATCATGCTTAAGAATAGGTTGGCGAAGAAAAATTTCATCAAGCTCATCTCTTTCTTTCCTAAAAACTTCACTCTCGCTATTCTCCAAATGTTGCTGCAAAGGATTAGTAGGAACAAGAACAATAGATGCACACTGTTCCATTTTAAAATCATCATTAGACGGATCAATTTTATAAGGAGTTTTGGTAAATTTAGAGAAATTAAACTCATAAGATTCACCAGCAAATTTAGTCAAAATTTTCTCTTTCTTGCAATCTATAATAGCTCCACAAGTATTTAGAAAAGGTCTACCAAAAATGATAGGACAATAATCACTAGCAGCAGAACCAAGTACCAAAAAGTCAGCAGGATATTTAATCTTACCACATAGAACTTCCACATCTTGAACAATACCAATCGGAGAGATAGTTTCTCTATTAGCCAGCTGAATAACCACATCAATATCTTCAAGTTCACAAGAACCAATTTCGTGCATAATCTCCGTGTAAAGCTCATAAGGAATAGCACTAACACTTGCACCCATATCGCATAAACCATAATTGCAATGATCACCAATTCTAACAGATAGCATAGGAACACTAGCTTGCTTGGGTTTATTAGGATGTGAAACAATATTAGAAGCATCTTCACAGAAAATAATATGACCATCCTCTACATTTTCAGTCACAAGATCTTTAACTATTGCAACAGCAGGTTCAACTTTTATTTGTTCTTCAGGTTCTATAGGTTTCTTTTCACTTTTATTAACCGCACTATTTATAACAGAGTACTCCTTCATTTTAGCAGGGAAAGGAGTTTTTTCAATATAAGCTTCAGGAATAACATGATCCATAGTTTCAACTACAACACATTTATTTATAGATGAATCAATTTTATCTTTATACGGTTCATGAAACTTATCAAAATTCTTCTTAGGCAATTCATAATGAGAGGCAAAAGCTTTATAAAGATTTGCAGCAACTTGAGAATCAAGACCATAAGTAGCACTCATATTATGAAATTTATCAGTTTCCATAAAAGCTTCAATGCATTTATAATCATAATTTATACCTAATTCTCTTTCTTTGTCGATTTCCCATCCTTCAGTATTTTCCTGGATCCGATTAAGAAGGTCCCTTTTAAACTCTTCCTTGTTGCGCGTGAATGATCCAGAACAAGAAGTATCCAGCAAGGTCTTGTCTTCAAAAGAAAGTCTTGCATAGAAATTATCAATAATAACATTACCAGGAAGCTCATGAATGGGGCATTTGAGCATTAAAGACTTCAATCTCCCCCACGCTTGGGCAATACTCTCTCCATCATGAGGCCAAAAATTATAGATGCGGTTCCGATCCTTATGAATTTCACTTGGAGGATAGAACTTAGAATAAAACCGGGGCACAATATCATTCCATTCAAGAGAATCCCCATTATCCAATAATTTATACCAATGCGCCGCTTTACCAGACAGCGATATAGAGAATAGTTTCTTCCTCACTTCGTCCATAGCAATACCTGCACACTTGAATAAACCGCATAATTCATGTAAAAACAGTAAATGATCTCCAGGGTGGACAGTTCCATCCCCCGTATAACGGTTATCCACTACACGTTCAATAATTTTCATAGGTATTTTGTATGGTATCTCTTCCTCACCTGGCGCCTTATCCACTACCTTTGCAGTAGTAGTAGATTTCCCAAACAAACATTCGAGAGAAGATCTCTCCATAATGAATTATAGCAGCAGGCAGAAATAAAATCAGCACTAACAGTAAAAGTTTCCCTTACCAATTCCACTTACCAATAGCGCTTCACTCCCCGGAAACGGCGCTAGAAAATAGTCTTGATGACCCACAAGTATAGGGGGTGTATCGTAGTATCTTCGATAAGTAAGAATGTCGATCCCAACGAGGAGCAGAAGGTGTTGACAAGCAGTTTCGATGAAGGATTCACTGTAAATGCTCACAGACAAGTATTCAGGGGGTTTTAATGTAACAGATGAATAAAGTACGAGTAAGTAAAGTGCGAGAGTAACAATTGCAGCGAGTGGCCCAATCTTTTTTAGCACAAAGGACAAGCCGGTTTGTTTACTTATAATGACCAAACGTTCCTGAGGACACACGAGATTTTAGTCTAGTGCTTTCGCTACATACGGCTAATTAATCTTCATTGTTTTGATAAGTGTTGTGTGGGTGAACCTATGCTAATGTACCGCCCTTCCTAGGACTAATACATACTTGTGATTATACCCGTTGCAAGCATCCGCAACTACAAGAAAGTAATTAGATAAATCTAACCACAGCCTTAAACTCTAAGATCCTACTATCCCTCCTGCATCGATATACCAACGGGGGCTCAGGTTTCTGTCACTCCGGCAACCCCGCAGTTGGCAAACGAGTACAAGATGCATTCCCCTAGGCCCATAAAGGTGAAGTATCGTGTAGTCGACGTTCACACGACACCACTAGAAGAATAACACCACAACTTAAATATCATAACATTGAATATTACTCAACCATACTTCACTACTAACATTTAGACTTCACCCATGTCCTCAAGAACTAAACGAACTACTCACGAGACATCATATGGAACATGATCAGAGGTGATATGATGATGAATAACAATCTGAACATAAACCTTGGTTCAACGGTTTCACTCAATAGCATCAATAACAAGTAGAAATCAACACCGGGAGAGTTTCCCCTATCAAACAATCAAGATCAAACCCAAATTGTTACAGCGGTGACGATGTGCAGCGGTGGAGACGGCGGTGATGATGATGAAGATGATGGTGATGGTGATGGAGATGATGTCCAGCTTGATGACGGTGACGATGGCGTCGATTTCCCCCTCCGGGAGGGAATTTCCCCGGCGGATCTCAGCCGCCGGAGAGCTCTTTTCTCTCTGGTGTTCTCCGCCCCGCAGAGGCGGCTGTAACTCTTCGCGAGGTATCCTCTGTGGCTTGGGTCTTCGGGACGAAGGATTTCACGAAGAAAAGGAGGCGAAAGAGGCTGTGGGGCCCCCTCACCACCAGGTGGCGCGGCCAGGCCATGGGCCGCGCCGCCCTGTGGTGTGGGCCCACCTTGGGTCCACCTGGCTCCTCCTTCCGGCTTCCTTCGTCATCTGGGAAAATAGGATTTTTGGTATAATTTCCTTCCACAGTTGATCTTCCGAAATATTGCATTCTGACGGTGCTTTTTCCAGCAGAATCCTGGCTCCGGTGCTTGATCCTCCAATAATGATGAAACATGCAAAATAGATGAAATAACATAAGTATTGTGTCCAAACATGAAATATATCAATGAATAATAGCAAATTATGATACAAAATAGTGATGCAAATTGGACGTATCAATCCTCTTCATCAACCTCTGGTGAATGCCGACGTTCCCTTCTTACTTGTCGCTATCTATCCACCCTTGCTTGTGCCGTTGTGTCTCTTGCCCCACTCGCTCTCGCGGGATCTTGCACCGCTGCAGTAGGTCGTGGACTATTTTGTCTCGCAGATCCTTCAGTAGGCGTACCCGCGAACGCTGTTCCTATGACTCCAACTCCTGCCATGGCCATGTTATACAATGCTTCTCTTGGATCTCCGGGAGGTGGCCTGGATGCCAAGATGTAAGCTTGTGTCGCCATGTATCCTTCTTCTGGTGTTTTGGGAATAATATCCCCCCTCGTGTCAATCGACATAAAGGACATGTCGAGGTTTTGAACTAGGTTCTCCCTCTCAGCCTCAGGTATATTTTGCAGTCGAGATCTTGCCCTGTTTCGAGCTTCTCTATGACTGCTTCCCGAAGTACCTTATTGTCGGCTCAACTCTGCTCTTCGCCTGCTTGACGCAGAAGCCGCGGCTTGCCTTTTATCCAGTTCAATTTTCTGTTTTTCGAGCTCCCGTCTGGCACGGGTGAGTCTATATTGATATGCTTGTAACTCTTCAGCTGTCGCAGTTACAGTCATTGGCTCTGTGCCATCAATAGCTCTTGCAACTCTATCCCACACTGCCTGCGGAAATTGCACCATCTCTCGCGTTCCAGGTCCAACATATTTGGTTCCCAAACCTCGCGTAAGATCAGCCGGGTCGACGTACGGATTTCCCGCGTTATCGAAGTTCTCTGATGTCTCCTCCCGAGGTCGGCTTGTATCTCCGATTGCATAGATCTGATGGTATTTTGAATTTTGACCTTTGTCGAGATTGGTGACACCGCCATATAGATCGGTGAAGACCTTGATACGTCCAAAACGTATCTACTTTCCCGAACACTTTTGCTGTTGTTTTGCCTCTAATTTGTGTATTTTGGATGCAACTAACACGGACTAATGCTGTTTTCAGCAGAATTGCCCTGGTGTCTCGTTTTTGTGCAGAAATTCAACTTTCAGGAAAATCCCCGGAATTAATGTCAAGGGGCTTATTTTTCCAGAAGATTCACGGAGCCAGAAGGGCAGGCCAGGGGGGCCCACGGCCCCCACACCATGGGCCGGCGCGGCCTAGGAGGGGGGCGCGCCGCCCTATGGTGAGGCCGCCTCGGCCAGCCTCTGACGCCCCCTCTGGACTACTTAAGGGTTTCGATCTAAAAACGCGAGACGAGAAGTCGAAGTCGCCAGAAGCCATCCAGAACACCGCCGCCATCGCGAAACTCCATCTCGGGACCAGAAACTCCGTTCTGGCACTCCGCCGGGACGGGGAATTGGAGGAGATTATCCCCATCATCACCACTGACGCCTCTCCATCGACCAGCCATGTTTCCCCCATCCATGTGTGAGTAATTCCCCCGCTGTAGGCTGAAGGGGATGGTAGGGATTGGATGAGATTGGTCATGTAATAGCATAAGATTGTTAGGGCATAGTGCCTAGTGTCCGTAATTGGTACTTTGATGATATTGTTGCAACTTGTTATGCTTAATGCTTGTCACTAGGGCCCGAGTGCCATGATCTCAGATCTGAACATGTTATTGTTTTATGATGATATTCATTGTTTTATGATCTTACCTGCAAGTTGTATACACATGTCGCTGTCCGGAACCCGAGGCCCCAAAGTGACAGAAATTGGGACAACCGGAGGGGAAGGCAGTGATGTGAGGATCACATGTGTTCACGGAGTGTTAATGCTTTGCTCCGGTGCTCTATTAAAAGGAGTACCTTAATTTCCAGTAGATTCCCTAGAGGCCCGGCTGCCACCGGCTGGTAGGACAAAATATGTTGTGCAAGTTTCTCATTGCGAGCACGTACGACTAAATATGGAACACATGCCTATGGATTGTTTAGCACTTGGATACTGTTTTATCACTAGCTGCAAATGCCCTGCTTTGATTGTTACATGTGTTTCTCTCATCCATGCAACGCCCGTTCATCCATCCCTGTGCCTACAGTATTTTAATCCTGCTGTTTACTGTAATCACTACTGTTGTCTTTGTTACACTGCTGCTGTTATTTCACTATTGCTACTGCTATAAAATTGTTACTACTGATAAACTCTTGCGAGCAAGTCTGTTTCCAGGTGCAGCTGAATTGACAACTCCGCTGTTAAGGCTTTCAAGTATTCTTTGTCTCCCCTTGTGTCGAATCAATAAATTGGGTTTTACTTCCCTCGAAGACTGTCGCGATCCCCTATACTTGTGGGTCATCAAGACTATTTTCTGGCGCCGTTGCCGGGGAGCATAGCTTTATTTGGAAGTTCACTTGGATTGATATTGTTCGCTGCAAATTCTCCATCATGGGTAAATCTCGCGATCCTAAAGTCGCCATATTACCATCCACTACAAGAAAAGGTACAACTCTGAGTACCTCTGCTGCTCTTGACTCACCATATGTGATAAGTCAACTTGTTTCACCACCACAAGCTGCACATGCTGGTACTTCTGCTGAATCTGAAAACTCTTATAATTTTGATGATGCTTCTGCTGTGCTTGATGATAGTGGTTCATTGGGATCTTTTCTAGATGCTACAATTGCTAGGTCTAGACAAATTGAAAATACTGAAACTCCTAATGAAAATACTGCTACACCTGTTAATTCACCTGAGTCTTTTGAATACTCTAGTGATGATCCTGATGAGGATTATGTGGAACTTGATGATGATTTTATTGATAAATGCAATGCTACTACTGATGCAAGAAAAATTAAAAAGTTCCTTGCACAACATACTGTTAGATATAAGCTATCTCCTGATCCTAAATTTGCCACATCTCCTATAAACATTAAGGATAAATATTATGATTTTTCTCTTGATCTATCTCATATAGCTATTGTTGAGAAAACAGCCTTTTGTGGTACTGGAAAAGAAAGTGATGTAGAACACATGAATGAGCTTTCTACTTTGAGTAGCTTGTTTTCTGATGATGTCAAGATGCATACTTATTTTGTTGCTAAAATTTTTCCTTTCTCATTAAAAGATGATGCTAAAACTTGGTATAATAGTTTGCCTCCTGGTTCTATTGATAATCCAACTGGTTTGCTTGATGTTTTCTTTCGAAAATACTTTCCTGCTAGTGCTCAACATATTGCTTTGCAGAGAATTTATAATTTTGACCAGGAAGATGGAGAGAAATTGCCTGAATCTTGGGAAAGATTTTGCTCTTTTATCAGAGCTCGACCTGGACATGATCTGGAAAAGAATGATTTACTTGATATATTTTATAGTGGACTAACCATTGAGTCTAGGGCCTACCTGGATAGTTGTGCTGGTTGTGTTTTCAGGAAAAGAACTCCAGACGAAGCTGAAGAATTATTGGCTAAAATAGGCCGGAATCATGATGATTGGACTACACCTGAACCAGCCCCAACGCCAATATTGAAGAAGAGGGGTTTGATTAAATTAAATGATGAAGATATGAGGGAAGCCAAGAAATCTCTTAAGGAGAAAGGTATTAAATCTGAAGATGTGAAGAACTTACCTCCCATAGAAGATTTATGCAAGATAACTCCCCCTTCATCCATGATTGAGGTAAACTCTCTTCAACGCTTTACTAGGGAAGATATTCCGTATTCAAAACCTCCTTCTCAATGCTTAGATGAGTTTGATAATTATATTGTTAAGCAAGAAAATTTTAATATGAGAGTAGAAAATCATTTAATGGAAAATTCTCGAGCTATTAGTGAATTGCATGATATTGTGGAGAGAACCTCCAATGATGTTAAGATGCTTGTTAAACATTTTCATATGATTCAAACTCAAATTGATCAACTCACTAAAGTGCAAAATGACTTGTTAAAAAAGAGTTCTAAAGAAAAACATACTTATGAAGTAACAACTAGAGGCGGTGTTTCTACCCAGGATCCTCTATATCCTGAAGGGCATCCCAAAAGAGTTGAACAAGATTCTCAACGAATTGAAACTAGTGCTCCTTCTAAGAAAAAGAAGAAGAAACATAAAACTGTTGTAGAATCCTCTGAGCCTGTTAATGATCCTAATAGCATTTCTATTTCTGATGCTGAAACTGAAAGTGGTAATGAACATGATAAAGATAATGATAAGAATGATGCTTCTGATAAAGAAGAGGTTGAAGATGAACCTGAAAAGCATGCTAAAAATAAAAAGTATACTAGAGAAGATTTTATTGCTAAGAAACATGGTAATGAAAGAGAACCGTGGGTTCAAAAGCAAATGCATTTTCCTGCTACGAAACTAAAATCAAAGGAAGAAGAACACTATAATAAATTTTGCGATTGGATGAAACCTTTATTCTTGCAAATCCCTTTGACTGATGCTATTAAATTGCCTCCTTATTCAAAGTATATGAAAGATATTATCTCTAACAAAAGGAAAATTCCTAATGAGGAGATTTCCACTATGCTTGCTAATTACTCTTTCAATGGCAAAGTTCCAAAGAAGTTGGGCAACCCAGGTATACCTACTATTCCTTGTTCTATTAATAATAATTATGTTAGAACTGCTCTATGTGATTTTGGAGCGGGTGTTAGTGTTATGCCTTTTTCTCTTTACAAGAGACTTTATTTAGATAAGTTGATACCTACTGATATATCTTTGCAAATGGCTGATAAATCTACTGCTATTCCTGTTGGTATATGTGAGGATGTTCCTGTTCAAGTTACTAATAACTGCTTGATATTAACTGATTTTGTTGTGCTGGAAATGCCTGAAAATGATAATATGTCTATTATTCTTGGGAGACCTTTTCTTAACACCGCAGGGGCTGCTATTGATTGCAATAAAGGAAAAGTCACTTTCAATGTTGATGACAAGGAGCATACCGTTTATTTCCCCAAGAGGATTGATAAAGTATGTGGAGTTAA
Organism: Lolium perenne; assembly: GCF_019359855.2. NCBI lineage: Eukaryota > Viridiplantae > Streptophyta > Magnoliopsida > Poales > Poaceae > Lolium > Lolium perenne. The sequence goes on from NC_067246.2 coordinate 335,966,759, forward strand.
TACAATTTCTAATGTGAGAACTATCAAAGTGGGAGCTATTGATTGTCCTATATATGAGCCCAAAGAAGGATATCAAAATATTATGATTGGATCCATATCAATACAATACAAGGTAACATGATTGATTTGAGGTTTATTTCTTCTTATGTTATGTAAAATTTATTTGGTGGCAAGACTTGATCAACCTTGTTAACAAATTCATTTTATATGCATAGAGGAACTAAACAACATCTCTTTCTTTCCTCCACTTGTCCTACTTGCTATAGCACTATTTGTTTTGCAAAGTTCTTTAGTCAATTAGAGATTCGAAAATCTTTTTCTGCCCAGTAATAATAAATTTAATACCCAGAAATGTGCATTTTTCAAAGTTTTCAAAAATTTACAAAAATTATACCGTTGGTCTTATTTTTCGAAGAGGCACCTGGGAGCACCTAGGGATGACCAGTGGGGCACCCCAGGGTGGCTCCCCACCAGCCGGCGCAGCCAGCAAGGGGGGCACGCCACCCTGTGGTGTGGGCCCCTCCTTGCCCCACTTTGCCATATCTTCCTCCCATCTCACTCTCTCTCCCGAAAAAACTCGCACCAGCTTTCTCTCACTCGCGTTTCTGCTCAAGAGCTCAAGATTTCTCGATCTCTTTGCTCAGCCTAGATTTCTGTCTGAAATTTGGCACATTTGCTCTTCGGTATGTGACTCCTTCGATTATCCAAGTAGAATTTTGTTTGGTTGAGTATATCTTGAATATTTTGCTGTTGTAGGTAACATGTTTAGTGAGCTTGCATGCTTGTTCTAAGTTGTAAAAACTAGTTTTGATGCATGTTTAGTACTTTACCAAGTTCCTATAGTAGTTTCCTTCAATTATATGTCACCAAATCAAATTTTATAATGTTTGTTGAAAAAATTCAGAAAAGGAAGATGGATAACTATAACTTCGGAGAAGTATTTAAAAGAGAAACGACAAGCACGGGGAGGCCCTCAAGGGCATTGATACGTCTCAAACGTATCTATAATTTCTTATGTTCCATGCTACTTTTATGATGATACTCACATGTTTTATACACATTATATGTCATTATTATGCATTTTCCGGCACTAACCTATTAACGAGATGCCGAAGAGCCAGTTGCTGTTTTCTGCTATTTTTGGTTTCAGAAATCCTAGTAAGGAAATATTCTCGGAATTGGACGAAATCAACGCCAAGGGTCCTATTTTTGCACGAAGCTTCCAGAAGACCGAGGGGGAAAGGAAGTGGGGCCACGAGGCGCCGCCACAACAGGGCGGCGCGGCCAAGCCCTAGGCCGCGCGGCCCTGGCGTGTGGGGCCCTCGTGTGGCCCCCCCGCGTTGCCCTTCCGCCTACTTAAAGCCTCCATCGCGAAACCCCCAGTACCGAGAGCCACGATACGGAAAACCTTACTGAGACGCCGCCACCGCCAATCCCATCTCGGGGGATTCAGGAGATCGCCTCCGGCACCCTGCCGGAGAGGGGATTCATCTCCCGGAGGACTCTACACTGCCATGGTCGCCTCCGGATTGATGAGTGAGTAGTTCACCCCTGGACTATGGGTCCATAGCAGTAGCTAGATGGTTGTCTTCTCCTAATTGTACTATTATAGGCCTATCTTGTGAGCTGCCTATCATGATCAAGATCATCTATTTGTAAAGCTACATGTGCGTTTGTTGGGATCCGATGGATAGAGAATACTATGTTATGTTGATTATCAATCTATTGTCATATGTGTTGTTTATGATCTTGCATGCTCTCCGTTATTAGTAGAGGCTCTGGCCAAGTTTTTACTCTTAACTCCAAGAGGGAGTATTTATGCTCGATAGTGGGTTCATGCCTCCATTAAATCTGGGACAGTGACAGAAAGTTCTAAGGTTGTGGATGTGCTGTTGCCACTAGGGATAAAACATTGATGCTATGTTCGAGGATGTAGTTATTGATTACATTACGCACCATACTTAATGCAATTGTCTGTTGCTTGCAACTTAATACCGGAAGGGGTTCGGATGATAACCTGAAAGTGGACTTTGTAGGCATAGATGCATGCTGGATAGCGGTCTATGTACTTTGTCGTAATGCCCAATTGAATCTCACAATACTCATCATGTCATGTATGTGCATTGTCATGCCCTCTCTATTTGTCAATTGCCCAACTGTAATTTGTTTACCCAATATGCTATTTCTTATGGGAGAGACACCACTAGTGAACTGTGGACCCCGGTCCATTCTTTTTAATCGAATACAATCTACTGCAATACTGTTTCTACTGTTCTCTGCAAACAATCATCATCCACACTATACATCTAATCCTTTGTTACAGCAAGCCGGTGAGATTGACAACCTCACTGTTTCGTTGGGGCAAAGTACTTTGGTTGTGTTGTGCAGGTTCCACGTTGGCGCCGGAATCCCTGGTGTTGCGCTGCACTACACTCCGCCGCCATCAACCTTCAACGTGCTTCTTGGCTCCTACTGGTTCGATAAACCTTGGTTTCTTACTGAGGGAAAACTTGCTGCTGTACAACATCATACCTTCCTCTTGGGGTTCCCAGCGGACGAGTGCTTTACCGTCACAAGGAAGCTACTTTCTGGGGCCGTTGCAATCCAACTCCCAAGTCAGCAGGCATCCACCTGAATTAGGCGATCCTACAATGAGGACATCATCGCACCAAGCTTTGAAGTCAAAGAGGATAATGGAGTCCCTAACGCTTCATCTTTTCCATGTTATGATTTTTTGCGCAATGCAGGGCTGCTGGATGATTTCTTGGTCCTCATCAACAATGTGGGCTTAACCACCTATATGGGAGATGAGAGGGACCAATATTACATGCTGACAAACATCTTTATTGAGAGCTTTCAATTCAACAACTCGCATTACTCACCAAGAGTTACATTCAGGATTTATAATAATCCTATTACTATGAAGTTGAAGGATTTTTGTACTGCATTGGATATTGCCCCTGTAGGTACATCAAAGAAGATTGAGAAGAGCCCCAAGGCTTTGATGGATCTCTATCGAGAAGTCACCAATGATGACAGCCGCACCATTCAGCGCGGCAAGATAAGAAACATTCAACTCCCTGCTATAAGATATTTCGCTTACTATCTTGCTACTAGCATTCTTGGTAGGGAGAACACTAGCAATATTTCTAGTTATCATCTTGCTTTCCTAGTTGCTGCACTTACTGGAAAGACACCTTATCATCTTGGTGCTCTTGTTGCCCGTCGTTTGTCCACTAAGGGGCCTATTTTTGGAGGAATTGTTGCCTCACGCGTTTTAGCACATCTAGATCTTCCTCTTGACCCTAATGATGTGAAATTAACTCCTATAAGGCTTGATATTGCTGCTATGAAGAGTCATCAATTTGTTACAACTGACTCTAGTTTAGATAATATTGTCTATAAAATGTTGTTTATTGACGGGGATGAGAGGGAAATCCCTTTGCCGCAAATAGTTTTGTTTGATATTAACAGGAAACCATGGTCGCGCTCTAAGGAGGAGGTGGATGAGCAGCTGAGGATACAGGGCATCCACCAGCAGCATGACTCCGAGGACGTCGAGCCCTCCTACGACTACACCGTCACGTATCCGGGTGCTTCTTCCAGCACATACCCGGATCCATCTTCGTCGTACTACGGAGGTGCTACTTCATGGGCACCATGGGATTGATCTCCACTTAGGCCAAAAGCCTAAGCTTGGGGGGAGGTATACCGGCATCACTCATTCATTGCATATTATAGTTGCTGGATACTTGTACATACTTGTTTAGCTTCTTAAAGTGGTTTTCTAATAAGATGGAGATGATATTTGGGGAAGTGCTGATTGAAAACAGATTCTGGACTGATACCATAAAAATTCTCAAAAACAGCCAGAACTTTATTTTGCGAAGCCAATTTTTGAGCAGGTTCCCCAGGTTCTTATCTAACTTTCATTAGTTGAACACTTTTCGAGCTGGGCAGCGGAAGAATTTCTTAAAAATCGATTACTGTACTGCTGTCAAGTTTGACGAATCCCTGCTGCTTTGTGTTTATGTGACTCTTCTAGATTTCATTTTCTTGTTTTTGCTTTGTTTCTTTCCTAAAACACAAAAAGACCAAAAATATTTCTGTTGTTTCTCTTCACCATTTGCTTATTTTGTTTGCTTGTTTCCTTTTGCTCTTGTTTCCAATTCGAAAACACCAAAAATATTTGCTGTTCTTCTTTGGTTTTGTAAAGTTCATTATGGAGTTCCATGGTCTTCGGTGGCTGGAGCATGGTTTTCATTCCGAACTATTCAAGCTACACAAGTGAAAGGCAATAATGACGATCTACGACAATTCGACTGTGGTGAGAGGCCGGTATGAACTCTATTTGTTTTCATTTTTGTACATATACTCATCCATGTGAGCATGCTTAGTTGGTTCATGTGAGGTATATGTCATTTAAGAAAGTCTAGTAGTTCATGATCTCTCATGTTTAGCTCCAGTTTATTAATATGAGTAGCATGCCATAGATATTTGCTTGCATTGTTTTATTCATAAATAGGTATCACATTGTGGTATCCTCCTCTGAATAATTCATTCGAATCGACTTGGCACATGCTCACGCATGCTTATGACTGAACAAAAGTCAATTAAGCCTTGATGATTTACTTTGCTTCAGAGTTCTTGTATCACCTTTATGCCCTCGTTAATTTATTTTGCTGCAAGCATGATTATGACAGTTACTGCTCTCTTGATTGTCGCTTCCCAGTCTATTGCTAGCCTTCACTTGTACTGAGCGGGAACGCTGCTCGTTCTTCCAAACCCCTGAAAACCAAGTTATTCCAAAGTGTCCACCATAAATACCTATGCATGGCATTTCAAACCATTCCAAGTAAATTCTCATGCGCTACCTTTAAACCTTCAAAATGCTTCTCAATTTGTGTCAATGTTTTATAGCTCATGAGGAAGTATGTGGTGTTTATCTTTCAACCTTGTCATTTACTTTTGACAGACTTTCATAATAAGAGCTGGCAACGGGGTACTAAGCCCCAATTAATCAAACTTAATTCTCTTCACATGTTTTGCCCTGATTCATCAGTAAGCAACTTAATTTTGCAAATAGACACTCCTCCATGGTATGAGATTGATTGGAAGGCACCCGAGGATTCGGTTAGCCATGGCTTGTGTAAGCAAAGGTTGGGGGGAGTGTCACCCATAATAAAACTAAAGTACGTGTGTGAACAAAAGAGGAGAGGGATGATCTACATTGCTGGTAGAAATAACGTCCTTCATGGGAGCTGCTCTTGAAAGTCTGGTTGACGAGGTAGTTTGAGTACCCATTACCATTCGTTGACAACAACAAACACCTCTCAAAATGATTTTACTCCTGCTTTAAAAATGAAAAGTCTAGCGCATGTTAATCCATGCTTCCCTCTACGAAGGGTCAATCTTTTACTTTTATGTTGAGTCACCATCCTTTCTTTGAGCACTTTCTTGAGAGCACAACTGTCATTCTTAGTATAATATGCTTGTCCCAAAATGTGATTAATTGTGGTATAACTTTGATGCTTTTATCTTTGACAATCTCTACTTCTAGTCTTTCCATGAACCTCAAAGGTGCCCGAGCATTTATGTTTTGCTGTACAAATACGGACAAGCGAGATACCACTTTATCATATCCTTTTATGAACATTGCAATCCTGCTGATAGACATGATTCATGATGTTATTATTAATTTGTTGGTACCTTTTCCATGATTGACATAGTTATTAGATGACTTTATTTGCATGTATCTTATTATGAATTGCCTAAGTACTTGTCCATATCGTGAGAATATTTACATCATATGAACAAATGTGTTCGTGAAAGTTCTTTTATTGCACTCAGTTGTTAACTGAATTGCTTGACGACAAGCAATAAGCTAAGCTTGGGGGGAGTTGATACGTCCAAAACGTATCTACTTTCCCGAAAACTTTTGCTATTGTTTTGCCTCTAATTTGTGTATTTTGGATGCAACTAACACGGACTAACGCTGTTTTCAGCAGAATCGCCCTGGTGTCTCGTTTTTGTGCAGAAATTCAACTTTCAGGAAAATCCCCGGAATTAATGTCAAAGGGCTTATTTTTCCAGAAGATTCACGGAGCCAGAAGGGCAGGCCAGGGGGGGCCCACGGCCCCCACACCATGGGCCAGTGATACGTCTCCGACGTATCGATAATTTCTTATGTTCCATGCTTGTTTTATGACAATACCTACATGTTTTATACATACTTTATGATGATTTTATGCGTTTTCCGGAACTAACCTATTGACGAGATGCCAAAGGGCCAGTTGCTGTTTTCTGCTGTTTTTGGTTTCAGAAATCCTAGTAAGGAAATATTCTCGGAATCGGACGAAATCAACGCCCAGCATCTTAGAATTTCACGAAGCTTCCAGAACACCCGAGAGCCACCAGAGGGGGCCCCTGTGGGCCCCACACATGTAGGCGGCGCAGCCAGGGGTGGGCCGCGCCCCCCTACTGTGTCGCCGCCTCGTCGACCTTCCGACTCCGCCTCTTCGCCTATATAAAGGTCCCTGGCCTAAATCTTCGATACGGAAAAAGCCACGGTACGAGAAACCTTCCAGAGCCGCCGCCATCGCGAAGCCAAGATCTGGGGGACAGGAGTCTCTGTTCCGGCACGCTGCCGGGACGGGGAAGTACCCCCGGAAGGCATCTTCATCAACACCACCGCCATCTTCATCACCGCTGCTGTCTCCCATGAGGAGGGAGTAGTTCTCCATCGAGGCTAAGGGCTGTACCGGTAGCTATGTGGTTAATCTCTCTCCTATGTACTTCAATACAATAATCTCATGAGCTGCCTTACATGATTGAGATTCATATGATGATGCTTGTAATCTAGATGTCATTATGATAGTCAAGTGGATTTTACTTATGTGATCTCCGGAGACTCCTTGTCCCACGTGTGTAAAGGTGACAGTGTGTGCACCGTGTGGGTCTCTTAGGCTATATTTCACATAATACTTATTCACTGTTATGAATAGCATAGTGAAGTGCTTATTTATATCCCTTTATGATTGCAATGTGCTTTGTATCACTATTTATCTATGTGCTACTCTAGTGATGTTATTAAAGTACTCTATTCCTCCTGCACGGTGTAATGGTGACAGTGTGTGCATCGTGTAGTACTTGGCGTAGGTTATGATTGTGATCTCTTGTAGATTATGAAGTTAACTATTGCTATGATAGTATTGATGTGATCTATGCCTCCTTCATAGTGTGATGGTGACAGTGTGCATGCTATGTTAGTACTTGGTGTAGTTGTGTTTATCTATCATGCACTCTAAGGTTATTTAAACATGAATATCGAATATTGTGGAGCTTGTTAACTCCGGCATTGAGGGTTCGTGTAATCCTACACAATTAGTGGTGTTCATCATCCAACAAGAGAGTGTAGAGTATAGCATTTATCTATTCTGTTATGTGATCAATGTTGAGAGTGTCCACTAGTGAAAGTATAATCCCTAGGCCTTGTTTCCAAATACTGCAATCTCTGTTTATTTACTGTTCTGTTGCATGTTTACTTACTACACGCCAGCAAGCTATTTTCTGGCGCCGTTACTACTGCTCATATACATTCATACCACATGTGTTTCACTATCTCTTCGCCGAACTAGTGCACCTATACACCTGACAAGTGTATTAGGTGTGTTGGGGACACAAGAGACTTCTTGTATTGTGGTTGCAGGGTTGCTTGAGAGGGATATCTTTGACCTCTTCCTCCCTGAGTTCGATAAACCTTGGGTGATCCACTTAAGGGAAACTTGCTGCTGTTCTACAAACCTCTGCTCTTGGAGGCCCAACACTGTCTACAGGAAAAGGAGGGGGCGTAGACATCAAGCACTTTTCTGGCGCCGTTGCCGGGGAGGAAAGGTAAAAGGTACTCACACTCTGGTCCCAGGTAACCAAACACTTTTCTGCTACCATTGTGAGTGCTCGAAGCTATTTCCTTTAGATCCTGCAATTGCATCTTTTTGTTTCTTGTTTACACTAGTTAGGCATAATGGACAACAATGAGCTTCTTATTCTATTTCCTGATTTAAGACATGGATGGTTTGATGCGGAAATTAAAAAACCCATGGAACATATTAGTATGAACGCTTTGAAAACCATTGTTGATAATGTTATGGAAAATTCTAAGCTTGGGGAAGCTGGTTTTGATGAGCATGATCTTTTTAGTCCCCCAAGCATTGAGGAGAAAATTTACTTTGATGATACTTTGCCTCCTATTTATGATGATTATAATGATAGTAGTCTTTTGGTGCCACCTACTATGGAGGATAAATTTGATTATGATTACAATATGCCTCCTATATTTGATGATAGCTACTTTGTTGAATTTGCTCCCACTATTACTAATAAAATTGATTATGCTTATGTGGAGAGTAATGATACTTTTATGCATGAGACTCATGATAAGAATGCTTTATGTGATAGTTATATTGTTGAGTTTTCTCATGACACTACTGAAAGTTATTATGAGAGAGGAAAATACGGTTGTAGGAATTTTCATGTTACTAAAACACCTCTCTATATGCTGAAAATCGTGAAGTTGCACTTGTCTAGTTTTCCTATGCTTATTGCATTATGCCTACATAACTTGTTTATTTACAAGATTCCCTTTCATAGGAAGCATGTTAGACTTAAAAGTGTTTCATATTTTTCTCTTGATGCTCTCTTTTGCTTCAAATACTATTTCTTGCGAGTGCATCATTAAACCTGCTGAGCCCATCTTAATGGCTATAAAGAAAGAACTTCTTGGGAGATAACCCATGTGTTTATTTTGCTACAGTACTTTTGTTTTATATTTGTGTCTTGGAAGTTGTTACTACTGTAGCAACCTCTCCTTATCTTAGTTTTATTGCATTGTTGTGCCAAGTAAAGTCTTTGATAGTAGAGTTGATACTAGATTTGGATTACTGCGCAGAAACAGATTTCTTGCTGTCACGAATTTGGGTTGAATTCTCTGTAGGTAACTCAGAAAATTATGCCAATTTACGTGAGTGATCCTCAGATATGTACGCAAATTTCATTCAATTTGAGCATTTTCATCTGAGCAAGTCTGGTGCCTCTAAAAATTCGTCTTTACGGACTGTTCTGTTTTGACAGATTCTGCCTTTTATTTCACATTGCCTCTTTTGCTGTGTTGGATGGATTTCTTTGTTCCATTAACTTCCAGTAGCGTTGGGCAATGTCCAGAAGTGTTAAGAATGATTGTGTCACCTCTGAATATGTGAATTTTTGATTATGCACTAACCCTCTAATGAGTTTGTTTCGAGTTTGGTGTGGAGGAAGTTTTCAAGGGTCAAGAGAGGAGGATGATACAATATGATCAAGAAGGGTGAAAGCTCTAAGCTTGGGGATGCCCCCGTGGTTCATCCCTGCATATTTCAAGAAGACTCAAGCATCTAAGCTTGGGGATGCCCAAGGCATCCCCGTCTTCATCAACAATTTATCAGGTTTCTTCTCTTGAAACTATATTTTTATTCCATCACATCTTATGTACTTTACTTGGAGCGTCTGTGTGTTTTATTTTCGTTTTGTTATTTTCATTCTCTGAATAAATGCTTGTGTGGGAGAGAGACACGCTCCGCTGGTTCATATGAACACATGTGTTCTTAGCTCTTAATGTTCATGGCGAAGGTTGAAACTGCTTCGTTAATTGTTATATGGTTGGAAACGGGAAATGCTACATGTAGTAATTGGTATAATGTCTTGAATAATTTGATACTTGGCAATTGTTGTGCTCATGTTTAAGCTCTTGTATCATATACTTTGCACCTATTAGTGAAGAAATACATAGAGCTGGTTAAAATTTGGTTTGCATAATTGGTCTCTCTAAGGTCTAGATATTTTCTAGTATGGGTTTGAACAACAAGGAGGATGGTGTAGAGTCTTATAATGCTTGCAATATGTTTTTATGTGAGTTTTGCTGTACTAGTTCATACTTGTGTTTGCTTCAAATAACCTTGCTAGCCTAAGCCTTGTACTGAGAGGGAATACTTCTCGTGCATCCAAATCCTTGAGCCAAACACTATGCCATTTGTGTCCACCATACCTACCTACTACATGGTATTTCTCCGCCATTCCAAGTAAATACTTCGTGTGCTACCTATAAACAATTCAAAAGTTATTACCTCTTATTTGTGTCAATTTTTTATAGCTCATGAGGAAGTATGTGGTGTTTTATCTTTCGATCTTGTCATTTACTTTTGACAGACTTTCACAATGGACTAGTGGCTTCATCCGCTTATCCAATAATTTTGCAAAAAGAGCTGGCAATGGGGTTCCCAGCCCCAATTAATTACAACTTGCATTAATAATTCTCTTCACATGTTTTGCTCTGATTCATCAGTAAGCAACTTAATTTAGCAAATAGACACTCCTTCATGGTATGTGAATGTTGGAAGGCACCCGAGGATTTGGTTAGCCATGGCTTGTGTAAGCAAAAGGTTGGGAGGAGTGTCATCAATAATGAAACTAAAATACATGTGCAAACAAAAGAGAAGATGGATGATCTACCTTGCTGGTAGAGATAACGTCCTTCATGGGAGCCGCTATTGAAAGTCTGGTTGATAAGGTAGTTAGAGTACCCATTACCATTCGTTGACAACAACAAACACCTCTCAAAACTTTACTTTTATGCTCTCTATATGATTTCAAAACTTAAAAAGCTCTAGCACATGATTTTATCCCTGCTTCCCTCTGCGAAGGGCCATTCTTTTACTTTTATGTTGAGTCAGTTTACCCATTTCCTTCTATCTCAAGAAGCAAACACTTGTGTTAACTGTGCATTGATTCTTACATGTTTACCTATTGCACTTATTATATTACTTTATGTTGACAACTATCCATGAGATATACATATTACAAGTTGAAAGCAACTGCTGAAACTTATATCTTCCTTTGTGTTGCTTCAATGCCTTTATTTAGAATCTATTGCTTTATGAGTTAACTCTTATGCAAGACTTATTGATGCTTGTCTTGAAAGTACTATTCATAAAAAGTCTTTGCTATATGATTCAGTTGTTTAATCATTGTATTTACCATTGCTTTGAATCGCTGCATTCATCTCATATACCTTGCAATAGTATGATTAAGATTATGTTGGTAGCATGTCACTTCAGAAATTATCTTTGTTATCGTTTACCTACTCGGGACGAGTAGGAACTAAGCTTGGGGATGCTGATACGTCTCCGACGTATCGATAATTTCTTATGTTCCATGCTTGTTTTATGACAATACCTACATGTTTTATACATACTTTATGATGATTTTATGCGTTTTCCGGAACTAACCTATTGATGAGATGCCAAAGGGCCAGTTGCTGTTTTCTGCTGTTTTTGGTTTCAGAAATCCTAGTAAGGAAATATTCTCGGAATCGGACGAAATCAACGCCCAGCATCTTAGAATTCCACGAAGCTTCCAGAACACCCGAGAGCCACCAGAGGGGGGCCCTGTGGGCCCCACACATGTAGGCGGCGTGGCCAGGGGTGGGCCGCGCCCCCTACTGTGTCGCCGCCTCGTCGACCTTCCGACTCCGCCTCTTCGCCTATAGAAAGGTCCCTGACCTAAATCTTCGATACGGAAAAAGCCACGGTACGAGAAATCTTCCAGAGCCGCCGCCATCGCGAAGCCAAGATCTGGGGGACAGGAGTCTCTGTTCCGGCACGCTGCCGGGACGGGGAAGTGCCCCCGGAAGGCATCTTCATCAACACCACCGCCATCTTCATCACCGCTGCTGTCTCCCATGAGGAGGGAGTAGTTCTCCATCGAGGCTAAGGGCTGTACCGGTAGCTATGTGGTTAATCTCTCTCCTATGTACTTCAATACAATAATATCATGAGCTGCCTTACATGATTGAGATTCATATGATGATGCTTGTAATCTAGATGTCATTATGCTAGTCAAGTGGATTTTACTTATGTGATCTCTGGAGACTCCTTGTCCCACGTGTGTAAAGGTGACAGTGTGTGCACCGTGTGGGTCTCTTAGGCTATATTTCACAGAATACTTATTCACTGTTATGAATAGCATAATGAAGTGCTTATTTATATCCCTTTATGATTGCAATGTGCTTTGTATCACTATTTATCTATGTGCTACTCTAGTGATGTTATTAAAGTACTCTATTCCTCCTGCACGGTGTAATGGTGACAGTGTGTGCATCGTGTAGTACTTGGCGTAGGTTATGATTGTGATCTCTTGTAGATTATGAAGTTAACTATTTCTATGATAGTATTGATGTGATCTATGCCTCCTTCATAGTGTGATGGTGACAGTGTGCATGCTATGTTAGTACTTGGTGTAGTTGTGTTGATCTATCATGCACTCTAAGGTTATTTAAACATGAATATCGAATATTGTGGAGCTTGTTAACTCCGGCATTGAGGGTTCGTGTAATCCTACACAATTAGTGGTGTTCATCATCCAACAAGAGAGTGTAGAGTATAGCATTTATCTATTCTGTTATGTGATCAATGTTGAGAGTGTCCACTAGTGAAAGTATAATCCCTAGGCCTTGTTTCCAAATACTGCAATCTCTGTTTATTTACTGTTCTGTTGCATGTTTACTTACTACACGCCAGCAAGCTATTTTCTGGCGCCGTTACTACTGCTCATATACATTCATACCACCTGTGTTTCACTATCTCTTCGCCGAACTAGTGCACCTATACACCTGACAAGTGTATTAGGTTTGTTGGGGACACAAGAGACTTCTTGTATTGTGGTTGCAGGGTTGCTTGAGAGGGATATCTTTGACCTCTTCCTCCCTGAGTTCGATAAACCTTGGGTGATCCACTTAAGGGAAACTTGCTGCTGTTCTACAAACCTCTGCTCTTGGAGGCCCAACACTGTCTACAGGAAAAGGAGGGGGCGTAGACATCAGCCAGCGCGGCCTAGGAGGGGGGCGCGCCGCCCTATGGTGAGGCCGCCTCGGCCAGCCTCTGACGCCCCCCTCTGGACTACTTAAGGGCTTCGATCTAAAAACGCGAGACGAGAAGTCGAAGTCGCCAGAAGCCATCTAGAACACCGCCGCCATCGCGAAACTTCGTCTCGGGACCAGAAACTCTGTTCTGGCACTCCGCCGGGACGAGGAATTGGAGGAGATCATCGCCATCATCACCATCGACGCCTCTCCATCGACAAGCCATGTTTCCCCCATCCATGTGTGAGTAATTCCCCCGCTGTAGGCTGAAGGGGATGGTAGGGATTGGATGAGATTGGTCATGTAATTGCATAAGATTGTTAGGGAATAGTGCCTAGTGTCCGTAATTGGTACTTTGATGATATTGTTGCAACTTGTTATGCTTAATGCTTGTCACTAGGGCCCGAGTGCCATGATCTCAGATCTGAACATGTTATTGTTTTATGATGATATTCATTGTTTTATGATCTTACCTGCAAGTTCTATACACATGTCGCTGTCCGGAACCCGAGGCCCCAAAGTGACAGAAATTGGGACAACCGGAGGGGAAGGCAGTGATGTGAGGATCACATGTGTTCACGGAGTGTTAATGCTTTGCTCCGGTGCTCTATTAAAAGGAGTACCTTAATTTCCAGTAGATTCCCTAGAGGCCCGGCTTCCACCGGCTAGTAGGACAAAAGATGTTGTGCAAGTTTCTCATTGCGAGCACGTACGACTAAATATGGAACACATGCCTATGGATTGTTTAGTACTTGGATACTATTTTATCACTATCTGCAAATGCCCTGCTCTGATTGTTACATGAGTTTCTCTCATCCATGCAACGTCCGTTCATCCATCCCTGTGCCTACAGTATTTTAATCCTGTTGTTTACTGTAATCACTACTGCTGTCTTTGTTACACTGCTACTATTATTTCACTACTGCTACTGCTATAAAACTGTTACTACTGATAAACTCTGGCGAGCAAGTCTGTTTCCAGGTGCAGCTGAATTGACAACTCCGCTGTTAAGGCTTTCAAGTATTCTTTGTCTCCCCTTGTTTCGAATCAATAAATTGGGTTTTACTTCCCTCGAAGACTGTCGCGATCCCCTATACTTGTGGGTCATCAGACCTCTCCAACAATAGTGGATCTGTCGATGAAGCCGAAGCTGTCGATGCTGTCAGAGTCGCTGCTTATATCGGAGTCCGCATACGACTCGAAAGACATGTCGCCGAAGATCTTGGCGAGCTTTTCACTTGCCATAGTGTTGATGAAGCGTGGCGGTGAAATTTCCTCATCACCTGTCTCGATCGATGACGATGAGTCCAAAAAATTGGAATCGACCGCCGACAATCCCGACAAAGCCGGAACCTCGAGACGATACTATCCTTCTTTCTCGACACGGAAGTAGAACCTTCCGAACGTCATCTCCATAGGCTCCTCCAGATACGCATATGCATCCAAACGGGAGGGCGGGTGAGGAACAAAATCAACTAGATCAGTTTCGATCCGTTTACCTCTATCCATCGCGTTGCTTGCTACCGAAGAAGTCGACGATCTTGAACGTGCCATCGAGATCAGCTCCTTGTCGCCTCTAATTCCCACAGACAGCGCCAATTGACAAGGGATTAACTTGTCAATGCCTACGGATTGTAGACTAGGGTTTAGTTGGAAGTAGAGGGCAAGTAGATCTCGAGGGTTTCAGCCGAAAAGTACTCGACGACTAGAAAACTAGGGTTGTGTTGACAATGAAATCGATGCTTTCCTCGTCCCTCGACTCCCCCTTATATTGGAGGCGGAGCCTAGGGTTTCGTATTACACACGGTTACATATTCCGGGAGACTCTCTGAGTTCAACCCGTAGATTTACAAGTCATTATTCCTATTACAACTCTATGTTTCCCAACTATCTCTTAACTGGGCTTCCGGGCTTCATAAAACTTCGGGTCGTGGGCCTTCGGCAAACCCCAAGTACTATCTTCGGCAGGCCCAATGGGGATGCCTATGTCACCATGGACTGGTGGTAGCAATCAGGAATCACCTCAACCTTACGCTTTGATACGTCTCAAACGTATCTATAATTTCTTATGTTCCATGCTACTTTATTGATGTTACTCACATGTTTTATACATACTTTATGTCATATTTGTGCATTTTCCGGCACTAACCTATTGACGAGATGCCGAAGAGCCAGTTGTTGTTTTCTGCTGTTTTTGGTTTCAGAAATCCTAGTAAGGAAATATTCTCGGAATTGGACGAAATCAACGCCCGGGGTCTTATTTTTCCACGAAGCTTCCAGAAGTCCGAAAGGGAAACGAAGTGGGGCGACGAGGCGGCGACACGCCAGGGCGGCGCGGCCCTGGTGTGTGGGCCCCTCGTGACGCCCCCTGACCTACCCTTCCGCCTACTTAAAGCCTTCGTCGCGAAAACCCCTGTACCGAGAGCCACGATACGGAAAACCTTCCAGAGACGCCGCCGCCAATCCCATCTCGGGGGATTCAGGAGATCGCCTCCGGCACCCTGCCGGAGAGGGGAATCATCTCCCGGAGGACTCTTCATCGCCATGATCGCCTCCGGATTGATGTGTGAGTAGTTCACCCCTGGACTATGGGTCCATAGCAGTAGCTAGATGGTCGTCTTCTCCTCATTGTGCTATCATTGTTCGATCTTGTGAGCTGCCTATCATGATCAAGATCATCTATTTGTAATACTACATGTTGCGTTTGTTGGGATCCGATGAATATGGAATACTATGTTATGTTGATTATCAATCTATCATATATGTGTTGTTTATGATCTTGCATGCTCTCCGTTGCTAGTAGAGGCTCTGGCCAAGTTGATACTTGTAACTCCAAGAGGGAGTACTTATGCTCGATAGTGGGTTCATGCCTCCATTTAATCTGGGACAGTGACAGAAAGTTCTAAGGTTGTGGATGTGCTGTTGCCACTAGGGATAAAACATCAATGCTTTGTCTAAGGATATTTGTGTTGATTACATTAAGCACCATACTTAATGCAATTGTCTGTTGTTTGCAACTTAATACTGGAAGGGGTTCGGATGATAACCTGAAGGTGGACTTTTTAGGCATAGATGCATGCTGGATAGCGGTCTATGTACTTTGTCGTAATGCCCAATTGAATTCCACACTACTCATCATAATATGTATCTGCATTTTCATGCCCTCTTTATTTGTCAATTGCCCAACTGTAATTTGTTCACCCAACATGCTATTTCTTATTGGAGAGACACCACTAGTGAACTGTGGACCTCGGTCCATTCTTTTACATCGAATACAATCTACTACAATACTTGTTCTTACTGTTCTTTGCAAACATCATCTTCCACACTATACATCTAATCCTTTGTTACTGCAAGCCGGTGAGATTTACAACCTCACTGTTAAGTTGGGGCAAAGTACTTGGATTGTGTTGTGCAGGTTCCACGTTGGCGCCGGAATCCCTGGTGTTGCACCGCACTACACTCCGTCACCATCAACCTTCAACATGCTTCTTGGCTCCTACTGGTTCGATAACCTTGGTTTCTTACCGAGGGAAAACTTGCTGCTGTACGCATCACACCTTCCTCTTGGGGTTCCCAACTGACGCGTGCTGTACGCGTATCAAGCTCTTTTTCTGGCGCCGTTGCCGGGGAGATCAAGACACGCTGCAAGGGGAGTCTTCCACTTCTAATCTCTTTGCTTTATTTTTGTCTTGCTTTACTTTATTTTATTTACTGCTTTGTTTGCTTTCTTATTATCAAAATACAAAAAATTAGTTACTTGCATTTAATTTATTTACTATCTTGTTTGCATTCTCTATATCAAAAACACAAAAAATTAGTTACTTGCATTTACTTTACTTATTTCATCATGTTTCCTCCTAAGTTCACACTGAAAGACATACCGGTAGGACAAGGGTCTATCATTGGAAGAGATAATATAGAAGAATTTTTCACTCATGTTAATATGGTTGAAGATTTTGAAGATAGACACTTGGTAGAACTTGCTCCTACTTATGAAATTGCTGCTGCCTCTTTGGTACACATGTTGGAAGCTAGATTTGTCAATCTCAATCCTATAATGCAACATATGTTTCTTACACTAGGTGATATGGAAGAAGGAGAAAAGAAAGATTTCGTTTTAGAAACCCTTCTCAAAGAATTTGGTGGTGTAGCTAGAGAGGCTAGAAAAGTCTTTATTAAGCATAAGAGGCTTGGGTTGTTCACCGACTTTGCAAAAACACTTGAAAAGATGGACATGGATAGAGTAAGGTACACTAATAATGTTAATGATGGTGGGGAGATTAAAGTACCGATATGTATTAAGCTCTTAGGAATGCATGAAGCACTAGAAAAGAATTTTGATTGGATTGTTCCTGAAAATTTGTTTGATGAGAATAGCAAGCCTAAGAGTAATGAAAAAGGAGCCTCTGAAACTTACATAGATAATATACAATGCATTGATGCTTCATCTCTTGATAATACTTGATACACACTTTCTGCGCCTAGCTGAAAGGCGTTAAAGAAAAGCGCTTATGGGAGACAACCCATGATTTTACTTCTGCACTTTTATTTTATATTTGAGTCTTGGAAGTTGTTACTACTGTAGCAACCTCTCCTAATCTTTATTTTATTGCATTGTTGTGCCAAGTAAAGTCTTTGATGGTAAAGTTCATACTAGATTTGGATTACTGCGCAGAAACAGTTTTCTTGCTGTCACGAAATTGAGTCGCCCCGTCTGTAGGTAACTCAGAAAAATATGCCAATTTACATGCGTGATCCTCAGATATGTACGCAACTTTCATTCAATTTGAGCATTTTCATCTGAGCAAGTTAAGTGCCCCAGAAAAATTCGTCTTTACGTACTGTTCTGTTTTGACAGATTCTGCCTTTTATTTCACATTGCCTGTTTTGCTATGTTTGATGGATTTCTTTATTCCATTAACTTTCAGTACCTTTGTGCAATGTCCAGAAGTGTTAAGAATGATTATGTCACCTCTGAACATGTGAATTTTTGATTATGCACTAACCCTCTAATGAGTTTTTTTTGAGTTTGGTTGATGCGTGTAGTTGACACGTCCGTTGGGAACCCCAAGAGGAAGGTGTGATGCGCACAGCGGCAAGTTTCCCTCAGTAAGAAACCAAGGTTTAATCGAACCAGTAGGAGTCAAGAAGCACGTTGAAGGTTGATGGCGGCGAGATGTATTGCGGCGCAACACCAGGGATTCCGGCGCCAACGTGGAACCTGCACAACACAACCAAAGTACTTTGCCCCAACGAAACAGTGAGGTTGTCAATCTCACCGGCTTGCTGTAACAAAGGATTAGATGTATAGTGTGGATGATGATTGTTTGCAGAGAACAGTAGAAACAGTATTGCAGTAGATTGTATTCGATGTAAAAGAATGGACCGGGGTCCACAGTTCACTAGAGGTGTCTCTCCCATAAGAAATAGCATATTGGGTAAACAAATTACAGTTGGGCAATTGACAAATAGAGAGGGCATGACAATGCACATACATGACATGATGAGTATTGTGAGATTTAATTGGGCATTACGACAAAGTACATAGACCGCTATCCAGCATGCATCTATGCCTAAAAAGTCCACTTTCAGGTTATCATCCGAACCCCTTCCGGTATTAAGTTGTAAACAACAGACAATTGCATTAAGTATGGTGCGTAATGTAATCAATAACTATATCCTCGAACATAGCATCAATGTTTTATCCCTAGTGGCAACAACACATCCATAATCTTAGAGGTTGCTGTCACTCCCCCAGATTCACGGAGACATGAACCCACTATCGAGCATAAATACTCCCTCTTGGAGTTACAAGCAATGACTTGGCCAGAGCCTCTACTAGCAACGGAGAGCATGCAAGATCATAAACAACACATAGATAGATTGATAATCAACATAACATAGTATTCTCTATTCATCGGATCCCAACAAACACACATGTAGCATCACAGATAGATGATCTTGATCATGATAGGCAGCTCACAAGATCAGACAATGATAGCACAATGGGGAGAAGACAACCATCTAGCTACTGCTATGGACCCATAGTCCAGGGGTGAACTACTCACACATCAATCCGGAGGCGACCATGGCGGTGTAGAGTCCTCCGGGAGATGATTCCCCTCTCCGGCAGGGTGCCGGAGGTGATCTCCAGAATCCCCCGAGATGGGATTGGCGGCGGCGGCGTCTCAGTATGTTTTCTCGTATCGTGGCTCTCGGTACTGGGGGTTTCTCGACGAAGGCTTTAAGTAGGCGGAGGAGATAGGTCAGGGGGCCGCCCGAGGGGCCCACACCACAGGCCGGCGCGGCCAGGGCCTGGGCCGCGCTGCCTGGTGGTGTGGCCACCTCGTGGCCCCACTTCGTTGACTCTTCGGTCTTCTGGAAGCTTCGTCCAAAAATAGGACCCTGGACGTTGATTTCGTCCAATTCCGAGAATATTTCCTTACTAGGATTTCTGAAACCAAAAACAGCAGAAAACAGCAACTGGCTCTTCGGCATCTCGTTAATAGGTTAGTGCCGGAAAATGCATAATAATGACATATAATGTGTATAAAACATGTGAGTATCATCATAAAAGTAGCATGGAACATAAGAAATTATAGATACGTTTGAGACGTATCAAGCATCCCCAAGCTTAGTTCCTACTCGTCCCGAGTACGTAGGTAAACGATAACAAAGATAATTTCTTAAGTGACAATGCTACCAACATAATCTTGATCATACTATTGTAAGCACATGTAATGAATGCAGCGATCAAAACAATGGTAAATGACATGAGTAAACAACTGAATCATAAGGCAAAGACTTTTCATGAATAGTACTTAAAGACAAGCATCAATAAGTCTTGCATAAGAGTTAACTCATAAAGCAATAATTCAAAGTAGAAAGCATTGAAGCAACACAAAGGAAGATTAAGTTTCAGCGGTTGCTTTCAACTTGTAACATGTATATCTCATGGATATTGTCAACATAGAGTAATATAACAAATGCAATATGCAAGTATGTAGGAATCAATGCACAGTTCACACAAGTGTTTGCTTCTTAAGGTAGAGAGAAATAGGTGAACTGACTCAACATAAAAGTAAAAGAATGGTCCTTCAAAGAGAAAAGCATCGATTGCTATATTTGTGCTAGAGCTTTTATTTTGAAAACAAGAAACAATTTTGTCAACGGTAGTAATAAAGCATATGAGTTATGTAAGTTATATCCTACAAGTTGCAAGCCTCATGCATAGTATACTAATAGTGCCCGCACCTTGTCCTAATTAGCTTGGATTTACATGGATTATCATAGCATAGCACATGTTTCAACCAAGTGTCACAAAGGGGTACCTCTATGCCACTTTGTACAAAGGTCTAAGGAGAATGCTCGCATTGGATTTCTCGCTTTTGGTTATTCTCAACTTAGACATCCATACCGGGACAACATAGACAACAGATAATGGACTCCTCTTTTAATGCATAAGCATTCAACAACAGATAATATTCTCATAAGAGAGTGAGGTTTGTTGTCCAAACTGAAACTTCCACCATGGATCATGGCTTTAGTTAGCGGTCCAATGTTCTTCTCTAACAATATGCATACTCAAACCATTTGATCATGATAAATCACTCTTACTTCAGACAAGACGAACATGCATAGCAACTCACATGATATTCAACAAAGAAATAGTTGATGGCGTCCCCAGAAACATGGTTATCGCACAACAAGCAACTTAATAAGAGATAAAGTGCATAAGTACATATTCAATACCACAATAGTTTTTAAGCTATTTGTCCCATGAGCTATATATTGTAAAGGTAAAGAATGGAAATTTTAAAGGTAGCACTCAAGCAATATACTTTGGAATGGCGGAGAAATACCATGTGGTAGGTAGGTATGGTGGACACAAATGGCATAGTGGTTGGCTCAAGGATTTTGGATGCATGAGAAGTATTCCCTCTCGATACAAGGTTTAGGCTAGCAAGGTTATTTGAAACAAACACAAGGATGAAGCGGTACAACAAAACTCACATAAAAGACATATTGTAAACATTATAAGACTCTATACCGTCTTCCTTGTTGTTCAAACTCAATACTAGAAATTATCTAGACCTTAGAGAAACCAAACATGCAAATCAGATTTTAGCATGCTCTATGTATTTCTTCATTAATAGGTACAAAGTATATGATGCAAGAGCTTAAACATGAGCACAACAATTGCCAAGTATCACATTATTCAAGATGTTATACCAATTACCACATATATCATTTTCCAATTCCAACCGTACAACAATTTAACGAAGAAGAAACTTCGCCATGAATACTATGAGTAAAGCTAAGGACATACTTGTCCATATGCAACAGCGGAGCGTGTCTCTCTCCCATACAATGAATGCTAGGATCCATTTTATTCAAACAAAACAAAAACAAAAACAAAAACAAACAGACGCTCCAAGCAAAGTACATAAGATGTGACGGAATAAAAATATAGTTTCAGGGGAGGAACCTGATAATGTTGTCGATGAAGAAGGGGATGCCTTGGGCATCCCCAAGCTTAGACGCTTGAGTCTTCTTGATATATGCAGGGGTGAACCACCGGGGCATCCCCAAGCTTAGAGCTTTCACTCTCCTTGATCATAGTGTATATCATCCTCCTCTCTTGATCCTTGGAAACTTCCTCCACACCAAACTCAAAGCAACTCATTAGAGGGTTAGTGCACAATTAAAATTCACATATTCAGTGGTGACACAATCATTCTTTATACTTCTGGACATTGCACAAAGCTACTGAAAGTCAATGGAATAAAGAAATCCATCAAGCATGACAAAACAGGCAATGCAAAATAAAAGACAGAATCTGTCAAAACAGAACAGTTCGTAAAGACGAATTTCTAACAGGCACCAGACTTTCTCAAATGAAAAACCTTAAAACTAATGAAAGTTGCGTACATATCTGAGGATCACTCACGTAAATTGGCATAATTTTATGAGTTACCTACAGAGAATTAGCCCCAGATTCGTGACAGCAAAGAAAACTGTTTCTGCGGAGTAATCCAAATCTAGTATCATACTTTTATTAGAGACTTTACTTGGCACAACAATGCAATAAAACTAAGATAAGGAGAGGTTGCTACAGTAGTAAACAACTTCCAAGACTCAAATATAAAATAAAATTACTGTAGTAAAAACATGGGTTGTCTTCCATAAGCGCTTTTCTTTAACGCCTTTCAGCTAGGCGCAGAAAGTGTGTATCAAGTATTATCGAGAGATGAAGCATCAACATCATAATTTGTTCTAATAATAGAACCAAAAGGTAACTTCATTCTCTTTCTAGGGAAGTGTTCCATACCTTTCTTGAGAGGAAATTGATATTTAATATTACCTTCCTTCATATCAATGGTAGCACCAACAGTTCGAAGAAAAGGTCTTCCCAATATAATGGGACAAGATGCATTGCATTCAATATCCAAGACAAAAAAATCAACGGGGACAAGGTTATTGTTAACGGTAATGCGAACATTATCAACTCTCCCCAAAGGTTTCTTTGTAGAGTTATCAGCAAGATTAACATCCAAATAACAATTTTTCAATGGTGGCAAGTCAAGCATATCATAAATTTTCTTAGGCATAACAGAAATACTTGCACCAAGATCACATAAAGCATTACAACCAAAGTCATTGACCTTCATCTTAATGATGGGCTCCCAACCATCCTCTAGCTTCCTAGGAATAGAAGTTTCGCGTTCTAGTTTCTCTTCTCTAGCTTTTATGAGAGCATTTTTAATATGTTTCGTGAAAGCCAAATTTATAGCACTAGCATTAGGACTTTTAGCAAGTTTTTGTAAGAACTTTATAACTTCAGAGATATTACAATCATCAAAATCCAAACCATTATGATCTAAAGCAATGGGATCATTGTCCCCAATGTTGGAAAAAATTTCAGCAGTTTATCACGAGCGGTTTCAGTTTTAGCAATTTCAGGCAGTTTTTCGCGCTTTGCATTAGAAGTGGAACCATTGCTAACACCAATTCTTTTACCATTATTAGTAGGAGGTGCAGCAACATGTGTAGCATTAGCATTACTAGTGGTGGTAATAGTCCAAACTTTAGCTACATTATTCTCTTTAGCTAGTTTTTCATTTTCTTCTCTTTCCCACCTAGCATGCAATTCAGCCATTAATCTTATATTCTCATTAATTGTAACTTGGATGGAATTTGCTGTAGTAACAATTTTATTTTCATTATCCCTATTAGGCATAACTTTCAATTTCAAAAGATCAACATCAGCAGCAAGACTATCAACTTTAGAAGCAAGCATATCAATTTTCCAAGCATTTGTTCAACAGATTTATTAAAAGCAGTTTGTGTACTAATAAATTCTTTAAGCATGGCTTCAACACCAGAGGGTGTATTCCTATTATTGTTGTAAGAATTCCCATAAGAATTACCATAGCCGTTGCCATTATTATAAGGATATGGCCTATAGTTGTTACTAGAATTGTTCCGGTAAGCATTGTTGTTGAAATTATTATTTTTAATGTAGTTTACATCAACATGTTCTTCTTGTGCAACCAATGAAGCTAACGGAACATTATTAGGATCAACATTTGTCCTATCATTCACAAGCATAGACATAATAGCATCAATCTTATCATTCAAGGAAGAGGTTTCTTCGACAGAATTTACCTTCTTACCTTGTGGAGCTCTTTCCGTGTGCCATTCAGAGTAATTAATCATGATATTATCAAGAAGCTTTGTTGCTTCACCAAGAGTGATGGACATAAAGGTACCTCCAGCAGCTGAATCCAATAGGTTCCGCGAAGAAAAATTCAGTCCTGCATAAAAGGTTTGGATGATCATCCAAGTAGTCAGTCCATGGGTTGGGCAATTTTTAACCAAAGATTTCATTCTTTCCCATGCTTGTGCAACATGCTCAGTATCCAATTTTTTAAAATTCATTATGCTACTCCTCAAAGATATAATTTTAGCAGGGGGATAATATCTACTAATAAAAGCATCCTTGCATCTAGTCCATGAATCAATACTATTCTTAGGCAGAGATAGCAACCAATCTTTAGCTCTTCCTCTTAGTGAGAAAGGGAACAATTTTAATTTTATTATGTCACCATATACATCTTTATACTTTTGCATTTCACAAAGTTCAACAAAATTATTGAGATGGGCAGTAGCATCATCAGAACTAACACCAGAAAATTGCTCTCGCATAACAAGATTTAGTAAAGCAGGTTTAATTTCAAAGAATTCCGCTGTAGTAGAGGGTGGAGCAATAGGTGTGCATAAGAAATCATTATTATTTGTGGTTGTGAAGTCACACAACTTAGTATTTTCAGGAGTACCCATTTTAGCAGTAGTAAATAAAGCAAACTAGATAAAGTAAATGCAAGTAACTAATTTTTTGTGTGTTTTTGATATAGCAAACAAGACAGTAAATAAAGTAAAACTAGCAACTAATTTTTTTGTGTTTTTGTTTTAGTGCAGCAAACAAAGTAGTAAATAAAATAAAGCAAGACAAAAACAAAGTAAAGAGATTGGGAAGTGGAGACTCCCCTTGCAGCGTGTCTTGATCTCCCCGGCAACGGCGCCAGAAATTTGCTTGATGCGTGTAGTTGACACGTCCGTTGGGAACCCCAAGAGGAATGTGTGATGCGCACAACGGCAAGTTTCCCTCAGTAAGAAACCAAGGTTTAATCAAACCAGTAGGAGTCAAGAAGCACGTTGAAGGTTGATGGCGGCGAGATGTAGTGCGGCGCAACACCAGGGATTCCGGCGCCAACGTGGAACCTGCACAACACAACCAAAGTACTTTGCCCCAACGAAACAGTGAGGTTGTCAATCTCACCGGCTTGCTGTAACAAAGGATTAGATGTATAGTGTGGATGATGATTGTTTGCAGAGAACAGTAGAAATAGTATTGCAGTAGATTGTATTCGATGTAAAAGAATGGACCGGGGTCCACAGTTCACTAGAGGTGTCTCTCCCATAAGAAATAGCATATTGGGTAAACAAATTACAGTTGGGCAATTGACAAATAGAGAGGGCATGACAATGCACATACATGACATGATGAGTATTGTGAGATTTAATTGGGCATTACGACAAAGTACATAGACCGCTATCCAGCATGCATCTATGCCTAAAAAGTCCACTTTCAGGTTATCATCCGAACCCCTTCCGGTATTAAGTTGTAAACAACAGACAATTGCATTAAGTATGGTGCGTAATGTAATCAATAACTATATCCTCGAACATAGCATCAATGTTTTATCCCTAGTGGCAACAACACATCCATAATCTTAGAGGTTACTGTCACTCCCCCAGATTCACGGAGACTTGAACCCACTATCGAGCATAAATACTCCCTCTTGGAGTTACAAGCAATGACTTGGCCAGAGCCTCTACTAGCAACGGAGAGCATGCAAGATCATAAACAACACATAGATAGATTGATAATCAACATAATATAGTATTCTCTATTCATCGGATCCCAACAAACACACATGTAGCATTATAGATAGATGATCTTGATCATGATAGGCAGCTCACAAGATCAGACAATGATAGCACAATGGGGAGAAGACAACCATCTAGCTACTGCTATGGACCCATAGTCCAGGGGTGAACTACTCACACATCAATCCGGAGGCGACCATGGCGGTGTAGAGTCCTCCGGGAGATGATTCCCCTCTCCGGCAGGGTGCCGGAGGTGATCTCCAGAATCCCCCGAGATGGGATTGGCGGCGGCGGCGTCTCAGTATGTTTTCTCGTATCGTGGCTCTCGGTACTGGGGGTTTCTCGACGAAGGCTTTAAGTAGGCGGAGGAGATAGGTCAGGGGGCCGCCCGAGGGGCCCACACCACAGGCCGGCGCGGCCAGGGCCTGGGCCGCGCCGCCTGGTGGTGTGGCCACCTCGTGGCCCCACTTCGTTGACTCTTCGGTCTTCTGGAAGCTTCGTCTAAAAATAGGACCCTGGGCATTGATTTCGTCCAATTCCGAGAATATTTCCTTACTAGGATTTCTGAAACCAAAAACAGCAGACTTGACAAGAATCGGCTCTTCGGCATCTCGTTAATAGGTTAGTGCCGGAAAATGCATAATAATGACATATAATGTGTATAAAACATGTGAGTATCATCATAAAAGTAGCATGGAACATAAGAAATTATAGATACGTTTGAGACGTATCATTGGTGTGGAGGAAGTTTTCAAGGATCAAGAGAGGAGGATGATACAATATGATCAAGGAGAGTGAAAACTCTAAGCTTGGGGATGCCCCCGTGGTTCATCCCTGCATATTTCAAGAAGACTCAAGCATCTAAGCTTGGGGATGCCCAAGGCATCCCCTTCTTCATCGACAAATTATCAGGTCACCTCTAGTGAAACTATATTTTTATTCCGTCACATCTTATGTGCTTTACTTGGAGCGCCTTTATGTTCTTGTTTTTGTTTTGTTTGAATAAAACTGGATCCTAGCATTCATTGTGTGGGAGAGAGACACGCTCCGCTGTTGCATATGAACACATGTGTTCTTAGCTTTATTCTTAATGTTCATGGCGAAGGTTGAAACCGCTTCGTTAATTGTTATATGGTTGGAAACAGAAAATGCTACATGTGGTAATTGGTATAATGTCTTGAATAATTTGATACTTGGCAATTGTTGTGCACATGTTTAAGCTCTTGCATCATGTACTTTGCACCTATTAGTGAAGAAATACTGTAGAGCTTGTTAAAATTTGGTTTGCATGATTGGTCTCTCTAAGTCTAGATATTTTCTGGTGAGGGTTTGAACAATAAGGAAGACAGTGTAGAGTCTTATAATGCTTGCAATATGTTCTTATGTAAGTTTTGTTGTATCGGTTCATACTTGTGTTTGCTTCAAACAACCTTGCTAGCCTAAACCTTATATTGAGAGGGATTACTTCTCGTGCATCCTTGAGCCAAAAACTATGCCATTTGTGTCCACCATACCTACCTACTACATGGTATTTCTCTGCCATTCCAAAGTAAATTGCTTGAGTGCTACCTTTAAAAATTTCATTCTTTGTCTTTGCAATATATAGCTCATGGGACAAATAGCTTAAAAACTATTGTGGTATTGAATATGTACTTATGTGTTCTATTTCTTAATAAGTTGCTTGTTGAGCGATAACCATGTTCCTGGGGACGCCATCAACTATTTCACTTTGTTGAATATCATGTGAGTTGCTATGCATGTTCGTCTTGTCTGAAGTAAGGGTGATTTATCATGATCAAATGGTTTGAGTATGCATATTGTTAGAGAAGAACATTGGGCTGCTAACTAAAGCCATGATCCATGGTGGAAGTTTCAGTTTGGACAACAAACCTCAATCTCTTATGAGAATATTATCTGTTGTTGAATGCTTATGCATTAAAGAGGAGTCCATTATCTGTTGTCTATGTTGTCCCGGTATGGATGTCTAAGTTGAGAATAATCAAAAGCGAGAAATCCAATGCGAACTTTCTCCTTAGACCTTTGTACAGGCGGCATAGAGTTACCCCTTTGTGACACTTGGTTAAAACATATGTTATGCAATGATAATCCATGTAAGTCCAAGCTAATTAGGACAAGGTGCGGGCACTATTGGTAATCTATGCATGAGGCTTGCAACTTATAGGATATATTATACATAACACATATGCTTTATTACTACCGTTGACAAAATTGTTTCTTGTTTTCAAAATAAAAGCTCTAGCACAAATATAGCAATCCATGCTTCCCTCTGCGAAGGGCCTTTCTTTTACTTTTATGTTGAGTCAGTTTACTTACTTCTTTCTATCTTAGAAGCAAACACTTGTGTCAACTGTGTGCATTGATTCTTACATGTTTACCTATTGCACTTGTTATATTACTTTGTGTTGACAACTATCCATGAGATATACATGTTACAAGTTGAAAGCAACTACTGAAACTTATATCTTCCTTTGTGTTGCTTCAATGCTTTTACTTTGAATCTATTGCTTTATAAGTTAACTCTTATGCAAGACTTATTGATGCTTGTCTTGAAAGTACTATCCATGAAAAGTCTTTGCTATATGATTCAGTTGTTTACTCATTGTTTTTACCATTGCTTCGAATCGTTGCATTCATTACATGTGCTTACAATAGTATTGATCAAGATTATGATAGCATGTCACTTGATGACCCACAAGTATAGGGGATCGCAGCAGTCTTCGCGGGTAGTAAAACCCAATTTATTGATTCGACACAAGGGGAGACAAAGGATACTTGAAAGCCTTAACATCGGATTTGTCAATTCAGCTGCACCTGGAAACAGACTTGCTCGCAAGAGTTTATCAGTAGTAATAGTTTTATAACAGTAGCAGTAGTAGAATAACAGCAGCAGAATAACAAAGACAGCAGTAGTGATTATAGTAAACAACAGGATTAAAATACTGTAGGCACGGGGACGGATAACGGACGTTGCATGGATGAGAGAAACTCATGTAACAATCATAGCAGGGCATTTGCAGATAATAATAAAACGGTGTCGAAGTACAAAGCAATCAATAGGCATGTGTTCCAATTATAGTCGTACGTGCTCGCAATGAGAAACTTGCACAACATCTTTTGTCCTACCAGCCGGTGGCAGCCGGGCCTCAAGGGAATCTACTGGATATTAAGGTACTCCTTTTAATAGAGTACCGGAGCAAAGCATTAACACTCCGTGAACACATGTGATCCTCACATCACTACCATCCCCTCCGGTTGTCCCGATTTCTGTCACTTCGGGGCCATTGGTTCCGGACAGCGACATGTGTATACAACTTGCAGGTAAGATCATAAACAATAAATATCATGATGAAACAATAACATGTTCAGATCTGAGATCATGGCACTCGGGCCCTAGTGACAAGAATTAAGCATAACAAGTTGCAACAATATCATCAAAGTACCAATTACGGACACTAGGCACTATGCCCTAACAATCTTATGCTATTACATGACCAATCTCATCCAATCCCTACCATCCCCTTCAGCCTACAGCGGGGGAATTACTCACACATGGATGGGGGAAACATGGCTGGTCGATGGAGAGGCGTTGGTGGTGATGATGGCGATGATCTCCTCCAATTCCCCGTCCCGGTGGAGTGCCAGAACGGAGACTTCTGGCTCCCGAGACGGAGTTTCGCGATGTGGCGGCGTTCTGGAGGGTTTCTGGCGACTTCGACTTCTCTCCGTGCGTTTTTAGGTCGAAGGCAATAAGTAGTCCGAAGGAGGGCGTCGGGGGCCGACCGAGGCCGCCACACACTAGGGCCGCGCGGGCCCCTCCTGGGCCGCGCTGGCCTAGTGTGTGGGGCCCTCGGGCCCCCACCTGGCTTGCCCTTCTGGCTCCGCCAATATTCTGGGAAAATAGGACCTTCTGCATAAATTCCGAGGATTTTCCTGAAAGTTGGATTTCTGCAAAAAAACGAGACACCAGAACAGTTCTGCTGAAAACAGCGTTAGTACGTGTTAGTTGCATCCAAAATACACAAATTAGAGGCAAAACAATAGCAAAAGTGTTCGGGAAAGTAGATACGTTTTGGACGTATCAACTCCCCCCAAGCTTAGCTTATTGCTTGTCCTCAAGCAATTCAGTTAACAACTGATGCGATAAAAGAACTTTCACGAACACATATGTTCATATGATGTATATATTCTCATGCTATGGCTAACACTTAGGCAGTTCATAATAAGATGCATGCAAATAAGATCATCTAACAGCTATGTCAATCATGGAGAAGTACCAACAATTAATAATAAGCATCATGAATCATGTCTATAAGCAGGATTGCAATGTTCATAAAAGAGTATGATAAAGTGGTATCTAGCTTGCCTATATTTGATCAGCAAAACATAAATGCTCAGGCACCTCTGAAGTTCATAGAAAGACTAGAAATAGTGATTGTCAAAGATAAAAGCATCAAAGTTATACCACAATCAATCATATTTTGAGACAAGCATATTGTACTAAGAATGACAGTTGTGCTCTTCAAGATAGTGCTCAAAGAAAGGATGGAGACACAACATAAAAGTAAAAGATTGACCCTTCGCAGAGGGAAGCATGGATTAACATGCGCTAGAGCTTTTCATTTTTAAAGCAGGAGTAAAATTATTTTGAGAGGTGTTTGTTGTTGTCAACGAATGGTAATGGGTGCACCAACTACCTCGCCAACCATACTTTCAAGAGCGGCTCCCATGAAGGACGTTATTTCTACCAGCAAGGTAAATCATCCCTCTTCTCTTTTGTTTACACATGTATTTTAGTTTTATTATGGGTGACACTCCCCCCAACCTTTGCTTACACAAGCCATGGCTAACCGAATCCTCGGGTGCCTTCCATCAATCACATGCCATGGAGGAGTGTCTATTTGCAAAATTAAGTTGCTTACTGATGAATTAGAGCAAAACATGTGAAGAGAATTATTAATGAAGTTTGATTAATCGGGGCTGGGAACCCCATTGCCAGCTCTTTTTGCAAAATTATTGGATAAGCGGATGTGCCACTAGTCCATATGAAAGTCTGTCAAGAGTAAATGACAAGGTTGAAAGATAAACACCACATACTTCCTCATGAGCTATAAAAAATTACACAAATTGAGAAGCATTTTGAAGGTTTTAAAGGTAGCGCATGAGAATTTACTTGGAATGGTTTGAAATGCCATGCATAGGTATTTATGGTGGACACTTTGGAACAACTTGGTTTTCAGGGGTTTGGAGGCACGAGCGGTGGTTCCTGCTCAGTACAAATAAAGGCTAGCAATAGACTGGGGAGCGACAATCAAGAGAGCAGTAACTGTCATAATCATGCTTGCGGCAAAATAAATTAACTGAGGCATAAAAGTGATACAAGAACTCTGAAGCAAATTAAATCATCGAGGCTTAGTTGACTTTTGTTCAGTCATATGCATGCGTGAGCATGTGCCAAGTCGATATAAATGAATTATTCAGATGAAGATACCACAATGTCATACCTACTTATGAATAAAACAATGCAAGCAAACATCCATGACATGCTATTCATATTAATAAATTGGAGCTAAACATGAGAGATCATGAACTACTAGACTTTCTCAAATGACATATACCTCACATGAACCAACTAAGCATGCTCACATGGATGAGTATATGTACAAAAATGAAAACAAATAGAGTTCATACCAGCCTCTCACCACAGTCGAATTGTCGTAGATCGTCATTATTGCCTTTCACTTGTGTAGCTTGAATAATATGGAATGAAAACCACGCTCCAGCCACCGAAGACCATTGAACTCAAAATGAACTTTACAAACCAAAGAAGAACAGCAAATATTTTTGGTATTTTCGAATTGGAAACAAGAACAAGGGGAAACAAGCAAATAAAGCAAAATCTTTTTGGATTTTCTTATAGCAAACGAACGATAGCAAATAAAGCAAGATAAATGTAAGAAACCAAAACAAACAAATGGTGAAGAGAAACAACAGAAATATTTTTGGTCTTTTTGTGTTTTAGGAAAGAAACAAAGCAAAAACAAGAAATGGCAAACTAGAAGAGTCACATAAACACAAAGCAGCAGAAATTCGTCAAACTTGACAGCAGTACAGTACTCGATTTTTAAGAAATTCTTCCACTGCTCAAATCGAAAAGTGTTCAACTAATGAAAGTTAGATAACAACATGGGGAACACGCACAAAAATTGTCTTCACAAAATAACGCTCTGGCTGTTTTTGAGAATTTTTATGGTGACAGTCCAGAATCTGTTTTCAGGCAGCACTTCCCCAAATATCATCTTCCTCTCATTACAAAACCACTCAAACAAACTAAACAAGTATATACAAGTATCCAGCAACCATAATATGCAAAGAATGAGTGATGCCGGTATACCTCCCCTCAAGCTTAGGCTTTTGGCCTAAGTGGAGATCAACCCCATGGTGCCCATGAAGTAGCACCTCCGTAGTACGACGAAGACGGATCATATTCCGGGTATGTGCTAGAAGAAGCACCCGGATACGTGACGGTGTAGTCGTAGGAGGGCTCGGCATCTTCGGAGTCATGCTACTGGTGGAAACTTTGTATCTTCAGTTTCTCCTCCACCTCCTCCTTAGAGCGCGACCATGGTTTCCTGTCAATACTGAACAAATCTGGCTGGGGAAAAGGAATTTCCTTCTCATCCCCGTCAGCAAACAACATTCTATAGACCAAATTATCTGGAGTAGAATCAGCTGTAACAAATTGATGGCTCTTCATAGCAACAATATCAAGTCTTATAGGAGTTAATGGCACATCAGTAGGATCAACAGGAAATTCTAGATGTGCTAAAATGCGTGATGCAATAATTCCTCCAAAAATAGGCCCCTTGCTAGACAAGCGGCGAGCAATAAGAGCACCAAGATGATAAGGTGTCTCTCCAGTGAGTGCAGCAATTAAGAAAGCAAGATGATAGCTAGAAATATTGCTAGTGTTCTCCCTACCAAGAATGCTAGTAGCAAGGTAATAAGCAAAATACTTAATGGCGGGGAGTTGGATATTTCTTATCTTGCCACGCTGAATGGTGCGGCAATCATCGTTGGTGATCTCGCGGTAAAGCTCAAGCAAGACCCTCGGATTGTCCTCAATCCTCTTTGCGGTACCTACAGGGGCAATACCCAATGCAGCACAAAAATCTTTCAACTTCATAGTAATGGCTTTACCATAGATCTTGAATGCAACTGTCGGGTGGAAGGGCCTGTTGTTGAACTTGAAGCTCTCCACAAAGATTTTAGTTAGCATATAGCATTGCTCCCTTTCATCTTCCATATAGGCGGTTAAACCCGCCTTGCCAATGAGGGTCAAGAAATCATCCATCAACCCTGCATTACTCAAAAAATCATAACATGGGAAAGATGAAGCGTTAGGGACTCCATCGTCTTCTTCGGGATCGAAGCTTGGCGCGATGATATCCTCATTATAGGATTGCCTGAATCGAGTGGCGGTCCTAGAGGGCCTTCCGGTGCTGGTTGTCTCTCTCTGAAACACTTCTCCAAAGTTGTAGTTGTCCATTTCCTTTTTCTGAAATTTTTCAACAATCATATAAAATTTGATTTGGTGACATATAATTGAGGGAAACTACTATAGGAACTTGCTAGAGTACTAATCATGCATCAAAACTAGTTTATACAACTTAGAACAGGCATGCAAGCTCACTAAACATGTTACCTACAGCAGCAAAATATTCAAGATATACTCAACCAAACAAAATTCTACTTGGATCATTGGAGGAGTCACATACCAAGGAGCAAATGTGCCAAATTTCAGCAAGAAATCTGGGCTGAGCAAAGAGATCGAAAAATCTGGAGCTCTTGAGCAGAAACACGAGTGAGAGAAAGCTGGTGTCGATTTTTTTGGGAGAGAGAAGAGTCTGGGAGGAAGAGATGCTAAAGTGGGGCAAAGGGGGGCCCACACACCAGGGTGGTGCGCCCCCCTTGCTGGCCGCGCCAGCCTGTGGGGTGCCACCCTGGGGTGCCCCACTGGTCATCCCCAGGTGTTCCCAGGTGTCTCGTCGAAAAATAGGACCAACGGTATAATTTTTGTGAATTTTTGAAAACTTTGAAAAATGCACATTTCTGGGCATTAAGTTTATTATTACTGGACAGGAAATTTTTTGAAATCTCTAATTAACTAAGGAACCTTGCAAATCAAAAGTGCTACAGCAAGTAGAACAAGTGGAGGAAGAAAGAGATGTTGTTTAACCCCTCTATGCATATAAAAAGTATTTGTTAACAAGGTTGATCAAGTCTTGCCACCAAATAAATTTTACATAGCATAAGAAGAAATAAACCTCAAATCAATCATGTTACCTTGAATTGTATTGATATGGATCCAATCATAAGATTTTGATATCCTTCTTTAGGCTCATATATAGGACAATCAATAGTTCCAATTTTGATAGTTCTCACATTAGAAATAGTATTAACTCCACCTACTTTATCAATCCTCTTGGGGAAATAGACGGTATGCTCCTTATCATCAACATTGAAAGTAACCTTCCCTTTGTTGCAATCAATAACAGCCCCTGCGGTGTTACGAAAAGGTCTCCCAAGAATAATAGACATATTATCATCTTCAGGCATTTCCAGCACAACAAAATCAGTTAATATCAAGCAGTTATTAGTAACTTGAACAGGAACATCCTCACATATACCAGCAGGAATAGCAGTAGATTTATCAGCCATTTGCAAAGATATATCAGTAGGTATCAACTTATCCAAATAAAGTCTCTTATAAAGAGAAAAAGGCATAACACTAACACCGGCTCCCAAGTCACATAGAGCAGTTTTAACATAATTATTCTTAATAGAACAAGGAATAGTAGGTATACCTGGGTCGCCCAACTTCTTTGGAACTTTGCCATTGAAAGAATAATTAGTAAGCATGGTGGAAATTTCCTCATTGGGGATTTTCCTTTTATTAGTAACAATATCTTTCATATACTTTGAACAAGGAGGCAATTTAATAGCATCAGTCAAAGGGATTTGCAAGAATAAAGGTTTCATCCAATCACAAAATTTATTATAGTGTTCTTCTTCCTTTGATTTTAGTTTATTAGCAGGAAAAGGCATTTGCTTTTGCACCCAAGGTTCTCTTTCATTACCATGTTTCTTAGCAATAAAATCTTCTTTAGTATACCTTTTGTTTTTAGCATGCTTTTCAGGTTCATCTTCAACCTCTTCTTTATCAGAAGCGTCATTCTTATCATTATCATTACCATTATCATGTTCATTACCACTTTCAGTTTCAGCATCGGAAATAGAAATACTATTAGGATCATTAACAGGTTCAGAGGATTCTACAACCTTTTTATGTTTCTTCTTCTTTTCTTAGAAGGAGCACTAGGTTCAATTCGTTGAGAATCTTGTTCAATTCTTTTGGGATGCCCTTCAGGATATAGAGGATCCTGGGTAGAGACACCGCCTCTAGTTGTTACTTCATAAGCATGTTTCTCTTTAGAATTATTTTTTAACAAGTCATTTTGAACTTTAGTGAGTTGATCAATTTGAGTTTGAACCATTTGAAAATGTGTAACAAGCATCTTAACATCATTGGAGGTTCTCTCCACAATATCATGCAATTCACTAATAGCTTGAGAATTTTCCATTAAATGATTCTCTACTCTCATATTAAAATTTTCTTGCTTAACAATATAATTATCAAACTCATCTAAGCATTGAGCAGGAGGTTTTGAATACAGAATATCTTCCCTAGTAAAGCGTTGAAGGGAGTTTACCTCGATCGTGGATGAAGGGGGAATTATATCACATATATCTTCTATGGGAGGTAGATTCTTCACATCTTTGGATTTAATACCTTTTTCCTTGAGAGACTTCTTAGCTTCCCTCATATCTTCATCATTCAATTCAATTAAACCCCTCTTCTTCAATATCGGCGTTGGAGTTGGTTCAGGTATATTCCAATCATCATAATTCAGGCTTATTCTAGCCAATAATTCTTCACTTAAATGCGGAGTTCTTTTCCTGAAAACACAACCAGCACAACTATCCAAATATGCTCTAGATTCAATGGTTAGTCCACTATAAAATATATCAAGTAGATCATTCTTTTTTAAATCATGTCCAGGTCGAGCTCTGATAAGAGAACAAAATCTTGTCCAAGCCTCAGGCAATTTCTCTTCATCTCCCTGGTCAAACCTATAAATTTTCTGTAAAGCAATATGTTGAGCACTAGCAGGAAAGTATTTTCGAAAGAAAACATCACGCAGCTCAGTTGGACTTTTAATAGAACCAGGAGGCAAATTATTATACCAAGTTTTAGCATCATCCTTTAATGAGAAAGGAAAAATTTTAGCGACAAAGTAAGTACGCATCTTGACATCATCAGAAAACAAGCTACTCATAGAAGAAAGCTCAATCATGTGTTCGACAGCACTTTCTTTTTCAGTACCACAAAAGGGTATTTTCTCTACAATAGCTATATGAGATAGATCAAGAGAAAAATCATAATCTTTATCCTTAATGCATATAGGAGATGTGGCAAATTCAAGATCAGGAGATAACTTATGTCTAACAGTATATTGTGCGAGAAACTTTTTAATTTTTCTTGCATCAGCAGTAGCATTGCATCTATTAATAAAATCATCATTAAGCTCCACATAAGTTCAGGTGAATTAACAGGTGTAGCAGCATTAGGAGTTTCAGCATTTTCAATTTGTCTAGACCTAGCAATTGTAGCATCTAGAAAGGATCCCAATGAACCACTATCATCAAGCACAGCAGAAACATTATCAATATTATGAGAGCTTTCAGATTCAGCAGAAGTACCAGCAAGTGAAGCTTGCGGCGGTGAAACAAGTTGACTTATCACAGATGGTGAATCAAGTTTAGCAGAGGTACTCAGAGTTGTACCTTTTCTTGTAGTGGATGGTAATATGGCGACTTTAGGATCGCGAGTTTTACCCATGATGGAGAATTTGCAGCGAACAATATCAATCCAAGTGAACTTCCAAATAAAGCTATGCTCCCCAGCAACGGCGCCAGAAAACAGTCTTGATGACCCACAAGTATAGGGGATCGCAGCAGTCTTCGCGGGTAGTAAAACCCAATTTATTGATTTGACACAAGGGGAGACAAAGGATACTTGAAAGCCTTAACAGCGGAGTTGTCAATTCAGCTGCACCTGGAAACAGACTTGCTCGCAAGAGTTTATCAGTAGTAACAGTTTTATAACAGTAGCAGTAGTAGAATAACAGCAGCAGCGTAATAAAGACAGCAGTAGTGATTATAGTAAACAGCAGGATTAAAATACTGTAGGCACGGGGACAGATAACGGGCGTTGCATGGATGAGAGAAACTCATGTAACAATCATAGCAGGGCATTTGCAGATAATAATAAAACGGTGTCGAAGTACAAAGTAATCAATAGGCATGTGTTCCAATTATAGTCGTACGTGCTCGCAATGAGAAACTTGCACAACATCTTTTGTCCTACCAGCCGGTGGCAGCCGGGCCTCAAGGGAATCTACTGGATATTAAGGTACTCCTTTTAATAGAGTACCGGAGCAAAGCATTAACACTCTGTGAACACATGTGATCCTCACATCACTACCATCCCCTCCGGTTGTCCCGATTTCTGTCACTTCGGGGCCATTGGTTCCCGACAGCGACATGTGTATACAACTTGCAGGTAAGATCATAAACAATAAATATCATGATGAAACAATAACATGTTCAGATCTGAGATCATGGCACTCGGGCCCTAGTGACAAGCATTAAGCATAACAAGTTGCAACAATATCATCAAAGTACCAATTACGGACACTAGGCACTATGCCCTAACAATCTTATGCTATTACATGACCAATCTCATCCAATCCCTACCATCCCCTTCAGCCTACAGCGGGGGAATTACTCACACATGGATGGGGGAAACATGGCTGGTCGATGGAGAGGCGTCGGTGGTGATGATGGCGATGATCTCCTCCAATTCCCCGTCCCGGCGGAGTGCCAGAACGGAGACTTCTGGCTCCCGAGACGGAGTTTCGCGATGTGGCGGCGTTCTGGAGGGTTTCTGGCGACTTCGACTTCTCTCCGTGCGTTTTTAGGTCGAAGGCAATAAGTAGTCCGAAGGAGGGCGTCGGGGGCCGACCGAGGCCGCCACACACTAGGGCCGCGCGGGCCCCTCCTGGGCCGCGCAGGCCTAGTGTGTGGGGCCCTCGGGCCCCCACCTGGCTTGCCCTTCTGGCTCCGCCAATATTCTGGGAAAATAGGACCTTCTGCATAAATTCCGAGGATTTTCCTGAAAGTTGGATTTCTGCACAAAAACGAGACACCAGAACAGTTCTGCTGAAAACAGCGTTAGTCCGTGTTAGTTGCATCTAAAATACACAAATTAGAGGCAAAACAATAGCAAAAGTGTTCGGGAAAGTAGATACGTTTTGGACGTATCATCACTTCAGAAATTATCTTTGTTATCGTTTACCTACTCGAGGACGAGTAGGAACTAAGCTTGGGGATGCTTGATATGTCTCAAAAGTATCTATAATTTCTTATGTTCCATGCTACTTTACTGATGATACTCACATGTTTTATAAATACTTTATGTCATATTTGTGCATTTTCCGGCACTAACCTATTGACGAGATGCCAAAG
Source organism: Lolium perenne (assembly GCF_019359855.2). Lineage (NCBI taxonomy): Eukaryota > Viridiplantae > Streptophyta > Magnoliopsida > Poales > Poaceae > Lolium > Lolium perenne. The sequence continues at coordinate 336,004,833 of NC_067246.2, forward strand.
AGCCAGTTGTTGTTTTCTGCTGTTTTTGGTTTCCGAAATCCTAGTAAGGAAATATTCTCGGAATTGGACGAAATCAACGCCCAGGGTCTTATTTTTCCACGAAGCTTCCAGAAGTCCGAAAGGGAAATGAAGTGGGGTGACGAGGCGGCGACACGCCAGGGCGGCGCGGCCCTGGTGTGTGGGCCCCTCGTGACGCCCCCTGACCTACCCTTCCGCCTACTTAAAGCCTTCGTCGCGAAAACCCCTGTACCGAGAGCCACGATACGGAAAACCTTCCAGAGACGCCGCCGCCGCCAATCCCATCTCGGGGGATTCAGGAGATCGCCTCCGGCACCCTGCCGGAGAGGGGAATCATCTCCCGGAGGACTATTCATCCCCATGATCGCCTCCGGATTGATGTGTGAGTAGTTCACCCATGGACTATGGGTCCATAGCAGTAGCTAGATGGTCGTCTTCTCCTCATTGTGCTATCATTGTTCGATCTTGTGAGCTGCCTATCATGATCAAGATCATCTATTTGTAATACTACATGTTGCGTTTGTTGGGATCCGATGAATATGGAATACTATGTTATGTTGATTATCAATCTACCATATATGTGTTGTTTATGATCTTGCATGCTCTCCGTTGCTAGTAGAGGCTCTGGCCAAGTTGATACTTGTAACTCCAAGAGGGAGTACTTATGCTTGATAGTGGGTTCATGCCTCCATTTAATCTGGGACGGTGACAGAAATTTCTAAGGTTGTGGATGTGTTGTTGCCACTAGGGATAAACAATCAATGCTTTGTCTAAAGATATTTGTGTTGATTACATTACGCACCATACTTAATGCAATTGTTTGTTGTTTGCAACTTAATACTGGAAGGGGTTCGGATGATAACCTGAAGGTGGACTTTTTAGGCATAGATGCATGCTGGATAGCGGTCTATGTACTTTGTCGTAATGCCCAATTGAATTCCACACTACTCATCATAATATGTATGTGCATTGTCATGCCCTCTTTATTTGTCAATTTCCCAACTGTAATTTGTTCACCCAACATGCTATTTCTTATTGGAGAGACACCACTAGTGAACTTTGGACCCCGGTCCATTCTTTTACATCGAATACAATCTACTGCAATACTTGTTCTTACTGTTCTTTGCAAACATCATCTTCCACACTATACATCTAATCCTTTGTTACCGCAAGCCGGTGAGATTGACAACCTCACTGTTAAGTTGGGGCAAAGTACTTGGATTGTGTTGTGCAGGTTCCACGTTGGCGCCGGAATCCCTGGTGTTGCGCCGCACTACACTCCGCCACCATCAACCTTCAACGTGCTTCTTGGCTCCTACTGGTTCGATAACCTTGGTTTCTTACTGAGGGAAAACTTGTTGTTGTAGTACGCATCACACCTTCCTCTTGGGGTTCCCAACGGATGCGTGTTGTACGCGTATCACGCTTCTGCTTCATTGGAGTCGGTAATCTAATGCAAGGGAGAGAGGGGTGAATGGGAGAAAGAGACAGAAGAGGTTTTTTTTGGAGAAGATGCAGTAGTACTACGATACTAGGAGGTGGAGATGCGGGGCATATGTTTCCGGGGGAGAGGAACCACTATTTCCCTTTTACGGAGTAAAAAAAATAACCGCACTTGCTCATTAAACTTGGGGCGGGGATATGGTGGTAACAGATTTCGAGGTATTGACCAACTTTCCCTCACCTTGACCCCACGTGCTTGTGAACCCGAGATAATTTTCTTTTTGATGAACCCGATATACTTATTATAGTACTAAAATAGTACACGTATATACCTTGTATGTACCAACATTATTATTTTAAGGGCTTTTGTTCGATGAGCAACAACTTCCCCCACTCCGCTCATCTGAAATCCTAGCCCCTCCAACTTCAAGGACCAATCGACATAGCTATGGCCTTCTAATTTGGCTCAAGTCGCCGCACACATATAATCCTCCCGCCGACAAGGAATAGGAGCATCAGCCCTTTCGTCGCTTGTTGCTATACATAATCATATACAGTACCATATATATTTCAAATTTCCATATCAAAAAATAGTTCAAATCTGAATTTTCACATCTCAAGCTAAACCCTCGCTTGGTCTTCAACATAAGCATACCATAGTTCTACTTTTTTCTTCACCGAACAACAGAACACAATGTGTTCATAACAACATAGCCATACCTAGTAATGTAACTAGAGAAGTGAACCTATAGTTGATCAAGCCATATATTTAAGAGTACCATCATGCAGAACACAAATGCATCAATGAAGAGAGGGGTATACTTATAGACCACCTATTTACAAAACAGTTGTAATTAGTAGACCACAAGTGCCTCGTTCATTAGCTATGAAATTACATACTATCAGTAGCTACAATGGCTGCAGGACCTGTTTCATAATTAAACGTCACACATGTTCCAATCCGGGGCGTTGGCGAAGTTTGGGATGAACCAAAGCGGTGTCTTTACCAGGTACCTATCTTTTTTTGTTTTGCATGTTTTCTCCAAGGCGTTGGTTTGGAAACCAACGGCGTAATCTTCACGATTCAGACTGAATCGGCATATTTTAGGCAGCTGCGAATTGCGAAGCCATGCTTCATTCGGCAAGGTGTACACACAATTTCTTCTCGTCACACATCCTAGGACAACATCTACACCGCCTAATGGCAGCATAATCGGATAGTTCACTCCAAGGAAAAGAGAATATTCTCCAAGGTCATCAATCTTTTCCCATGGAATACCTTCATTTAACTTACTAGTGTCCTTCGTGAACACCAGGAAACCAAACCCAGAAACATAGTTGCCAACAGTGCGACCATGATGAACACGACGATCAGAAGCAGTATGGCAAACTTTACATGAATATTCCCTTTCATCAGCAATGCCCAGTGTATGGATCAGAAGAAGTCTAGAACCATCTATAGATCTTGCTAACCACCACACACCATAATCGACCTCGTGATCATGGCCAAGAGCATCATCAAGTGCACACCGCCATTCAAACACAATGGATGGTGGCTCTACGATCAGCGGAGGACCTGCTTGAAAACGAAATTACTGTTAAGAAGGGCATGTTTGGTTTGCACAAATCTGAAAACGTAAGAATTGGGAAAACGCATTAGGATTCAGATGGGATGATATAATGTCATTTCCATTCAATAATACATCATATTGGTGTATTTGAGTACATCACATGGGAAACCAAAGGATTCATTTCAAGAAGTTCAAGTAGAGGTCAAAATCCAACATAATTAAATCTAAGAATAAAACTCCTAATTATACAATCCTCAAATTTTTCTGTGGTAATTATCTCGAATAAAAAGTCTAAATACCAATGAAATTTCATCCGAAGAAATATGCCCCAAGTCAGATCAGTCAGGTTTGAAAATTAATAAGTTTGTGCATTAAAATTATCCTTACAACCATGAATAATGAATCTCATCATACACTACGTCCGGAGGAAAATTACCAGCTTGCTGAGGTTTCCATGCGTGAACAGTGCCAGTATGAGTTGTGGCAAACACAAGCCCATTGTGGAGAATTGAATCGCTGTAATTGTAAAAGATGTGGGACTTGGGCTCTGTAAGAACTGTCCATCCAGAATCAATGCCGCAAAGGAGGGCAACTCTGATGTCAAAAACAACAACAAGAGAGAAATTTTTGTACCCCCCAGCAGCTGTGGGAACTTGGCAAATATATATCTTGTGAAATATAATAGCACGAAGGTTGTGGTGGTATATATTTGGAATGTGGGTGGTTTCAAACGGCACAGGGAGAGGAATTTCACTGTGAGTGTAGATGTTGACAAGTTTCCATTTGCAAGCAGGAAAGCCAGTGTCAACCATGGCAACCCAATCTCCATTGGCACCTACCCACTGCTTACCCGTACCGTCTGGCATCACAGCATCGGAGGAGAACCTGTCCAGCGGCGTCAGCTTGCAATCCCGTGCTACCTTCGTCGGGTGAGAATGAAGAACACATGGGAGGCCAAACGAGAGAGAAACAGATAGAGTTGCACTATCATTTGCAGAGTCGAAAAATAGTTTGGACGAACCGATGAGGCTCGCGGCGGTGATGACGTCGCATCTTGTTATGAGTTCTTCAAGGGGACCTTCGGAAAAGACCTTCTGAAACAGTTCAGAGTCATCATTTTCCTTGTTCGATGCCGCCATCGCATGGCAGGGGGTGGGTCTATGAGGTTTGGGTTCAACTGATTGGAGTTTAATTTGGGTTCGATGGCGGCAGGTGGCAGGGAAGATGAAGAACGGAGGCTCTCAAACTGGGCGGTGGAATTGATTCTAAAGCTGCATGGCGGCGGCACTGGCGCATGCTATGGAAGGTGGTCGATTGGAGAGTGGGTGCGGGCGGGGGCGGAGGTAGACGATGGAGGTGAACCGAAATAGGGCAGGTGGGGGCGGGGCGCTTGACTTCGCTCCTCTACACTCTACAGCATCTCCTCCTGTTTCTTGGAAAGTGTATAGACCCATAATAAAAAGTCACTGTTCCCTCTGAAAGGTGAAGAACAAGTCACTGGTCTAACGTGCAAATTTGGACATCCCAAGCTATGTGTTGTCATGTCAATTCAATGTCCATGTCAGTATTTTGAATTTTGCGTGACCAAAAGAAGTACTCCTTGTCCTTTCACAATCGGGGTTTCTTAGAGCAAGAACAATAGAAGAGCCAACAGCTGGCAAAAGTGCCACGTAGGCGGGCTATAAGTGGACGTGATACTCCCTCCGTCCACAAATAAGTGGACGTGTGGGATTTTCAAGGTAAATTAGCAAAAGGAAAGAAAAATGCATTGGAGCACTCGTATCTTAAGAAACACATGTACTCAACCACGGTTGTAGATTTTCTCGGCGCAAGACTTTTCCCCGGCAGTTGTGGCTTTCAGTTGTTCGTGGGTGTGGGGAGGAGCTCCGCCGCGTCGGTAGAAAGCAAAGAGGAACGGCGGCTCTCGATCGTGCGGTGTACTCGTAAATCACGTGCGACCCATGCCCTAATAATTCACAATGCATTGATGAGGGCTATCACTTCATCATCCAATAAAATGTAGTAACTATCGTAATAATATTGTCTCTTAAGCCATGTAGTACAGTGCAAGATGCTTTAGAGAAATAAACCTCTATTTTATTGCTAATACACATGGCTATTTATTATAGGAAAATTCCTACCGAAAGATGTAGGAATAGGAAAAATGTAGGATTGCAATGTCATTTCCACTCCAATCCTATAGGAAATCATAGAAAACAAACTTTGTTTGATTCCACCATAGGAAAAGTAAAGGATTTTTAAAAAGAGGCATGAGTAGATGTTTAATTTCCTATGGAATCTGTGCAAAGGAATCCTTAGGAAAAATTCCTATCGGAAACAATCCTACAAATCAAACAGCCAAGGATTCAATTCTACCAATTTCTTATGCAAATCCTTGGTGTTCACCCAATCCTCTCGAATACTCATCCAAAAAATGCACTAATACTTTGATGGGGAGTTTTTCTATTCTAGGCAAGAATGGAGGGTTTGCGGGGATCACTTGAGAAGTGTATTAACCAAAGAAGGCATAAGTAATACACCAACACACACTAACATGCCCTTAATGGATGTATCTCCATAAACTCCCTCTGTTCTTTATCACTACTACTAGTTTATGTACTTCTTAACTAATATGGGATAATCATGAAATATGTTTTCTAACATTCAGCCAAAATATAGTGTTTCGACTTTTTAAAATACTAAAAAAGCTAGTAATTAAAAATATTTGAGCTAACAAATCTATGAAGTTTGAAAATATTTTGTATTCCGTCTGAAAGTTGTGTCACTGACGTTATGTAGTAATCTGGGACAGTGACAGAAAGTTGTAGTAATTCAAACGTTATGTGCGTTTCATAATTTTGGAAAATCGATTCTATTTGCAATTAAAACTAGTAGTTGGTGATCCCCGATCATCTGATTTGCTCTTAAACAGCTCAATCCTAAATTAGAACCTCCCTGCAATAGAACACGATTGTTGGGGGTTTATGTGAAAAAAATAACATTTTAAATAAGTGTTTACGCAACGAAGGCAGCAATAAGCGGTAGTTTGTGCAATTTCCTCGTGTAAACAACATGTAGCGTTGAAGTAGTAGTACTAGGAGTACTTAAATATTGTGTAATTTCTAGTTCTACACATTACTAGTGTCCACTATTTGAGAGTTGATGGTGAATGGGTCTAATTTTCAGTCGAATGAGAATTAGCAAATTGATTTCTATGACAAAAGCATACAAAGCAAGTAAAACCAACATGCCCGCATTCGCCGCTGCTACCAGCATGCGATGCCTCCACGAGTGCATTGACGGCTGCTTCAAATCCTCGGAAGGCATCTAGGTCTTGCAGATCGTCGATTGCCGCTGTCCGGCTAAGCTTAACCAGCATAGCTGCCGCCTAGATATCTCGGATTTGGACCACAGGCAGAAGCTAATTTGGGTCGAAGGATTGCCTGATTCGGAATTTGAAGTACCAAGCCCTCGGCTCCAATGATGGAAATTTGGAACTCGGCCCGGCCAGAACCTCCCAAATCTGTGTGTGGCAGTGGATGCCCATCGGCATCCCCAATGCTGCCGACATCGTGATGTGGTCGGTCGCACTTTGGTCCCCACTAAAGGCTGGGGCTGCAGCACGTCGCCGCCGCCCCCGACGTCCCCACGATGACATCGCCATGTACCGAGGCGCTGAGTTTGTTGGCGAACCCGAAGCCCTGGATGGCAAGTGCTTCTTCACAATGGAAACATCCTTACCCGGCGAGGTTCGCCCCCGGTGCATGCCTCTGCTCCGACCAGCCCACTTTGTCGCTGCTGCCTGGGCTGCCGCTGATACCTGGGCCACCGCCGCTTCATGGGACCCCCCTCCCTCCTCTCCCTCTCCTAGATCAAAGGGCACCAGGAGTCTAGCCACAGCAAGACACAGAGCCGCCTGCTTCATCGCACACCAATGGCACACAGGCATTTGCGAGCTTTTAGCGCACACCCCTCCGAGGCTGAGTCGTGGAGCCTGGGTGCACGGGGCTAAGGCTGGAGGAGTCGCCATGGGACGAGGGGTGTCGAGTACTCAGGCAAGTATGGGAAAGGCGAAGTTTTGCATAACCTTATATGATCACATCAATGCTTCTCAGGGAGCCAAATACTGTATGAGAAACCGAAAAAGTTTGAACGTTTGAAAACTTTGTCGGCACAATGCATCCTTCCAATGCACGCCTACGTACCCAACGTATACGCCAGCTAAGGTAGAAAGCCAACTCAATTGCTACTTTGTTGGCAAAATGTACCATGGCTCAATCTCAGGTCACACACCCATGAAGCCAAGTTAACTCATCTATCAATTGGTATATTTTGGTTATATTCAAAATTTTACTTGAAACTTGTTGGTCATGCCATTCTACTACTCTCCTAACACTTTTTATACGCGGGAAGGAGGGGGCATGATTGCTACCCTGAATTTCTGGGACCGAGAAAAACTCGCAAATACGAGCGATGCAACAAAAAGGAACACATCCGTCCCCCTCCCCCGGTGATTTGTCCTAGATATGAAATCAAACTACAAGTGGTTCGAAAAAGGCAATCGAAAAACATGGATTGTTCATCAGTTTGTACATAGCTAGGGAAAATACCAGAATGTCATATTAGTGTTTTAATTTAGAGAAGAGCCCTTCAAGTAGTTTGGCACCATGTTGGACATCGTCCAGCTTAATTCCACCCAAACATGATTTTTTTCGTTTGAATATGTCTAGACTTTGTTTATCATCTTCAATGCTTATTGTATGACATAAGAAGACTATGTGCTTTGGCTTTAAATTTTTTGAATTTTTAATGCCCAATTGAATCTTGGTCAAATCCTAGGTTTGACCAAGATTTAAACAATTTCAAAACATGAAAATGAAAACGTAAGCCTGGATCCTTCTTAGTCACTCCAAAATGAATCTTTTGGAAGGTTTTTTAAATTTCCATGTTTGAAACCCAAAACCACTTCTCTTCATGCTTGACTTCATAAGACAGAGTTTAGGGTTAGGGTACGTAGATACATGATTTTTCTGATTTGAATATGTCTAGACCTTGTTTAATTTATCAAGTTGAATACTTATATGACATAAGAAGACTATCTGCTTTGGTTTTTCATTTTCTTGATTTTTTCGAATTTTTATGCCCATTTGAATCTTGGTCAAATCCGAGATTTTACAAAGATTTAAACAAGTTTAAAACATGGAAATGAAAAAGTAAGCATGGGTCTTTTTTAGTCACTCCAAAATGAAGCTTTTGGGAGGTTTTTTTTTTGAAATTTCCATGTTTAAAACCCAAAACCACTTCTCTTCACCCTTGACTTCCTAAGACAGAGTTTAGGGTTAGGGGGTAGATGCATGCTTTTCTGGTATGAATATATATGTGTGGACCTTGTTAATCAACATGAATGCTTACTATATGACATAAGAAGACTATGTGCTTTGGTTTTTCATTATTTTAATTTTTTGAATTTTTTTATGCCCATTTGTATCTTGGCCAAATCCTAGGTTTGACCAAGATTTAAAACATGAAAATGAAAAAGTAAGCCTGGATCCTTCTTAATTAGTAACTTCAAAATGAAGCTTTTGGAAGGTTTTTAAAATTTCCATGTTTGAAACCCAAAACACCCTCTTCATGATTGACTTCATAAAACAAATCGAGTTTAGGGTTAGCGGTAGATACATGATTTTTCTAGTTTGAATATGTCTAGACCTTTGCTTATCAACTTGAATGCTTAGTATATGACTGATGGCGTGTAAACACACGTTCGTTGGGAACCCCAAGAGGAAGATGTGATGCGCACAGCAGCAAGTTTTCCCTCGGAAAGAAACCAAGGTTATCGAACCAGTAGAAGCCAAGAAGCGCGTTGAAGGTTGATGGCGGCGAGATGTAGTGCGGCGCAACACCAGGGATTCCGGCGCCAACGTGGAACCTGCACAACACAACCAAAGTACTTTGCCCCAACGAAACAGTGAGGTTGTCAATCTCACCGGCTTGCTGTAACAAAGGATTATATGTATAGTGTGGATGATGATTGTTTGCAGAGAATAGTAGAACAAGTATTGCAGTAGATTGTATTCGATTAAAAGAATGGACTGGGGTCCACAGTTCACTAGAGGTGTCTCTCCCATAAGATAAATAGCATATTGGGTAAACAAATTACAGTTGGGCAATTGACAAATAGAGAGGGCATGACAATGCACATACATGACATGATGAGTATTGTGAGATTCAATTGGGCATTACGACAAAGTACATAGACCGCTATCCAGCATGCATCTATGCCTAAAAAGTCCACTTTCAGGTTATCATCCGAACCCCTTCCAGTATTAAGTTGCAAACAACAGACAATTGCATTAAGTATGGTGCGTAATGTAATCAATAACTACATCCTCGGACATAGCATCAATGTTTTATCCCTAGTGGCAACAGCACATCCACAACCTTAGAACTTTCTGTCACTGTCCCAGATTTAATGGAGGCATGAACCCACTATCGAGCATAAATACTCCCTCTTGGAGTTAAGAGTAAAAACTTGGCCAGAGCCTCTACTAATAACGGAGAGCATGCAAGATCATAAACAACACATAGGTAATATATTGATAATCAACATAACATAGTATTCTCTATCCATCGGATCCCAACAAACGCACATGTAGCATTACAGATAGATGATCTTGATCATGATAGGCAGCTCACAAGATCAGACAATGAAGCACATGTAGGATAACGTTGCATAGAAAACAAAAAATTTCCTACCGCGAACACGAAATCCAAGCCAAGATGCAATCTAGAAGACGGTAGCAACGAGGGGATTATCGAGTCTCACCCTTGAAGAGATTCCAAAGCCTACAAGATGAGGCTCTTGTTGCTGCGGTAGATGTTCACTTGCCGCTTGCAAAAGCGCGTAGAAGATCTTGATCACGATCGCTTCCGGCGCCACGAACGGGCAGCACCTCCGTACTCGGTCACACGTTCGGTTGTTGATGAAGACGACGTCCACCTCCCCGTTCCAGCGGGCAGCGGAAGTAGTAGCTCCTCTTGAATCCGAAAGCATGACGGTGTGGTGTCGGTGGTGGTGGAGAAATCCGGCGGAGCTTCGCTAAGCGTGCGGGAAGTGGAGGAGCGGGGCGGCTAGGGTTTGGGAGTAGGTGGCCGGCCACTCAAGGGGGGCGGCCAGGTTGTGGTCTTGGGGTGGCCGGCCCCCTCCCCTTGGCCCCTCATTATATAGGTGGAAGCCCCAAGAGTTGGTCTCCAAGTCTTCGAATAAGACCCGAACCAAAAACCTTCCATATGGTGGGGAAACCTAGCCAAGCTAGGAATCCCACTAGAGGTGGGAGTTCCACCTCCCATATGGGGGGTTGGCCGGCCCCTAAGGGGGAGTCCACTTGGGACTCCTCCCCCACTAGGGTTGGCCGGCCATGGAGGTGGAGTCCCATGTGGACTCCACCTTCCTTGGTGGTTTCTTCCGGACTTTTCTAGAACCTTCTAGAACCTTCCATGGAACCTTCCGCGTCAATTTAATTCACATAAAATGACATCCTATATATGAATCTTATTCTCCGGACCATTCCGGAACTCCTCGTGATGTCCGGGATCTCATCCGGGACTCCGAACAAATATTCGAACTCCATTCCATATTCAAGTTCTACCATTTCAACATCCAACTTTAAGTGTGTCACCCTACGGTTCGCGAACTATGCGGACATGGTTGAGTACTCACTCCGACCAATAACCAATAGCGGGATCTGGAGATCCATAATGGCTCCCACATATTCAACGATGACTTTAGTGATCGAATGAACCATTCACATACGATACCAATTCCCTTTGTCGCGCGATATTTTACTTGTCTGAGGTTTGATCATCGGTATCACTCTATACCTTGTTCAACCTCGTCTCTTGACAAGTACTCTTTACTCGTACCGTGGTATGTGGTCTCTTATGAACTCATTCATATGCTTGCAAGACATTAGACGACATTCCACCGAGAGGGCCCAGAGTATATCTATCCATCATCGGGATGGACAAATCCCACTGTTGATCCATATGCCTCAACTCATACTTTCCGGATACTTAATCCCACCTTTATAACCACCCATTTACGCAGTGGCGTTTGGTGTAATCAAAGTACCTTTCCGGTATAAGTGATTTACATGATCTCATGGTCATAAGGACTAGGTAACTATGTATCGAAAGCTTATAGCAAATAACTTAATGACGAGATCTTATGCTACGCTTAATTGGGTGTGTCCATTACATCATTCATACAATGATATAATCTTGTTATTAATAACATCCAATGTTCATGATTATGAAACTAATCTTCCATTAATCAACAAGCTAGTTAAGAGGCATACTAGGGACTCTTTGTTGTTTACATATCACACATGTATCAATGTTTCAGTTAATACAATTATAGCATGGTATATAAACATTTATCATAAACATAAAGATATATAATAACCACTTTTATTATTGCCTCTTGGGCATATCTCCAACAGTCTCCCACTTGCACTGGAGTCAATAATCTAGATTACATTGTAAGGTACCTAACACCCATGGCATTCTGGTGTTGGTCATGCTTTGCCCTAGGGAGAGCTTTAGTCAACGGATCTGCTACATTCAGATCAGTGTGTACTTTGCAAATCTTTACTTCTCCATCTTCGATGTACTCGCGAATCGAGTGGTAACGCAGCTTGATATGCTTCAGCCTCTTGTGTGACCTTGGCTCTTGTGCATTGGCGATGGCACCCATGTTATCACAGTAAATGATTAATGGGTCCAATGCACTAGGAACCACACCGAGCTCTACAATGAACCTCTTCATCCATACCGCTTCTGATGAAGCCTCTGAAGCCGCTATGTACTACGATTCTGTTGAAGACTTCGCCACCGTGCACTGCTTCGAGCTTGCCCAGCTTACTGCAGTACCATTCAATATAAACACGTACCCAGACTGTGACTTAGAGTCATCAGGATCAGTGTTCCAACTTGCATCGGTGTAACTTGTTACAACGAGCTCTTAGTCACCTCCATAACAAAGAAACATATCCTTAGTTCTTTTCAAGTACTTCAGGATATTCTTGACCGTTGTCCAGTGTTCCATTCCTGGATCATTTTGATATCTGCTAGTCAAACTAACAGCATGTGCTATATCCGGTCTAGTACATAGCATGGCATACATGATAGAGCCTACTGCCGAGGCATAGGGGATCTGACTCATCCTTTCTCTTTCTTCTGCCGTAGCCGGACCTTGAGTCTTACTCAAGACCTTACCTGGTAACATAGGTAAGAATCCTTTCTTACTTTCGTCCATTCTAAACTTCTTTAGAATCTTGTCCAGGTATGTACTCTGTGATAGCCCTATTAGGCGTCTTGATCTATCTCTATAAATCTTGATGCCTAATATATACGATGCTTCACCAAGGTCTTTCATTGAAAAACTATTATTCAAATAACCTTTAACATTGCTTAATAGTTCTATATCATTCCCGATCAATAATATGTCATCTACATATAATATCAGGAATGCTACAGAGCTCCCACTCACTTTCTTGTAAATACAGGCCTCTCCATGACACTGTATAAACCCGAAGTCTTTTATCACCTTATCAAAACGTCGGTTCCAACTTCTTGATGCTTGCTTCAGTCCATAGATTGAACGCTGAAGTTTGCATACTTTGTCAGCATTTTTAGGATCGACAAAACCTTTGGGTTGTACCATATACAACTCTTCCTCAATGTCTCCATTAAGGAATGCTGTTTTGACATCCATCTGCCAAATCTCATAATCGAAAAATGCAGCTATTGCTAACAAAATCCTCACAGATTTTAGCTTCGCTACAGGTGAGAAAGTCTCATCGTAGTCAACTCCTTGAATTTGTCGGAAACCCTTTGCGACAAGTCGAGCTTTATAGACAGTAATATTACCATCAGCATCTGTTTTTCTCTTGAAGATCCATTTATTCTCGACAGCCTTTCGGCTATCAGGTAAGTCTACCAAAGTCCATACTTTGTTATCATACATGGATCCCATTTCGGATTTCATGGCCTCTTGCCATTTGTTGGAATCTGGGCTCATCATCGCTTCTTCATACGTCGCAGGGTCCTCATCATTGTTATCTACAATCATGACATTTAGACAAGGATCATACCAATCAGGAGTGGCACGTTCCCTTGTCGATCTGCGAGGTTCAGTAGTTTCCTCGTTCGAAGTTTCATGATCATTATCATTAGCTTCCTCTGTTGCCGGTGTAGGCGGCACAGGAACAGTTTCCGGTACTGCGCTACTCTGATCAGCGAGTATAGATTCATCAATCTCATCGAGTTCTACTTTTCTTCCAGTCACTTCTTTAGTGAGAAATTCTTTCTCAAGAAAGGTTCCGTTCTTAGCAACAAAGATTTTGCCTTCGGATCTGTGATAGAAAGTGTACCCTATAGTTTCCTTAGGGTATCCTATGAAGACGCATTTCTCCGCTTTGGGTTCTAGCTTGTCCGATTGTAACTTCTTTACATAGGCTTCGCAACCCCAAACTTTAAGGAAGCGACGACTTAGGTTTCTTATTAAACCATAATTCATACGGTGTCGTTTCTACGGATTTTGATGGTGCTCTATTTAAAGTGAATGCGGCTGTCTCTAATGCATAACTCCAAAATGATAACGGCAAATCAGTAAGAGACATCATAGAACGAACCATATCTAATAGAGTTCGATTACGACGTTCGGACACACCGTTTCGTTGTGGTGTTCCCGGCGGTGTCAATTGTGAAAGTATTCCGCATTTCTTTAAATGCATGCCAAACTCATAACTCAGATATTCACCTCCATGATCAGATCGTAGAAATTTAATCTTCTTGTTACGTTGATTTTCTACTTCACTTTGGAATTCCTTAAACTTCTCGAAAGTTTCGGATTTATGTTTCATGAAATAGATATACCCATATCTACTCAGATCATCTGTGAAGGTTAGAACATAACGATAACCACCGCGCGATGCTACGCTCATTGGTCCGCACACATCGGTATGTATGATTTCCAATAAGTCAGTAGCTCGCTCCATCATACCAGAAAATGGAGTCTTAGTCATTTTTCCCATTAGACATGCTTCGCATCTATCAAGTGACTCAAAGTCAAGTGATTCAAGTAATCCATCGGTATGGAGTTTCTTCATGCGTTTCACTCCAATATGACCAAGACGACAGTGCCACATATAAGTAGAATTATCATTCAATTTAATTCGCTTAGCATCAATGTTATGTATATGTGTATCACTACTATCGAGATCTAACAGAAATAAGCCATTCTTTTCAGGTGCTCGACCATAAAAGATATTATTCATAAAAATAGAACAAACTATATTCTCAGACTTGAATGAATAACCGTCTTGCATTAAACAAGATCCAGATATAATGTTCATGCTCAACGCGGGTACAAAATAATAATTATTTAGGCTTAAAACTAATCCCGAAGGTAGATGTAGAGGAAGTGTGCCGACAGCGATCACATCGACTTTGGATCCATTTCCAACGCGCATCGTCACTTCATCTTTCAGTAGTCTTCGTTTATTCTTTAGTTCCTGTTTCGAGTTACAAATATGAGCAACCAAACCAGTATCAAATACCCAGGTACTAGTACGAGAACCAGTGAGATAAACATCTATAACATGTATATCAGATATACCTTCTTTCTTCTTCTTGACAAGGCCGCTCTTCAGATCCGCCAAATACTTGGAGCAATTACGCTTCCAGTGTCCCTTCTCCTTGCAGTAATAGCACTCAGCATCAGGCTTAGGGCCGTTCTTAGGTTTCATAGGAGGTGTGGCAGCTTTCTTGCCACCCTTCTTGAATTTTCCCTTAGACTTGCCCTGTTTCTTGAAACTGGTGGTCTTGTTGACCATCAACACTTGGTGCTCTTTCTTGATCTCAATCTCAGCAGCTTTAAGCATGGCGAAGAGTTCAGGAAACTCTTTGTTCATGTTCTGCATATTGTAGTTCATCATAAAGTTCTTGTAACTAGGTGGCAGTGATTGAAGGATACGATTAATCCCCAGTCTGTTAGGAATAACTATTTCCAAGTCACTGAGTTTCTTCGCATGCCCAGTCATGGCGAGCATGTGCTCACTAACGGAGCTACCTTCTTCCATCATGCAGCTGAAAAATTGTTTCGATGCTTCATAGCATTCCACGGCCGCATGAGTTTCAAAAATAGTCTTCAACTCTTTTATCAACTCATGAGGATCGTGGTGCTCAAAACGTTTTTGAAGATCGGATTCCAGACTGCATAGGATGGCACACTGAACCTGAGAGTACCGAGTTTTCCGAGTCGCATAAACAGCTTTTACTTCATCGGTTTCTGTTTCTGCAGGAGTGTCACCTAGCGGTGCATCAAGCACATATTGCAGATTTCCGCCAGAGAGGAAGATCCTCACATGACGGAACCAGTCGGTGAAGTTGCTACCGTTGCTCTTAAGCTTTTCTTTCTCTAGGAACTGGTTAAAATTGATTGGGGACGCCATATCTACAACATATATTTGCAATAGTTTAGACTAAGTTTATGACAAATTGAGTTCAAATTTTAATTCAACATAATTAAAAATCTAGGTGAACTCCCACTCAAAACAATATCCCTCGCATTGTCTTAGTGATCACACGAACCAAATCCACCGCACCTAAGTCCGATTATCACGAGACAAGGTGTGATTTCAATGGCGAACATTCAAAGTGTTCATCATATCAACCATATGATTCATGCTCTACCTTTCGGTATCACGTGTTCCGAGACCATGTCTGTACATGCTAGGCTCATCAAGGCCACCTTAGTATCCGCATGTGCAAAACTGTCTTGCACCCGTTGTATGCACTTGTTGATTCTATCACACCCGATCATCACGAGATGCTTTGAAACGACAAGTCTTGGCAATGGTGCTACTAAGGATGAACACTTTATTATCTTGAGATTTTAGTGAAGGATCATCTTATAATGCTACTGTCACGATCTAAGCAAAATAAGATGCATAAAAGGATTAACATCACATGCAGTTCATATGTGATATGATATGGCCCTTTTAGTCTTTGCGCCTTTGATCTTCATCACCAAAGCGCGGACATGATCTCCATCATCTTCGGGCATGATCTCCATCATCATCGGCGTAGCGTCAAGGTCAATGGCGCCGTCTTCATGATTGTCCTCCATGTAGCAACTATTACAACTACTTTGAAGTACTACTCAACATGAAATTTAAAGACAACCATAAGGCTCCTGCCGGTTGCCACAATACAATAATGATCATCTCATACATATTCATCATCATATTATGGCCATATCACATCACCAAACCCTGCAAAAACAAGTTAGACGTCTCTAATTTGGTTTGCATATTTTACGTGGTTTAGGGTTTTCGAGAGAGATCTAATCTACCTACGAACATGAACCACAACGTTGATACTAATGTTGTCAATAGAAGAGTAAATTGAATCTTCACTATAGTAGGAGAGACAGACACCCGCAAAGCCTCTTATGCAATACAAGTTGCATGTCGAACGAGGAACAAGTCTCATGAACGCGGTCATGTAAAGTTAGTCCGAGCCGCTTCATCCCACTATGCCACAAAGATGCAAAGTACTCAAACTAAAGATAACAAGAGCATAAACGCCCACAAACCATTGTGTTCTACTCGTGCAACCATCTATGCATAGACACGGCTCTGATACCACTGTAGGATAACGTTGCATACAAAACAAAAAATTTCCTACCGCGAACACGAAATCCAAGCCAAGATGCAATCGAGAAGACGGTAGCAACGAGGGGATTATCGAGTCTCACCCTTGAAGAGATTCCAAAGCCTACAAGATGAGGCTCTTGTTGCTGCGGTAGATGTTCACTTGCCGCTTGCAAAAGCGCGTAGAAGATCTTGATCACGATCGCTTCCGGCGCCACGAACGGGCATCACCTCCGTACTCGGTCACACGTTCGGTTGTTGATGAAGACGACGTCCACCTCCCCGTTCCAGCGGGCAGCGGAAGTAGTAGCTCCTCTTGAATCCGACAGCACGACGGCGTGGTGTCGGTGGTGGTGGAGAAATCCGGCGGAGCTTCGCTAAGCGTGCGGGAAGTGGAGGAGCGGGGCGGCTAGGGTTTGGGAGGGGGTGGCCGGCCACTCAAGGGGGGCGGCCAGGTTGTGGTCTTGGGGTGGCCGGCCCCCTCCCCCTGGCCCCTCATTATATAGGTGGAAGCCCCAAGAGTTGGTCTCCAAGTCTTCGAATAAGACCCGAACCAAAAACCTTCCATATGGTGGGGAAACCTAGCCAAGCTAGGAATCCCACTAGAGGTGGAAGTTCCACCTCCCATATGGGGGGTTGGCCGGCCCCTAAGGGGGAGTCCACTTGGGACTCCTCCCCCACTAGGGTTGGCCGGCCATGGAGGTGGAGTCCCATGTGGACTCCACCTTCCTTGGTGGTTTCTTCCGGACTTTTCTAGAACCTTCTAGAACCTTCCATGGAACCTTCCGCGTCAATTTAATTCACATAAAATGACATCCTATATATGAATCTTATTCTCCGGACCATTCCGGAACTCCTCGTGATGTCCGGGATCTCATCCGGGACTCCGAACAAATATTCGAACTCCATTCCATATTCAAGTTCTACCATTTCAACATCCAACTTTAAGTGTGTCACCCTACGGTTCACGAACTATGCGGACATGGTTGAGTACTCACTCCGACCAATAACCAATAGCGGGATCTGGAGATCCATAATGGCTCCCACATATTCAACGATGACTTTAGTGATCGAATGAACCATTCACATACGATACCAATTCCCTTTGTCGCGCGATATTTTACTTGTCCGAGGTTTGATCATCGGTATCACTCTATACCTTGTTCAACCTCGTCTCTTGACAAGTACTCTTTACTCGTACCGTGGTATGTGGTCTCTTATGAACTCATTCATATGCTTGCAAGACATTAGACGACATTCCACCGAGAGGGCCCAGAGTATATCTATCCGTCATCGGGATGGACAAATCCCACTGTTGATCCATATGCCTCAACTCATACTTTCCGGATACTTAATCCCACCTTTATAACCACCCATTTACGCAGTGGCGTTTGGTGTAATCAAAGTACCTTTCCGGTATAAGTGATTTACATGATCTCATGGTCATAAGGACTAGGTAACTATGTATCGAAAGCTTATAGCAAATAACTTAATGACGAGATCTTATGCTACGCTTAATTGGGTGTGTCCATTACATCATTCATACAATGATATAATCTTGTTATTAATAACATCCAATGTTCATGATTATGAAACTAATCATCCATTAATCAACAAGCTAGTTAAGAGGCATACTAGGGACTCTTTGTTGTTTACATATCACACATGTATCAATGTTTCAGTTAATACAATTATAGCATGGTATATAAACATTTATCATAACATAAAGATATATAATAACCACTTTTATTATTGCCTCTTGGGCATATCTCCAACAGCACAATGAGGAGAAGACAACCATCTAGCTACTGCTATGGACCCATAGTCCAGGGGTGAACTACTCACACATCAATCCGGAGGCGACCATGGCGGTGTAGAGTCCTCCGGGAGATGATTCCCCTCTCCGGCAGGGTGCCGGAGGCGATCTCCTGAATCCCCCGAGATGGGATTGGGGGCGGCGGCGTCTCTGGAAGGTTTTCCGTATCGTGGCTCTCGTTACTGGGGCTATTATCGACGGAGGCTTAAATAGGCGGAAGGGCAGGTCAGGGGGCCACACGAGGGCCCCACACAACAGGTCGGCGCGGCCAAGGGCTGGGCCGCGCCACCCTAGTGTTTGGGCGCCTCGTGGCCCCACTTCGTCTCTCCTTCGGTCTTCTGGAAGTTCGTGGAAAAATAGGACCCTGGGCGTTGATTTCGTCCAATTCCCAGAATATTTCCTTACTAGGATTTCTGAAACCAAAAACAGCAGAAAACAGCAACTGGCTCTTCGGCATCTCGTTAATAGGTTAGTGCCGGAAAATGCATAATAATGACATATAATGTGTATAAAACATGTGAGTATCATCATAAAAGTAGCATGGAACATAAGAAATTATAGATACGTTTGAGACGTATCAAGCATCCCCAAGCTTAGTTCCTACTCGTCCCGAGTAGGTAAACGATAAGAAAGATAATTTCTTAGTGACAATGCTACCAACATAATCTTGATCAATACTATTGTAAGCACATGTAATGAATGCAGCGATTTGAAACAATGGTAAATGACATGAGTAAACAATTGAATCATAAAGCAAAGACTTTTCATGAATAGTACTTCAAGACAAGCATCAATAAGTCTTGCATAAGAGTTAACTCATAAAGCAATAATTCAAAGTAAAGGTATTGAAGCAACACAAAGGAAGATGAAGTTTCAGTGGTTGCTTTCAACTTGTAACATGTATATCTCATGGATATTGTCAATGTAAAGTAATATAACAAGTGAAATATGCAAGTATGTAGGAATCAATGCACAGTTCACACAAGTGTTTGCTTCTTGAGGTGGAGAGAAATAGGTGAACTGACTCAACATAAAAGTAAAAGAAAGGTCCTTCAAAGAGGAAAGCATCGATTGCTATATTTGTGCTAGAGCTTTAGTTTTGAAAACAAGAAACAATTTTGTCAACGGTAGTAATAAAGCATATGAGTTATGTAAATTATATCCTACAAGTTGCAAGCCTCATGCATAGTATACCAATAGTGCCCGCACCTTGTCCTAATTAGCTTGGATTTACATGGATTATCATAGCATAGCACATGTTTCAACCAAGTGTCACAAAGGGGTACCTCTATGCCGCCTGTACAAAGGTCTAAGGAGAAAGCTCGCATTGGATTTCTCGCTTTTGGTTATTCTCAACTTAGACATCCATACCGGGACAACATAGACAACAGATAATGGACTCCTCTTTAATGCATAAGCATTCAACAACAGATAATATTCTCATAAGAGATTGAGATTTGTTGTCCAAACTGAAACTTCCACCATGGATCATGGCTTTAGTTAGCGGCCCAATGTTCTTCTCTAACAATATGCATACTCAAACCATTTGATCATGATAAATCACTCTTACTTCAGACAAGATGAACATGCATAGCAACTCACATGATATTCAACAAAGAGTAGTTGATGGCGTCCCCAGGAACATGGTTATCGCACAACAAGCAACTTAATAAGAGATAAAGTGCATAAGTACATATTCAATACCACGATAGTTTTTAAGCTATTTGTCCCATGAGCTATATATTGCAAAGATAAAGAATGGAAATTTTAAAGGTAGCACTCAAGCAATTTACTTTGGAATGGCGGAGAAATACCATGCAGTAGGTAGGTATGGTGGACACAAATGGCATAGTGGTTGGCTCAAGGATTTTTTTTTTTTGAAGGTGAGGCTCAAGGATTTTGGATGCATGAGAAGTATTCCCTCTCGATACAAGGCTTAGGCTAGCAAGGTTGTTTGAAACAAACACAAGGATGAAGCGGTGCAGCAAAACTCACATAAAAGACATATTGTAAACATTATAAGACTCTACACCGTCTTCCTTGTTGTTCAAACTCAATACTAGAAATTATCTAGATCTTAGAGAAACCAAACATGCAAATCAGATTTTAGCAAGCTCTGTGTATTTCTTCATTAATAGGTGCAAAGTATATGATGCAAGAGCTTAAATATGAGCACAACAATTGCCAAGTATCACATTATTCAAGATATTATACCAATTACCACATATATCATTTTCCAATTCCAACCATATAACAATTTAACGAAGAAGAAACTTTCGCCATGAATACTATGAGTAAAGCCTAAGGACATATTTTCCATATGCAACAGTGGAGCGTGTCTCTCTCCCACACAATGAATGCTAGGATCCATTTTATTCAAACAAAACAAAAACAAAAACAAACAGACGCTCCAAGCAAAGTACATAAGATGTGACGGAATAAAAATATAGTTTCAGGGGAGGAACCTGATAATGTTGTCGATGAAGAAGGGGATGCCTTGGGCATCCCCAAGATTAGACGCTTGAGACTTCTTGATATATGCAGGGGTGAACCACCGGGGCATCCCCAAGCTTAGAGCTTTCACTCTCCTTGATCATAGTGTATATCATCCTCCTCTCTTGATCCTTGAAAACTTCCTCCACACCAAACTCAAAACAAACTCATTAGAGGGTTAGTGCATAATCAAAATTCACATATTCAGAGGTGACACAATCATTCTTTACACTTCTGGACATTGCACAAAGCTACTGAAAGTCAATGGAATCGAAAAATCCATCAAGCATGACAAAACAGGCAATGCAAAATAAAAGGCAGAATCTGTCAAAACAGAACAGTTCGTAAAGATGTATTTTTAACAGGCATCAGACTTGCTCAGATGAGAAAACTTAAAACTAATGAAAGTTGCGTACATTCTGAGGATCACTCACGTAAATTGGCATAATTTTCTGAGTTACCTACAGAGAATTAGACCCAGATTCGTGACAGCAAAGAAATCTGTTTCTGCGCAGTAATCCAAATCTAGTATCATCCTTCTATTAGAGACTTTACTTGGCACAACAATGCAATAAAACTAAGATAAGGAGAGGTTGCTACAGTAGTAACAACTTCCAAGACTCAAATATAAAATAAAAGTACTGTAGTAAAAACATGGGTTGTCTCCCATAAGCGCTTTTCTTTAACGCCTTTCAGCTAGGCGCAGAAAGTGTGTATCAAGTGTTATCAAGAGATGAAGCATCAATGAATTGTATCTTATCTATGTAAGTTTCAGAGGCTCCTTTTACATTACTCTTAGGCTTGCTATTCTCATCAAACAAATTTTCAGGAACAATCCAATCAAAATTCTTTTCTAATGCTTCATGCATTCCTAGGAGCTTAATAGATATTGGTACTTTAATCTCTCCACTATCATTAACATTATTAGTGTACCTTATTCTATCCATATACATTTTTTCAAGGATACTAGCAAAGTTGGTATAAGAGCCAAGCATATTATATTTAGTAAAAAAATTTCTAGCTTCTCTTGCTATACCTCCAAATTCTTTGAGAAGGGTTTCTAAAACAAAATCTTTCTTTTCTCCTTCTTCTATATCTCCTAGTGTAAGAAACATATGTTGCATTATAGGATTAAGATTAACAAATTTAGCTTCTATCATGTGTAAGAAGCAGCAACAATTTCATAAGTAGGAGCAAGTTCTACCAAGTGTCTATCTTCAAAATCTTCAACCATACTAACATGAGTGAAAAATTCCTCTATATTATCTCTCCCAATAATAGACCCTTGTCCTACCGGTATGTCTTTTAGAGTAAACTTAGGAGGAAACATGATGAAATAAGTAAAGTAAATGCAAGTAACTAATTTTTTTGTGTTTTTGATATAGCAAACAAGATAGTAAATAAAGTAAAACTAGCAACTAATTTTTTTGTGTTTTGTTTTAGTGCAGCAAACAAAGTAGTAAATAAAATAAAGCAAGACAAAAACAAAGTAAAGAGATAGGATTGTGAAGACTCCCCTTGCAGCGTGTCTTGATCTCCCCTGCAACGGCGCCAGAAAAAGAGCTTGATGGCGTGTAAACACACGTTCGTTGGGAACCCTAAGAGGAAGGTGTGATGCGCACAGCAGCAAGTTTTCCCTCAGAAATAAACCAAGGTTATCGAACCAGTAGGAGCCAAGAAGCACGTTGAAGGTTGATGGCGGCGAGATGTAGTGCGGCGCAACACCAGGGATTCCGGCGCCAACGTGGAACCTGCACAACACAACCAAAGTACTTTGCCCCAACGAAACAGTGAGGTTGTCAATCTCACCGGCTTGCTGTAACAAAGGATTAGATGTATAGTGTGGATGATGATTGTTTGCAGAGAATAGTAGAACAAGTATTGCAGTAGATTGTATTCGATTAAAAGAATGGACCGGGGTCCACAGTTCACTAGAGGTGTATCTCCCATAAGATAAATAGCATATTGGGTAAACAAATTACAGTTGGGCAATTGACAAATAGAGAGGGCATGACAATGCACATACATGACATGATGAGTATTGTGAGATTCAATTGGGCATTACGACAAAGTACATAGACCGCTATCCAGCATGCATCTATGCCTAAAAAGTCCACTTTCAGGTTATCATCCGAACCCCTTCCAGTATTAAGTTGCAAACAACAGACAATTGCATTAAGTATGGTGCGTAATGTAATCAATAACTACATCCTCGGACATAGCATCAATGTTTTATCCCTAGTGGCAACAGCACATCCACAGCCTTAGAACTTTCTGTCATCGTCCTGCATTTAATGGAGGCATGAACCCACTATCGAGCATAAATACTCCCTCTTGGAGTTAAGAGTAAAAACTTGGCCAGAGCCTCTACTAATAACGGAGAGCATGCAAGATCATAAACAACACATAGGTAATATATTGATAATCAACATAACATAGTATTCTCTATCCATCGGATCCCAACAAACGCACATGTAGCATTACAGATAGATGATCTTGATCATGATAGGCAGCTCACAAGATCAGACAATGAAGCACATGTAGGATAACGTTGCATAGAAAACAAAAAATTTCCTACCGCGAACACGAAATCCAAGCCAAGATGCAATCTAGAAGACGGTAGCAACGAGGGGATTATCGAGTCTCACCCTTGAAGAGATTCCAAAGCCTACAAGATGAGGCTCTTGTTGCTGCGGTAGATCCGGAGGCGACCATGGCGGTGTAGAGTCCTCCGGGAGATGATTCCCCTCTCCGGCAGGATGCCGGAGGCGATCTCCTGAATCCCTCGAGATGGGATTGGGGGCGGCGGCGTCTCTGGAAGGTTTTCCGTATCGTGGCTCTCGTTACTGGGGCTATTATCGACGGAGGCTTAAATAGGCGGAAGGGCAGGTCAGGGGGCCACACGAGGGCCCCACACAACAGGTCGGCGCGGCCAAGGGCTGGGCCGCGCCGCCCTAGTGTTTGGGCGCCTCGTGGCCCCACTTCGTCTCTCCTTCGGTCTTCTGGAAGCTTCGTGGAAAAATAGGACCCTGGGCGTTGATTTCGTCCAATTCCGAGAATATTTCCTTACTAGGATTTCTGAAACCAAAAACAGCAGAAAACAGCAACTGGCTCTTCGGCATCTCGTTAATAGGTTAGTGCCGTAAAATGCATAATAATGACATATAATGTGTATAAAACATGTGAGTATCATCATAAAAGTAGCATGGAACATAAGAAATTATAGATACGTTTGAGACGTATCAATGACATAAGAAGACGTACTATGTGCATTGGTTTTTCATTTTTTTGATTTGTTTTGAATTTTTATGCCCATTCGAATTTTGGTCAAATCATAGGTTTAACCAAGATTTAAACAAGTTTAAAACATGAAAATGAAAAATTAAGCATGGATCCTTCTTAGTCACTCGAAAATGAAGCTTTTGGGTGGCTTTTGAAATGTCCATGTTTGAAATCCAAAACCACTTCTCTTCATGCTTGACTTCATAAGACAGATGAGTTTAGGGTTAGGGGGTAGATACATGATTTTTCTGGTTTAAATAGGTCTAGAACTTGTTTATCAAGTTGAATGGCTTACTATGTGACATAAGAACACTATGTGCTTTGGTTTTTTCATTTTTTTTGATTTTTTTATGCCCATTTGAATCTGGGTCAAATCCTAGGTTTGAACAAGATTTAAACAAGTTTAAAACATTAAAATGAAAAAGTAAGCATGGATCCTTCTTAGTCACTTCGAAATGAAGCTTTTGGGTGGTTTTAGAAATTTCCATGTTTGAAAACCCAAACCAGTTCTCTTCATGCCTGACTTCATAAGACAAATTTAGGGTTAGGGGTAGATACATGATTTTTCTTATTTGATATGTCTAGATATTGTTTATCAACTTGAATGCTTACTATATGTGACGTAAGAAGACTATGTGCTTCGGTTTTTATTTTTTTGGGTTTTTTCGAAAAAAATTATGCACACTTGAATCTTGGTCAAATCCTAGGATTGACCAAGCTTTAAACAAGTTTAAAACATGAAAATGAAAAGTAAGCATGGATACTTCTTAGTCACTCCAAAATTAAGCTTTTGGGAGGTTTTTGAAATTTCCATGTTGTAAACCCAAAACCACGTATCTTCATGTTTGACTTCATAAGACAATGTTTAGGGTTAGGGGTAGATACATGATTTCTATTGTTTGAATATGTTTAGACCTTGTTTATCAACTTGAATGTTTACCGTATGACATAAGAAGACTATGTTTTTGAATTTTTTATGTCCATTTGAATCTTGGTCAAATCCTAGGTTTGACCAAGATTTAAACAAGTTTAAAAAATGAAAATGAAAAGGTAAGCCTGGATCCTTCTTAGTCACTGTAAAATGAAGCTTTTGGGAGGTTTGTGAAATTTCCATGTTTGCAACCCAAAACCACTTCTCTTCATGCTTGACTTCATAAGACATAGTTTAGGGTTAGGGGCAGATACATGATTTGTCTGGTTTGAATATGTCTAGACCTTGTTTATCAACTTGTTGAATGCTTACTATATGACATAATTAAGAAGACTATGTTCTTTGGTTTTTCATTTTTATGATTTTTTTGAATTGTTATACCCGCCCATTTGAATCTTGGTCAAATCCTAGGTTGGCCAAGATTTAAACAAGTTTAAAACATGAAAATGAAAAGGTAATTAATCACAGATACTTCTTAGTCACTCTACGAAATGCCGAAGGGCCATTTGCTGTTTTCTGCTGTTTTTGGTTTCAGAAATCCTAGTAAGGAAAAATTCTTGGAATCGGACGAAATCAACGCTCAGAACCTTATTTTTCCCGGAAGCTTCCAGAGAGCCAGAGAGGGACCAGAGGGGAGCCCTGGTGGCCCCACACGTGGTGGCGGCGCGGCCCAGGGGGGGCGCCCCCTGATACGTCCAATTTGCATCACTATTTTATATCATAATTTGCTGTTATTCATTGATATATTTCATATTTGGAGATGATACTTATGTTATTTCATCTATTTTGCATGATTCATGATTATTGGAGGATCGCGCACCGGAGTCAGGATTCTGCTGGAAAAAGCGCCGTCAGAATGCAATATTTCGGAAGATCAACAGTCGATGGAAATTATATGAAAAATCCTATTTTTCCAGAAGACGAAGGGAGCCAGAAGGGGGAGCCGAGGGGACCCGAGGTGGGCCCACCTCATAGGCCGGCGCGGCCCAAGGCCTGGCCGCGCCGCCCTGTGAGGAGGGGGCCCACAGCCCCCTCTCGCCTCCTTTTCTTCGCGTACGCCTTCGTCCCGAAAACCTAAGCCCGAGGAAAATAGTCGCGAGGAGTCACAGCCGCCTCGGCGAGGCGGAGAACACCAGAGAGAAAAGAGCTCTCCGGCAGGCTGAGATCCGCCGGGGAAATTCCTTCCCGGAGGGGGAAATCGACGTCATCGTCACCGTCATCGAGCTGGACATCATCTCCATCACCATCATCATCATCTTCATCATCATCACCGCTGTCTCCACCGCTGCACATCATCACCGCTGTAGCAATTTGGGTTTGATCTTGATTGTTTGATAGGGGAAACTCTCCCGGTGTTGATTTCTACTTGTTATTAATGCTATTGAGTGAAACCGTTGAACCAAGGTTTATGTTCAGATTGTTATGCATCATCATATCACCTCTGATCATGTTCCATATGATGTCTCGTGAGTAGTTCGTTTAGTTCTTGAGGACATGGGTGAAGTCTAAATGTTAGTAGTGAAGTATGGTTGAGTAATATTCAATGTTATGATATTTAAGTTGTGGTGTTATTCTTCTAGTGGTGTCGTGTGAACATCGACTACACGATACTTCACCTTTATGGGCCTAGGGGAATGCATCTTGTACTCGTTTGCCAATTGCGGGGTTGCCGGAGTGACAGAAACCTGAGCGCCCGTTGGTATATCGATGCAGGAGGGATAGCAGGATCTCAGAGTTTAAGGTTGTGGTTAGATTTATCTTAATTACTCTCTTGTAGTTGTGGATGCTTGCAAGGGGTATAATTACAAGTATGTATTAGTCCTAGGAAGGGCGGTACATTAGCATAGGTTCACCCACACAACACTTATCAAAACAATGAAGATTAATTAACCGTATGTAGCGAAAGCACTAGACTAAAATCCCGTGTGTCCTCAGGAACGTTTGGTTATTATAAGTAAACAAACCGGCTTGTCCTTTGTGCTAAAAAGGATTGGGCCACTCGCTGCAATTGTTACTCTCGCACTTTACTTACTCGTACTTCATTCATCTGTTACATCAAAACCCCCTGAATACTTGTTTGTGAGCATTTACAGTGAATCCTTCATCGAAACTGCTTGTCAACACCTTTTGCTCCTCGTTGGGATCGAGATTCTTACTTATCGAAGATACTACGATACACCCCCTATACTTGTGGGTCATCAAGACTATTTTATGGCGCCGTTGCCGGGGAGTGAAGCGCTATTGGTAAGTGGAATTGGTAAGGGAAATTTCTACTGTTTGTGCTGATTTTATTTCTGTCTGCTGCCATAATTCATTATGGAGAGATCTTCTCTTGAGTGTTTATTTGGGAAATCTACTACTACTGCAAAGGTAGTGGATGAGGCGCCAGGTGAGGAAGAGATACCATACAAATACCTATGAAAATTATTGAACGTGTAGTGGATAACCGTTATACAGGAGATGGAACTGTCCACCCTGGAGATCATTTACTGTTCTTACATGAATTATGCGGTTTATTCAAGTGTGCAGGTATTGCTATGGATGAAGTGAGGAAGAAACTATTCTCTATATCGCTGTCTGGTAAAGCGGCGCATTGGTATAAATTACTGGATAATGGGGATTCTCTTGAATGGAATGATATTGTGCCCCGGTTTTATTCTAAGTTCTATCCTCCAAGTGAAATTCATAAGCATCGGAACCGCATATATAATTTTTGGCCTCATGATGGAGAGAGTATTGCCCAAGCGTGGGGGAGATTGAAGTCTTTAATGCTCAAATGCCCCATTCATGAGCTTCCTGGTAATGTTATTATTGATAATTTCTATGCAAGACTTTCTTTTGAAGACAAGACCTTGCTGGATACTTCTTGTTCTGGATCATTTACGCGCAACAAAGAAGAGTTTAAAAGAGACCTTCTTAATCGGATCCAGGAAAATACTGAAGGATGGGAGAACGACAAAGATAGATAATCAGGTATAAATTATGATTACAAATGCATTGAAGCTTTTATGGATACTGATAAATTTCGTAATATGAGTGCTACTTATGGTCTTGATTCTCAAGTTGCTGCAAATCTTTATAAAGCTTTTGCCTCTCATTATGAGTTACCTAGGAAGAATTTTGATAAGTATCATGAACCGTATAAAGATAAAATTGATTCATCTATAAATAAATGTGCTGTAGTTGAAACTGTTGATCATGTTATTCCTGAAGCTTATATTGAAAAAACTCCTTTCCCTGCTAAAATGGAGTACTCTGTTATAAATAGTGCGGTTCATAAAACTGAAAAGAAACCTATAGAACCTGAAGAACAAATAAAAGTTGAACCTGCTGTTGCAATAGTTAAAGATCTTGTGACTGAAAATGTGGAGGATGGTCATATTATTTTTTGTGAAGATGCTTCTAATATTGTTTCACAACCTAATAAGTCTAAGAAAGCTAGTGTTCCTATGCTATCTGTTAGAATTGGAGTTCATTGTTATTATGGTTTATGTGATATTGGTGCAAGCATTAGTGCTATTCCTTATGAGCTTTACACGGAGATTATGCACGAAATTGGTTCTTGTGAACTTGAAGATATTGATGTGGTAATTCGGCTGGCTAATAGAGAGACTATCTCTCCAATTGGTATTGTTCGAGATGTGGAAGTTCTATGCGGTAAGATTAAATATCCTGCTGACTTTTTGGTACTTGGTTCTGCTGCTAGTAAATATTGTCCTATCATTTTTGGTAGACCTTTTCTAAATACTTGTGGAGCTATTATAGATTGCAAGAAAGAGAAAATTTTGACTAAATTTGCTGGTGAATCTTATGAGTTTAACTTCTCTAAATTTACCAAAACTCCTTATAAAGCTGATTTGCCTAATAACGATTTTAGATTTGAACAATGTGCATCTATTGCTCTTGCTCCTAATAACCCTTTGCAGCAACATTTGGAGAATAGTGAGAGTGAAGTTTTTAGGGAAGAAAGAAATGAGCTTGATGAAATTTTTCTCCGTCAACCTATTCTTAAGCATGATTTACCGGTAGAAGATCTGGGTACAACACCGCCACCAAAGGAAGATCCTGTCTTTGATTTAAAACCATTACCTGATAATCTTAAATATGCTCATATTGATGATAAGAAAATATATCCTGTTATTATTAGTTCTAAGCTTACAGAGTTTGAAGAAGAAAGGTTATTGGAAATATTGAAGAAACACCGAGGTGCTATTGGCTACACTCTTGATGACTTGAAGGGGATTTCTCCCTCTATTTGCCAACACGCCATTAATATGGAAGATGATGCAAAGCCTGTTGTTGAACCTCAGCGTCGTTTAATTCCTAAGATGAAGGATGTGGTAAGAAATGAGGTATTAAGACTTCTTGAAGCTGGTATTATATATCCTATTGCTGATAGTAGATGGGTTAGTCATGTGCGTTGTGTTCCTAAGAAAGGAGGAATGACTGTTGTGCCTAATGATAATGATGAGCTCATACCTCAAAGAGTAGTTGTAGGGTATAGAATGTGCATTGATTATCGTAAAGTTAATAAAGTTACTAAGAAAGATCATTATCCTTTGCCTTTTATTGATCAAATGTTAGAAAGGTTATCCAAAAATACTCATTTTTGCTTTCTTGATGGTTATTCTGGGTTTTCACAAATTGCTGTTAAAACTAAGGATCAAGAGAAAACCACTTTCACTTGTCCCTATGGAACTTATGCTTATAGACGTATGCCTTTTGGTTTATGTAATGCTCCTGCTACTTCTCAATGATGCATGTCTGCTATTTTTCATGGCTTTTGCGAGAGTATTGTAGAGGTATTCATGGATGATTTTTCTGTCTATGGGAATTCTTTTGTTAATTTCTTGCGGAACCTTGATAAAGTTTTGCAGAGATGTGAAGAAACTAACCTTGTTCTTAATTGGGAGAAATGCCAATTTATGGTTAATGAAGGAATTGTATTGGGACATAAAATTTCCGAGAGAGGTATTGAAGTTGATAGAGCTAAAGTTGAAGCAACTGAGAAGATGCCCTATCCTAGGGATGTTAAAGGTATTCGTAGTGTTCTTGGTCATGCTGGGTTTTATAGGAGGTTTATTAAAGACTTCTCCAAGATTTCAAAGCCTCTTACTAATCTTCTTCAAAAAGATGTCCTTTTGTTTTTGATGATGATTGTAAGGAAGCTTTTGAAACTCTAAAGAAAGCCTTAACAACTGCTCCTATAGTTGAACCTCCTGATTGGAACTTACCATTTGAAATTATGTGTGATGCTAGTGATTTTGCTGTAGGCGCTGTTCTTGGACAGCGAGTAAATAAAAAATTGAATGTTATTCATTATGCTAGTAAAACTCTTGATGCTGCTCAAAGAAATTATGCTACTACTGAAAAAGAATTGTTAGCTGTAGTCTTTGCTTGTGATAAGTTTAGATCTTATATTGTTGACTCAAAAGTTACTATTCATACTGATCATGCTGCAATCAGATACCTTATGCAAAAGAAAGATGCTAAGCCAAGGCTTATTAGATGGGTGCTTCTGTTGCAAGAATTTGATTTACATATTATAGATAGGAAAGGTGCTGATAATCCTGTTGCTGATAATTTATCTAGATTGGAAAATATTGCTTATGATCCTATTCCTGTCAATGATAGTTTCCCAAATGAACAATTGGCTGTAATAAAGGTGAGCTTGCGAGACAGTCCTTGGTATGCTGATTATGCTAACTTTATTATAAAGTTTCCAAGTACTTGCCTCCGACCTTTTCAGCTCAGCAAAGGAGGAAATTCTTTTATGACTTGAGGCATTATTTCTGGGATGACCCACACTTATATAAAGAAGGAGTGGATGGTATTCTGCGAAGATGTGTTCCCGAATATGAACAGCAGGAGATATTGAGTAAATGTCATGGGAGTGCTTATGGAGGACATCACGTCGGAGATAGAACCGCGCAAAAGGTTCTACAATCAGGTTTTTATTGGCCAACTCTCTTCAAAGATGCAAGGAATTTTATTTTATCTTGTGATGAATGCCAAAGGGTTGGTAATATCTCCAGACGCAATGAAATGCCTATGAATTATACTCTTGTTATTGAACCGTTCGACTGTTGGGGATTTGACTTCATGGGACCTTTTCCCTCTTCAGAAGGTAACACTCATATACTTGTTGCTATTGATTATGTTACTAAATGGGTGGAAGCCATACCTACAAAAAGTGTTGATGGTGAGACCTCTTTAAGAATGCTTTTAGATATTATTTTTCCTCGATTTGGAGTTCCTAGATATATTATGACTGATGGAGGTTCTCATATTATTCATGGTGGTTTTAGAAAAACTCTTGCTAAATATGGCATTAATCATAGAATTGCTTCCACTTATCATCCTCAAACTAGTGGGCAAGTGGAACTATCAAATAGAGAGATTAAATCTATCTTGCAAAAGACTGTTAATAAAACTAGAAAGAATTGGGCTAGTAAATTGAAGGAAGCACTATGGGCTTATAGAACTGCTTATAAAAATCCCATGGGAATGTCACCTTATAAAATGGTTTATGGAAAAGCTTGTCATTTACCTTTAGAACTAGAGCACAAAGCTTATTGGGTTGTTAGAGAATTAAATAAAGATCCTAAACTGGCTGGTAATAAGAGGTTGCTGCAATTGAGTTCTCTAGATGAATGGAGAAGTGAAGCTTATGAAAATGCTAAACTCTTTAAAAAGAAAGTTAAAAATGGCATGATAGAAGGATTATCAAAAGAGAATTTAATATTGGGGATAAAGTCCTATTGTATCGGTCTCGTCTCAGATTCTTTGCAGGGAAATTGCTCTCGAAATGGGAAGGACCATATGTTGTTGAGGAGGTATATCGTTCAGGAGCAATAAAAATTAGCTCTCTCCAAGGCAATGTCACACAAGTGGTGAATGGACAAAGACTCAAGCATTATATCTCAGGTGATTCTTACAATATAGATGTTGATGTTATTCGAGTGGAAACACCGGAGGCTTTCATCAAAGGAAAAATTGACAGTCCACCAGAACTCGACTTTGAATAGGTAACAGTACTGGTAATAAAAAGTTCACAATTTACTTTCCGAACAATGTTTTTGCTGTTTTTAGAAAATATGAAAAATTACGAGATCGAAATGGAGTGGAGGAGCCGCACGAGGGCGTGCCCCCTGTCAACACCCGGATTTTTAAGTCCAGATGCCTATTATGCCATTCATCGCAATCCCAGGAATATTGTTTTTGCGAGACATAATAGATTGATATCACAGAACATCATTCATTACAACATCATAATTGTCTTACAACAAAGGATCACATGATCCAGTCTCATTACAATAATAATTGATCTATTGATCAAATACACAACACATAGCGGAAGCGAAGTAGCGTAGTAGTAGTCCATCTATTCCACAGGCAACTGTTGACGTCAGGAGTGATCCTAGTTGTCGTAGACGTCCTGTTGTCCTGCTTCCGGGTTCTGGTACTCTTCTTCATAGTCTGGCCATTTGAATAGCCAGGGACAAAGCCGTGAGTACTTTAAAGTACTCGCAAACTAATACCAATGTAACTACTATCAACTACAGTAAGGGGGTGCTAAGCTCTAGTTTCATTTGCATAAAGCCAATTTTAGTTCACAAGCATTTAGTAAAAGACTCAACATTTGCTAACTAACTCAAGTGGGAACATTAGTGTCATTCCCACAACTCAGTTGTGATTCAAGTCAAGTCACCCTTCACCATTCAACCTTTTCAAGAAATTCTGACACCGGAAACTGTATGGCCTTTCCAACCGTCCGTAACCGTCGACGCGGCTATTCGAATAGGTTTACACTCTGCAGAGGTTGCACACTTGTGCCACAACATTTGATTACATCCGTCGGGGATAACCCCGAATCATCGTAACTCAGTACGCGGATTATCAACCATAACCTTTCACTTACAAACCCTAGTATAGGCACCTCTCCCCATGAGCTTGGCCTCCCAGTGAAGACCAACTGTCAACCTGGGAACTGCACAGGGCTTGGCCGTGATACGTCCAATTTGCATCACTATTTTATATCATAATTTGCTGTTATTCATTGATATATTTCGTATTGGGACACAATACTTATGTTATTTCATCTATTTTGCATGTTTCATCATTATTGGGAGATCAAGCACCGGAGCCAGGATTCTGCTGGAAAAAGCACCGTCAGAACGCAATATTTCGGAAGATCAACTGTGGGAGGAAATTATACCAAAAATCCTATTTTTCAAGATGACGAAGGAAGCCAGAAGGAGGAGCCGGGGAGGAGCCGGGGTGGGCCCACACCCTAGGGCGGCGCGGCCCAGGCCCTGGCCGCGCCGCCATGTGGTGTGGAGGGCCCACGGCCCCTTTCGCCTCCTTTTCTTCGCGAAACCCTTCGTCCCGAAGACCTAAGCCACAGAGGGTTCCTCACGGAGAGTTACAGCCGCCTCTGCGGGGCGGAGAACACCAGAGAGAAAAGAGCTCTCCGGCGGGCAGGAATCCGCCGGGGAAATTCCCTCCGGGAGGGGGAAATCGACGCCATCGTCACCGTCATCGAGCTGGACATCATCGCCATCACCATCATCATCATCTCCACCATCATCACCGCCGTCATCACCGCTGGACACCGTCACCGCCGTAGCAATTTGGGTTTGATCTTGATTGTTTGATAGGGGAAACTCTCCCGGTATCGATCTCTACTTGTTGTTGATGCTATTGAGTGAAACCATTGAACCAAGTTTATGTTCAGATTGTTATTCATCATCATATCACCTCTGATCATGTTCCATATGATGTCTCGTGAGTAGTTCGTTTAGTTCTTGAGGACATGGGTGAAGTCTAAATGTTAGTAGTGAACTATGGATGAGTAATATTCAATGGTGTGATATTTAAGTTGTGGTGTTATTCTTCTAGTGGTGTCATGTGAACGTCGACTACATGACACTTCACCATTTATGGGCCTAGGGGAATGCATCTTGTATTCGTTTGCTAATTGCGGGGTTGCCGGAGTGACAGAAACCTAAACCCCCGTTGGTATATCGATGCAGGAGGGATCGCAGGATCTCAGAGTTTAAGGCTGTGGTTAGATTTATTCTTAATTACTTTCTTGTAGTTGCGGATGCTTGCAAGGGGTATAATCACAAGTATGTATTAGTCCTAGGAAGGGCGGTGCATTAGCATAGGTTCACCCACACAACACTTATCATAACAATGAAGATTATTTAGCCGTATGTAGCGAAAGCACTAGACTAAAATCCCGTGTGTCCTCGAGAACGCTTGGTCATTATAAGTAAACAAACCGGCTTGTCCTTTGTGCTAAAAAGGATTGGGCCACTCGCTGCAATTATTACTCTCGCACTTTACTTACTCGTACTTTATTCAACTGTTACATCAAAACCCCCTGAATACTTGTCTGTGAGCATTTACAGTGAATCCTTCATCGAAACTGCTTGTCAACACCTTCTGCTCCTCGTTGGGATCGACATTCTTACTTATCGAAGATACTACGATACACCCCCTATACTTGTGGGTCATCAAGACTATTTTCTGGCGCCGTTGCCGGGGAGTGAAGCGCTATTGGTAAGTGGAATTGGTAAGGAAAACCTTTACTGTTGTGCTGATTTTATTTCTGCCTGCTACCATAAGTCATTATGGAGAGATCTTCTCTTCGATTTTTATTTGGGAAATCTACTACTACTGCAACGGTAGTGGATGAGGCGCCAGGTGAGGAAGTGATACCATATAAAATACCTATGAAAATTATTGAACGTGTTATGGATAACCGCTATGAAGGGGATGGAACTGTCCATCCCGGTGATCATTTACTGTTTTTGCATGAATTATGCGGGTTATTCAAATGTGCAGGTATTGCTATGGATGAAGTGAGGAAGAAGCTATTCTCTTTATCGCTGTCCGGTAAGGCGGCGCATTGGTATAAATTACTGGATAATGGGGATTCTCTTGAATGGAATGATATTGTGCCCCGGTTTTATTCTAAATTCTATCCTCCAAGTGAAATTCACAAGGATCGGAATCGCATATATAATTTTTGGCCTCATGATGGAGAGAGTATTGCCCAAGCTTGGGGGAGATTAAAGTCTTTAATGCTCAAATGCCCCATTCATGAGCTTCCTGGTAATGTTATTATTGATAATTTCTATGCAAGACTTTCTTTTCAAGACAAGACCTTGCTGGATACTTCTTGTTCTGGATCATTTACACGCAACAAAGAAGAGTTTAAAAGGGACCTTCTTGATCGGATCCAAGAAAATACTGAAGCTTGGGAGAACGACAAGGATAGAGAATCAGGTATAATTTATGATTATAAATGCATTGAAGCTTTTATGGATACTGATAAATTTCGTGATATGAGTGCTACATATGGTCTTGATTCTCAAGTTGCTGCAAATCTTTACAAAGCTTTTGCCTCTCATTATGAATTGCCAAAGAAGAATTTTGATAAGTATCATGAACCGTATAAAGATAAAATTGATTCGTCTATTAATAAATGTGTTGTAGTTGAAACTGCTGATCATATTATTCCTGAAGCTTATATTGAAAAAACTCCTTTCCCTGCTAAAATGAAGGAGTACTCTGTTATAAATAGTGCGGTTCATAAAAGTGAAAAGAAACCTGTAGAACCTGAAGAACAAATAAAAGTTGAACCTGTTTGTTGCAATAATTAAAGATCTTGTGACTGAAAATGTGGAGGATGGTCATATTATTTTCTGTGAAGATGCTTCTAATATTGTTTCACATCCTAATAAACCCAAACAAGCTAGTGTTCCTATGCTATCTGTTAGAATTGGTGATCATTGCTATTATGGATTATGTGATATTGGTGCAAGTGTTAGTGCTATTCCGTATGAGCTTTACACGGAGATTATGCACGATATTGATTCTTGTGAACTTGAAGATATTGATGTGGTTATTCAGCTGGCTAATAGAGAAACTATTTCTCCAATTGGTATTGTTCGAGATGTGGAAGTTTTATGCGGTAAGATTAAATATCCTGCTGACTTTTTGGTACTTGGTTCTGCTGCTAGTGATTATTGTCCTATTATTTTCGGTAGACCTTTTCTAAATACTTGTGGAGCTATTATAGATTGCAAGAAAGAGAAAATTTTGACTAAATTTGCTGGTGAATCTTATGAGTTTAACTTCTCTAAATTTACTAAAACTCCTTATAAAGCTGACTTGCCTAGTAATGATTTTAAAATGGAGCAATGTGCATCTATTGTTCTTGTTCCTAATAATCCTTTGCAGCAACATTTGGAGGATAGCGAGAGTGAAATTTTTAGGAAAGAAAGAGATGAGCTTGAGGAAATTTTTCTTCGCCAACCTATTCTCAAGCATGATTTACCGGTGGAAGATTTGGGTACAACACCGCCACCAAAGGAAGATCCTGTTTTTGATTTAAAGCCTTTACCTGATAATCTTAAATATGCTCATATTGATGATAAGAAAATATATCCTGTTATTATTAGTTCTAAGCTTTCAGAAATTGAGGCAGAAAGGTTATTGGAAATATTGAAGAAGCACCGAGGAGCTATTGGCTACACTCTTGATGATTTGAAGGGGATTTCTCCTTCTATTTGCCAACATGCTATTAATATGGAAGATGATGCAAAGCCTGTTGTTGAACATCAGCGTCGTCTAATTCCGAAGATGAAGGAAGTGGTAAGAAATGAGGTATTACGACTTCTTGAAGCTGGTATTATATATCCTATTGCTGATAGTAGATGGGTTAGTCATGTACATTGCGTTCCCAAGAAAGGAGGAATGACTGTTGTGCCTAATGATAATGATGAGCTCATCCCTCAAAGAGTAGTTGTAGGGTATAGAATGTGCATTGATTTTCGAAAAGTTAATAAAGTTACTAAGAAAGATCATTACCCTCTACCATTTATTGATCAAATGTTAGAAAGATTGGCTAAAAATACTCATTTTTGCTTTCTTGATGGTTATTCTGGGTTTTCACAAATTGCTGTTAAAGCTAAAGATCAAGAGAAAACCACTTTTACTTGTCCCTATGGAACTTATGCTTATAGACGCATGCCTTTTGGTTTATGTAATGCTCCTGCTACTTTTCAAAGATGCATGTCTGCTATTTTTCATGGTTTTTGTGAAAGTATTGTGGAGGTATTCATGGATGATTTTTCCGTCTATGGGAATTCTTTTGATAGTTGCTTGCGAAACCTTGATAAAGTTTTGCAGAGATGTGAAGAAACTAACCTTGTTCTTAATTGGGAGAAATGCCACTTTATGGTTAATGAAGGAATTGTATTGGGACATAAAATCTCTGAGAGAGGTATTGAAGTTGATAGAGCTAAAGTTGAAGCAATTGAGAAGATGCCCTATTCGAGGGACGTTAAAGGTATTCGTAGTGTTCTTGGTCATGCTGGGTTTTATAGGAGATTTATTAAAGATTTCTCCAAGATTTCAAAGCCTCTTACTAATCTTCTTCAAAAAGATGTACCATTTGTTTTTGATGATGATTGTAAGGAAGCTTTTGAAACTCTTAAGAAAGCCTTAACAACTGCTCCTATAGTTGAACCTCCTGATTGGAACTTACCCTTTGAAATTATGTGTGATGCTAGTGATTTTGCTGTAGGCGCTGTTCTTGGACAGCGAGTAGATAAAAAACTGAATGTTATTCATTATGCTAGTAAAACTCTTGATGCTGCTCAAAGAAATTATGCTACAACTGAAAAGGAATTATTAGCTGTAGTCTTTGCTTGTGATAAATTTAGATCTTATATTGTTGATTCAAAAGTTACTATTCATACTGATCATGCTGCAATTAGATACCTTATGACAAAGAAAGATGCTAAGCCGAGGCTTATTAGATGGGTACTTCTTTTGCAAGAATTTGATTTACATATTGTAGATAGGAAAGGTGCTGATAATCCTGTTGCTGATAATTTGTCTAGATTGGAAAATATTGCTTATGATCCTGTTCCTGTTAATGATAGTTTTCCAAATGAACAATTGGCTGTAATAAAGGTGAGCTCGCGAGACAGTCCTTGGTATGCTGATTATGCTAACTTTATTGTTTCCAAGTACTTGCCTCCAACCTTTTCAGCTCAGCAAAGGAGGAAGTTCTTTTATGACTTGAGGCATTATTTCTGGGATGACCCACACTTATATAAAGAAGGATTGGATGGTATTATGCGAAGATGTGTTCCCGAATATGAACAACAAGAGATATTGAGTAAATGTCATGGTAGTGCTTATGGAGGACATCACGCTGGAGAAAGAACCGCGCAAAAGGTTCTACAATCAGGTTTTTATTGGCCAACTCTCTTCAAAGATGCGAGGAAGTTTATTTTATCTTGTGATGAATGCCAAAGGGTTGGTAATATCTCCAGACGTAATGAGATGCCAATGAATTATACTCTTGTTATTGAACCATTTGATTGTTGGGGATTCGATTTCATGGGACCTTTTCCGTCTTCAGAAGGTAACACTCACATACTTGTTGCTGTTGATTATGTTACTAAATGGGTGGAAGCTATACCTACAAAAAGTGCTGATGGTGAGACCTCTCTAAGAATGCTTTTAGATATTATTTTTCCTAGATTTGGAGTACCTAGATATATTATGACTGATGGAGGTTCTCACTTTATTCATGGAGGTTTTAGAAAAACTCTTGCTAGGTATGGTATTAATCATAGAATTGCTTCCGCTTATCATCCTCAAACTAGTGGACAAGTAGAACTATCAAATAGAGAGATTAAATCTATTTTGGGGAAGACCGTTAATAAAACTAGAAAGAATTGGGCTAGTAAATTGAAGGATGCACTATGGGCTTATAGAACTGCTTATAAAAATCCCATGGGAATGTCACCTTATAAAATGGTTTATGGGAAAGCTTGTCATTTACCTTTAGAACTAGAGCACAAAGCTTATTGGGCTGTTAGAGAATTAAATAAAGATCCTAAACTTGCCGGTGATAAGAGGTTGTTGCAATTAAGTTCTCTAGATGAATGGAGAAGTGAAGCTTATGAGAATGCTAAACTCTTTAAAGAGAAAGTTAAAAATGGCATGATAGAAGGATTATCAAAAGAGAATTTAATATTGGGGATAAAGTCCTATTGTATCGGTCTCGTCTCAGACTCTTTGCAGGGAAATTACTCTCGAAATGGGAAGGACCATATATTGTCGAGGAGGTGTATCGTTCAGGAGCAATCAAAATTAGCTCTCTCCAAGGCAATGCTACGCAAGTGGTGAATGGACAAAGACTCAAGCATTATATCTCAGGTGATTCCTATAATGTTGATGTTGATATTATTCAAGTGGAAACACCGGAAGCTTTCATCAAAGGACAAGTTGACAGTCCGCCAGAACTCGACTTTGAATAGGTAACAGTACTGGTAATGAAAAGTACGCAATTTACTTTCCGAACAATATTTTTGCTGTTTTTGGAAAATATGAGAAATTACGAGTTCGAAACGGAGTGGAAAGGACGCACGAGGGCGTGGCACCATAGGCCGGCGCGGCCTGACCAGGGCCCGCACCGCCTTATGGTCTGGCCGCCCCGTCGCCCCTTTCCGACTCTGGTTCGATCTGGTGCTTTCCTTTTGCCGAGAAAATTTTTGCTATATAATCCCCCGGACCCCTGGAGGTCCGTATATCGCTTTCTCGACGTGTTTTGTTTTGAGCTGTTTCTGCCAGGATTTGCTTCGGATCTAGAGCCATCATGTCTTCGTCGGAAACTCCGAAGGACAGCTCCGGCAAGGATGTTGGCAACTTGTACATGGAGGAGCTGAGGATGCACCCCAAGGAGTTGCTGCTCGTTGAAGGAGAACTGCAGATCAAGGATGTCCAGGGTCCTGAAGGAGAAGGAAGCTTGGAAGACGGGATGGAGAAGCTAGAACAAGAGGTTTTCAAATACAAGAAGATGGCTGAGCGTGAGGTGGATATCTTCCACAGGATTGTGTCCGAACTCATTGCAGAACATGAGAAGGAAACTGGAAAGCTTTGGAGCGACATCCTCTCACTTCACGACACCACCAACAAGCTCCAAGCACAACTCTATGACGTTCAGAATCAGAACTGTGAGTATGAAAACAGGTTTAAATACATAAGCCGTGCTGCTAGTTTCAGGATTCCCGAGACCAAGATGTCGTTTCTTGATGGAGAGCCTCTTCCTTGGAAGTTTGATGACGGGAGTTCGTCACCACCATCGCCGCAGGAGTAATTCATCATCGGTATTGGCATCCCCTTGGTTTGTTCCAAGCTTGGGGGAGTGCCGCGGTATCACATTATCACTACCTTTTACTTTTATTGTCAAGTAGTGTCATATCATGAGTAGGGAAGTTATCATATAAGATGGGTTGCAGTTGGAAGTATCTCTCCTTTAGTTGGTTATCTATGTATCCCTTGGTGTGAGTTATCGTTATGGAATATTAATGAGAAGTCTTATCATTTACATATTGCA
The DNA here is from genome assembly GCF_019359855.2 of Lolium perenne. Lineage (NCBI taxonomy): Eukaryota > Viridiplantae > Streptophyta > Magnoliopsida > Poales > Poaceae > Lolium > Lolium perenne. The sequence goes on from NC_067246.2 coordinate 336,045,535, forward strand.
CATCTTATTTTAGTTTGCAATCTCTACTATATGATTTACCTTGTTGTTAGTATTGGTATCACTTTGGGAGCATTGAATAAATCTATTTGGTTTTGGCAAACTTAGCATTGGTCAGTAGCAACAACACTTTGAGGTTTAGTTAGAAAAGAGAAATACACATAGATGTTTCATTGTCTTTCTTTCTTGCTAGCTCATAGCTTTTTATTCTGAAGTTAAGATTGTTTGTGCTTACAAGGAAGATGCATGATTGTTTCTATCATATGTATATTTGTTTGTTTCCCTCGACTCTTATGCTTGCTAATTAACCTTGCTAGCCAAAGACCTGTACTGAGAGGGATTACTTCTCGTGCATCCAAACCTTAACCCAAAACTTATGCCATTTGTGTCCACCATACCTACCTACTACATGGTATTTTCTGCCATTCCAAGTAAATACTTCATGTGCTACCTTTAAATAATTCAAAACTTAGTATCTCTTATTTGTGTCAATGTTTTATAGCTCATGAGGAAGTATGTGGTGGTTTATCTTTCAATCTTGTTGGGCAACTTCCACTAATGGACTAGTGGCTTCATCCGCTTATCCAATGATTTTGCAAAAAGAGCTGGCAATGGGATTCCCAGTCCCAAATTAATTAAACTAAATAGACACTCCTCCATGGTATGTGATTGATGGACGGCACCCGAAGGATTCGGTTAGCCATGGCTTGTGTAAGCAAAGGTTGGGGGGAGTGTCATCATCATAATAAAGCTAAAATAAAAAGGCACTCCTTCATGGTATGAGATTGTTGGCAGGCACCCGAGGATTCGGTTAGCCATGGTTTGTGAAAGAAAAGGTTGGAAGGAGTGCCACACAAAATGAAAATAATATGGGAGCCGCTCTTAGGAGGTTGTCTGGCAAGGGGGTTAGAGTACCCGCTACCAGTCGTTGACAACAACAAACACCTCTCAAAATGTTACTTTTATTCTCTTTATATGATTGCAAAACTGAAAAAGCTCTAGCACATGATTTGATCACTGCTTCCCTCTGCGAAGGGCCTGTCTTTTACTTTATGTTGAGTCAGTAAACCTATTTCCCTCCATCTCAAGCAAGCATTTGAGTAGTTGTGATCAAACCATTATATTGTGATTTGCTACATCATGTCTTTTATTCTTCCTTGTTTAGTACAAGTTTTATCTGAATGAATATAGCCTTGCAAGTTATCAATGATCATGAAAAGACCATTAAGATTGAGTATGCAAGTTGTGCCTTATAAACTTTAACATGAGAGCGCTGCTCAATGAGATAAATGTAATCTGTTAAAAGTTCTCTGACCAAGAACGAAGTTTGCCATCACCAATTATGATTTCTCATGCACCTTTACTTGTGATTACCTTATACTTGTTTCAATATGAGTTATAAGAGGTTGTTTACTATAATGTCCTGTGTGAATGAATATGATGCTTCTTGTCCGTATTTTATTTATCGACTCTTCACTCCATAAACATGTGGTCATGTCTATCTAGTTCAGTTTCGCTTGGGGACAAGCGAAGTCTAAGCTTGGGGGGAGTTGATACGTCCAATTTGCATCACTATTTTATATCATAATTTGCTGTTATTCATTGATATATTTCGTATTGGGACACAATACTTATGTTATTTCATCTATTTTGCATGTTTCATCATTATTGGGAGATCAAGCACCGGAGCCAGGATTCTGCTGGAAAAAGCACCGTCAGAACGCAATATTTCGGAAGATCAACTGTGGGAGGAAATTATACCAAAAATCCTATTTTTCAAGATGACGAAGGAAGCCAGAAGGAGGAGCCAGGAGGAGCCAGGGTGGGCCCACACCCTAGGGCGGCGCGGCCCAGGCCCTGGCCGCGCCGCCATGTGGTGTGGAGGGCCCACGGCCCCTTTCGCCTCCTTTTCTTCGCGAAACCCTTCGTCCCGAAGACCTAAGCCACAGAGGGTTCCTCACGGAGAGTTACAGCCGCCTCTGCGGGGCGGAGAACACCAGAGAGAAAAGAGCTCTCCGGCGGGCAGGAATCCGCCGGGGAAATTCCCTCCGGGAGGGGGAAATCGACGCCATCGTCACCGTCATCGAGGTGGACATCATCGCCATCACCATCATCATCATCTCCACCATCATCACCGCCGTCATCACCGCTGGACACCGTCACCGCCGTAGCAATTTGGGTTTGATCTTGATTGTTTGATAGGGGAAACTCTCCCGGTATCGATCTCTACTTGTTGTTGATGCTATTGAGTGAAACCATTGAACCAAGTTTATGTTCAGATTGTTATTCATCATCATATCACCTCTGATCATGTTCCATATGATGTCTCGTGAGTAGTTCGTTTAGTTCTTGAGGACATGGGTGAAGTCTAAATGTTAGTAGTGAACTATGGATGAGTAATATTCAATGGTGTGATATTTAAGTTGTGGTGTTATTCTTCTAGTGGTGTCATGTGAACGTCGACTACATGACACTTCACCATTTATGGGCCTAGGGGAATGCATCTTGTATTCGTTTGCTAATTGCGGGGTTGCCGGAGTGACAGAAACCTAAACCCCCGTTGGTATATCGATGCAGGAGGGATCACAGGATCTCAGAGTTTAAGGCTGTGGTTAGATTTATTCTTAATTACTTTCTTGTAGTTGCGGATGCTTGCAAGGGGTATAATCACAAGTATGTATTAGTCCTAGGAAGGGCGGTGCATTAGCATAGGTTCACCCACACAACACTTATCATAACAATGAAGATTATTTAGCCGTATGTAGCGAAAGCACTAGACTAAAATCCCGTGTGTCCTCGAGAACGCTTGGTCATTATAAGTAAACAAACCGGCTTGTCCTTTGTGCTAAAAAGGATTGGGCCACTCGCTGCAATTATTACTCTCGCACTTTACTTACTCGTACTTTATTCAACTGTTACATCAAAACCCCCTGAATACTTGTCTGTGAGCATTTACAGTGAATCCTTCATCGAAACTGCTTGTCAACACCTTCTGCTCCTCGTTGGGATCGACATTCTTACTTATCGAAGATACTACGATACACCCCCTATACTTGTGGGTCATCAGGCCGTACATTTCACCTCAATTCACATCATTTCTCAACAACGGAGGCAGCCTCGGCATAACCCCTATGATGCTTGTTTAGAGGGAACCCATACTAAGATATATAAATTTCCAGTTAAGCCCTACCCATAATCAGGTATTGTGGGGGTACTTGTAAATTGGAAAGGTATCGCATCCAAACCAATATCAGTTTTTAATCAAAAATCACCATCTTCTCTTAGTCATAAACACTTTTCAAAACCAATCAAAAACAACTTCACTTCACCAAGTTCCCATCTAGAGTAGTCAAGTTTTATTTGTTAGCAATAGCACTAAATCATGAGGGGTGCTAACTTAGCTTTGCTTGCTCTAGGCTAAGCTTGGTACTCATATGCTACTCTAGACCCAGTGAAACATAAATCAAAAAGGTAACTTTGCTAAATAAGACGCAGTAAAACTGGCATAGTAAAACTTGGGATAGGACCACTAAGCATAAGGTAAAAAGAGGGTGATGCATTGCTCTTGAGAGCTTTGCACTTTGCAAGTGTATTAGCTTGCCTTGGTGGTGATACTGATCAAATTGGTCTTCTTCTCCTTGGAAGTAGGCCTCCTCCTCCTCTTGATATTCTTCCGTACTAGCGTCTAAAATATGAATATGAAGTACAATCACCACACCAATCTTATATACTAAACTAAGCACACATAAGTCACTCAAGCTAAACTATCATCACACACTACTAACAAGTTGGTGGATTTGTTTTCTTATTAAAGAGAAAAAGTTTCCTCTCATACTAATTAAGGTGCTTCTTTGCCTTCTTTAGAGAAATAACTTCTTCTAATTATATTATTAAGATTTAATTTCTTTCATGAATAATATATGACCTAGGTTGACCAAAGTCAACCTCTTCATACTTATCATTTAAGAAAATGATTTAAATGAGGTGGAGCACCTCATACATTTTAATCCTAATCATGGTGATGATTTAATATCATCAAACAAATCATATGAGAACTAATTGACTAGAGTCTCTATCTCATAATGGAATGTCTGTGACAAGATTTAAATGAGATACAAACTCTCATAAAATTTCTAAATAGTTTTGGACAATATCTTTGACTAGAAATAGCCAAATAGTCCTCTAATTCATCTAGGCCATGATCCTTCAAAGTAAGCATGGCATATTTTTGCACAAACAATTAGTGCAAGTGAAATGTGGATTATAGGAGTTGGAATAAACTCAAAATCATTTGTGGTTGATTTTTAATAATTAAACCAAGGCAGAAAAGTCCCTGTCTTGTTTATTTCCTCACTTTAATTCTATAACACCTCTAGGGTTCAAACCAGTGGCATTGGCTAGATAAAACTCTAAGCTTTCCAACCATATCTATTTCATAAATTTTTGCCCAGTAGATTTGGAGATATTTGATTTTTAAACAAGCATCTGTAGGGAAAATTACTGAAAAGATTTGAATTTAAATTCAAATGCT